>NC_135962.1:10225209-10552709 GCF_053455715.1 Rhinoraja longicauda
CCTTCTCTTTCTCTGTGATTCAAGTATTTATCAGATCGTAATCTAGTTCACAATCGTAATCATACTTTATTTGCCAAGTATGTTTTGCAACATTCGAGGAACTTCATTCACCATACAGTCATACCAATAAAAGCAACAGAACACACAAAATACATTTTAACATGAACATCCACCACAGTGACTACTCCACATTCCTCACTGTGATGGAAGGTGAAAAAAATGTTCAATCTCTTCCCTTCTTCGTCCTCCCGCGGTCTGGGTCCTCGAGCCTTCCATGGACGGGACGATCTTGACTCCCCTAGCCAGTGGTCAAGCCCTCCGTGTCGGGGCGATCAAGCTCCTGCATCGTGGGGGGGGGGGGGTCTCAGCTCCCCCACGCGCGAGCGCTCCACCTCAATGGGTGAGACTACCTGCCTCCACCATCCCCTCAGACTCCAACCAGCTTCTGGGTGAAAGCAATCTCCTCAAACAACTTACCTGTCATTTTAAACCTATTGCCTCAGTTGAAAAATGTGCCGCTCTCGACCCCACAGTCGCCCCTTGTCATTTTGTGTGCCTCTCTCTATCCAGTCCCGCTCAGTCTCGAGAGGAAAATAAATCCAGACTCTCCTCGTAACTGAAACGGCCCCTCCCTGGTAATGTCTTGTTGAATCTCGTCCGCACCCTCTCCAGCACAATCACCTGCTTCCATGGTGGCCAGAACTGCACGCGGTACTCCAAATGTGCTCTAACCAATGTATTATGAAGCTGCAGAATATACTCCCGGCTCTTGTATTCCATGCATTGGTGAATGAAGGCAGACATCCCATGTGCCTGCCTCACCACCTTACCCACCTGTGCTACCACCTTCAGGGGTCCTTGGACCAGTACACTGAGCGCCCCCTGTTGTCCAACACTCCACAGGGTTCTACTTGATGATAGTCAAGCTACCAAACATCAGTGGCATGTCCTACTCTGGTAAACCTTCTGGTAAGCATGCCGTCCCTTCACCCAAGCTTGTACATCCTCCCTGTAATGGAAGTGCACACAATACTCCAAATGTCGCCTAACCTGAGCTTTATAAAGCTGTGACATGGCATCTTCAGTCCTGACACACGAGGGGCGAGGGAAGGACATGGTGGCTAATCTTCCCTGAGGGTGTGGGGGGGGGGGGGGGGGGGAAACATTGAGTGGCCAACCAACCTCTGTCCCCGGGGTGAGGGAGAGACGCGGGGCGGCCGACAGTCTACTGTCCCAGAGTTGAGGGAGGGGCATGACATGGCCAACCATCCATCCATGGTCCATGAGGGAGGGACATGTGGTGGCTGGTGCTCACCCTCCCTGAGGATGAGGGACATGTGGTGGCCAACCGTCCACTGTCCCTGAGGTGAGGGTGGGACCTTGTGGCCAACAGACCAATGTCCCTGAGGGAAGGGAGGGACGTATTGTCCAACTGTCTACAATCCCTGAGGAGAGGGAGAAGTAGAGACTCGGAGTGGTCCCACGAGGGTGAGGGACGGACATCTCAGGCAACAATCAGTTTGCTGGAGGACACAGCACGAAAGCAGACCACTCGGCCCATCGCTTCCGTGGTGGCCCTCACATGACATGGGCCTTTGGTCACGTTCATGAGGACAAGAGGAAGGGCACGGGAACCAAGGAGCCCTGCACAAGGGGGCAGTGGGCCTCCATGACTGAATCCACCCTGCTGGTAGGGGACCACCTGCTGCACTCTGATGCTTCTCACACGCTCCTGTGTCTTTGCAGATAATCAGCCAGGAACCCAACCGTGGCATCGAGTATGAGTACTACCTGCCGCGGCACGGCACGCAGCCACAGGGCTACTTCTGGAGCGTCGGATCCTGGGGTCCCTGCAGCAAGGAGTGTGGGGGAGGTGGGTGACTGCAGTGGGGAGACCTTTCCTCACAGCCACCCCCCCCACCACACCCACCCCACCCACACCCCCACCCACACCGCCACCCCTAGCCCCACCCCCACCCCTAGCCCCACCCCCACCGCCACCCCCACCCCCACCGCCACCCCCACCCCCCACCGTCACCCCTTAGCCCCACCCACACCCCCACCCCCACCCACACCCCTAGCCCCACCCACACCCCCACCCCTAGCCCCACCACCACCCCCACCCACACCCCCACCCCTAGCCCACCCACACCCCCACCCCACCCCTAGCCCCACCCACACCCCCACAGCCACCCCCACCCTCACCGCCACCATCACCCCCCACCCCCACCCCTAGCCCCACCCCCACCCCCCACCGCCACCCCCACCCTCACCACCACCACCACACCCACCCCACCCACACCGCCACCCCCACCCCCCACCGCCACCCCACCCTCACCGCCACCATCACCCCCCACCCCCACCCCCCACCGTCACCCCCACTGATGTGCCGCTCTCTCGTTCTCCGCAAGTGAGCAAGGCCGGGATTGGTGTCGGGGTGTCCACCAGTGGCAGGGTCACACCCGAGGACCGAACCCCTCCTGGGGCGGCAGCAAGTCCACGGCTTCTGGGAGAGTCGCCGCGGGAACACTCTGGGGTGTGTGCAGGAATGAACAGCAGATGCTGGTTTACACCGAAGATAGACACAAAAAGCTGGAGTAACTCGGCGGACAGGCAGCATCTCTGGAGGAAAGGAATAGGTGACGTTTCGGGTCGAAACCCTGGCTCTCAGTCTGAAGAAGGGTCTCGACCCGAAACGTCGCCTATTCCTTTTCTCCAGAGATGCTGCCTGTCCCGCTGAGTTACTCCAGCTTTTTGTGTCTGTCTGCAGTTCCTTGTGTCTGTTCTCCTCAGGGTTATTGGCTGTGGTGCAGTCTGGGTCAAGTTGAGTTTATTGTCATGGGCAGCACAATGCAGCAGGTAGTGCTGCTGCTCACACCTCTAACTACCCCAAGCTCCGGTGCTGTCTGTGTGGAGTTTGCAAGTTCTCCCCGTGACTACGTGGGTTTTCTCCAGATGGTCTGGTTTCCGCTCACATCTAAAGACGTGCGGGGCTGGTGGTTGAACAGCTGCTGTGAATTGCCCCTTGTGTAAGGGTGAGGGGCAACTGGCCATTGGAGGAATGGGCTCCAGGGAGGGTGAGAGTGGGGGTGGGATTGCTCCGTGAGCTGGCATGGGGGTCGGTGGGCTGAGCGGCCTCAGTGGTCTGGGGGTGAGCGGACTGCCCCTGGTGGGGGTCTGTGCTGCCGGTGGGTCCAGAGGTGGGGCTGACGTGGGTGTCTCTGCTCCTGCCCCAGGTGTCCGGACGAGACTGGTGTCGTGCACCATTGACAACGAGGCCTACTCTGACTACCTGTGCCTGGGCCACCGCAAGCCAGGGGCAACCAGACCTGCAACACGGTGCCCTGCCCCCGCACACGCCAGTGAGTCATGCACCCCCTCGCCACACCGGGGTGGGGTTAGTGGGGGAGGGGTTAGTGTGGGGGAGGGGTTAGTGTGGGGGAGGGGGTGGTGTGGAGGGAAGGGATGAGAAAGTGGGATAAATGGAACTGGTGGGGGTCAATGGTTGGCGTGGACCCGGTGGGCCGAAGGGCCTGTTTCCGTGCCGTATCTTGGAAACTGTAAAGGAGTGGCAGGGTGCTGAGGGTCGGGGAGGGGCCAAGGCTGGGAGCTGGGTGTGGGTCTGTGGGATGGAGCAGGGCCCGGTGAACTGGGCCAGGCAGGACACGGCTTAAACACAACTCTGTTCCGTATGGAAGGCTTACATTCGTAAATCCACCCCGCCCATGGAAGAGGGAGTGCCCAGCACAGAGAGAGTACAGGTAACCAAGGCTGCTGCACCTGTTCCCCAGCCTGACCGCTGGTGCCAGCGGCTTGCTGCTTCGCAGGGGCAGTGGTGGTGTTGGTGGTGGTGGTGGCAGCGCTGGTGGAAGTCTTGCTCTGTCTGCCCGGTTGGTGTGTACGGTAAACTGCTGCTCTCCTGCCCAGCGCTTTGCTCCATCTATGTCTGTGCCTGTGCACTCAGTGGGTCGGTGGTGGATGTTGTGTGTTGTACATGGGCACCAGCCCTTCATTTCCAAATCCTTCCTTTCCCAAGGGTGTTGACATGGACACAGGTACAGCTCAGTTGTAATCACATCCCTGCCCCTGGACCTGTCCTTGCCCTTTGCCCCAGGTGTACAGCACACCTCTCGAAGCCTCACCTCTCGATGCCTCGGCTCCTGATGCCTCAGCTGTAGCCGGGAGTTTTGTTTGGTTGCCAGCGGCCATTCGACCCGCTGTGTGTCCACGTGAACCTTGCACCGTCCCATCCACTAACCCCTTGCCACAGCTGAATGTCTGCGCACTGCTGTCACCTGTCACCCTCGTGGGTCGGAGATCCCCGTCAGAGCCGACCCCACTGAGTCATGACCCCTGACCTGCCGTCCCCACCGGGGTCGTGACCCCCCTCTCCGTTCCCCCGGAGTCGTGTTTTATCCGGGGGGGGGGGGGGGGGAGCTGGAACTCTGCTGGAGTTGGTGTCAGTAGATGACTCTGTCCACTTCCTCGCTGCCCCTGCTGTGGGTGTTGCTGCTGCTGCTGTTGTTCCGGGTGTGTCTGCACTCGCGGACATTCGCTGCAGGGTGGCGGTGGAGCGGGGAGAGAATAGTTTGGTGGGTGGGGTGGGGTGGGGGGGGGGTGGCGTGGCATGGGAGAGGAGCAGAGTGGTGTGGGGCGGGACAGTGGGGGTGTGCGGGTGGTGTTGAGACGGAGAGGTTGGTTGTGGAGCAGGGCGGTGGGGTAGTGTGGTGTGGGCTGGGGTTGTGTGGGTGTGGTGTGGGGGTTGGACAGGACAGTGTGGGTGAGTGGGTGGTGTTGGTTGTGGGGCAGTGCTGTGGGGATGTGTGTGGGGTTGTGTGTGGGGTTGATGCTTTAGGGCTGGGGTTGTGTTGGTGTGCGGGTGGTGTTGAGACGGAGGGGTTGGTTGTGGAGTGGGGCTGTGGGGTGAGGGTGTGTGGTGTGGGGTGGGGTTGTGTTGGTGTGGGGGTGGTGTTGAGACGGAGGGGTTGGTTGTGGAGCGGGGCTGAAGGTGTGGGGGTGTGGGGTGTGGGGTGTGGGGGTGTGGGGTGAGGTTGTGTGGTGTGGGGGTGGTGTTGAGGCGGAGGGGTTGGTTGTGGAGCGGGGCTGTGGGGGTGAGCGTTGGGGTGGGCTGGGTGGTGCTGTTGAGGCAGTGGGGTTGGATGGAGAGGTGATGGGTGGTGAGGTTTTGGGGGTTATTTGTGAGTGGGGCTGGAGGGGGGGTGTGGGTGCTGAGGGTTGGTCAGGGGTGATGTGGGTGGGGGTGTGGGTGGTGCGGTGTCAGATTGGGGGTGGTCAGGAGATGGCAGGAGGGTGGGGGGCTATGGGGTGGGGGTGAGGGTACGTGACGGGGGGGTGGGGATGGGTACGTGAAGGGGAGGGGGGGTGAAGGTACATAACGGGGTGGGGGTGAGGGTACGTGAGGGGGGTGGGGGACGGATGTACGTGAAGGGGAGGGGGTGAAGGTACGAGATGGGGTGGGGGGTGGGGACGGAGGTAGGTGCTGCAGTTGTGTGTGGGGTGGGGTAGCAGTGTTGTTCCTGACCCCCCTCCTCCCCCCCCCCTCCAGCTGGCGGTCGGGGCCGTGGAGCGGGTGCTCGGTGACGTGCGGGGGAGGGGTGCAGACGCGGCCGGTGTTCTGCTCGGCCACGGACGGGGAGATGGTGGCGGACGAGGGGGACTGCGCCGCGCTCAGAGACAAGCCCCTCGCCCGCCAGACCTGTAACCCGCTGCAGTGCGTGGACTGGAGCCCCGGCCCTTGGTCACAGGTAGGCAGTAGCGACCTCGGCCAATACGCCACCGCCCCTTGTGTCCACCGCCCCCCCCCGTCCCCCTCCCACCCCCGGGACGGACACCCCCCTCTCACAGCTCGGCAAGGCCAGCTTCCACCCCCCCCCCCCCATCCACACCCTCCCACCGCACCCGGTCACCCCCTCCCCCAGTCCATTCTAACCCCCCCTCCACATCGTGTCCGTAGTCCCCGTCCCCCACTCCCACCGAGTCCATTCGTCCCCTGCCCACACAATGGCCCGCAGCCCAGTGACTGGTGAGAGAGGGTAGTGGATGCTGCCTACACGGGTTTTAACAAGGCATTTATAAAGATATAAAGCATGTACGTCGATGGGTCGTTTAGTAAGTTTGCAGAAGACTGGAGAAGCAGACTGTGAAGTCACAGATAATGGCAGTAATGGCGGATGGAGATTAATCTGGGCAGATATGATGCGATGATGCAAGGCACAAAGTGCTGGAGAAACTCAGCGGGCCAAGCACATCTCTGGAGAATATGGATAGGTGACGTTTTGGGTCGGGACCCTTCTTCGGAAATAACCCCTCACCGATATCAACATTTCACTTGCCTGACTTTTTCCTGCAACCACCTCTCTCCCATCTTTCTCTCCCCACCGCAATCAGTCTGAAGAAGGCCCCCGAACTGAAAGCCGCCTATCCACGATTGTCCCTGGTGTGTGTAGGATAGTGTTAATGGATAGTGTTAATGTGCGGAGATCGCCGGTCAGTGCGGACTCGGTGGGGCAAAGGGCCTGTTTCCACGTGACATCTCTAAACTAAACTAAACTAAACTAAACTACTGAGGGATCTTAGTGTCCAAGTCAAGTCAAGTCAAATTTATTTGTCACATACACATACTCGATGTGCAGTGAAATGAAAGTGGCAATGCCTGCGGGTTGTGCACAAAAAGAATTACAGTTACAGCATATAAATAAAGTTAATAAGTTACTATTAGTGTCGACAAAAATTTAGTCTCTGGGGTTATAAAAGTTGACAGTCCTGATGGCCTGTGGGAAGAAGCTCCGTCTCATCCTCTCCGTTTTCACAGCGTGACAGCGGAGGCGTTTGCCAACTCCATAGCTCCCTAAAAGCGGCAACACAAATAGGGTAGTAAAGAAGGCATATGGTATGCTTGCCGACATTGGTCGAGGCATTGAGCATAAAAGTCACAAAATCATGTTGTGGCTTTATAGGACTTTGGTTGGGCCGCATTTGGACAATTGTTTGGCAGGAGGCCACGTCACAGGAAGCGTGTGGATGCTTTGGAGAGGGTTTGCAGAAGCGGTTTACCCAGAATGTTGCCTGGATTATAGGGCGTTAGCGATAAGCAGATGTTGCCACAGGTTGGGTAAATCAAGAACTAGAGGGCAGGGGTCTAAGATGAGAGTGGAAACCGAGGGCCACACTTTCACACAAGGGTGGCGGGTAAATGGAATGAGCTACCAGAGGAAGTGGCTGAGATGGGTACAATAATAATAGTTAAAGACATTCGGACAGGTTTAGAGGGAGAATGGTGACATGCAGGCAAGTGGGGCGAGTGAAGGTGGGGCATTTAGAATATTGTGTTCAGCTCTGGGCACCGTGTTATGGGAAAGATATTGTCAAGATTGAAAGGGTTCGGAAAAGAATTACGAGGATGTTGCCAGGACTAGAGGGTGTGAGCTATCGGGGAGAGATTGAGTAGGCCGTGTCTCTATTCCATGCAGCTTAGGAGGATGAGGGAAGATCTAATAGAGGTGTACAAAATCATGAGCGGAATAGATCGGGTAGATGCACAGTCTTTTACCCAGAGTTGGCGAATCGAGGACCAGAGGACATAGGTTCAAGGTGAGGGGGAAAGGATTTAATAGGAATCCGAGGGGTAACTTTTTCACACAGAGGCTGGTGGGTGTGTGGTACAAGCTGCCAGAGGAGGTAGCTGAGGCTGGGACTATCCCATTGTTTAAGAAACAGTTGGACAGGTGCATGGACAGGACAGGTTTGGAGGGTTATGGACCAAGCGTAGGCATGTGGGACTAGTGTATCTGGGACATTGTTGGCCGGTGTGGGCGAGTTGGGCCGAAGGGCCTGTTTCCACATTGTATCACTCTATGACACTATGACTCTATCTTGGTTGGACTAAATGGAATGGGCCGAAGGGCCTGTTTCAATGCTGTATGACTTGTGAGGAAGCAAGGTAACAAAAGAGTTCAGAGCCAATGAACATTGATGGCAGGGCCAATGGTGGCAGCCTCTTTCTTTCTGGAACTGAACTGGTTTGGTTTGGTTGCAGGTTTCTGCGGTGGCTCAGCTTGGTTCAGTGGGACCTGCTGAGGTAGTCACTGGGGTTGGGCTGCATGTCAGGGTTTGCACTGAAGGAGAGGGAGGTGAGACAAGGTGAAGCGATGGACCACGATCCAGGATCTGCCGATCTGTCCAGGGGGAGGGTGAGGCTCCCACATCCCCACTCACGGGTCCATGCCCCCGTGTGGGGTCTGTGCCCACCACTGCCCTGGCGTAGTCCACCCCCCCCCCCCTGCCCGCCCTCCCACCCGCCTGCCTGCCCGCCCTCCTCCACTCCCCTGGTCAATTCCTACATACTTGAATCATGTTTGTTCATCATGTGGACACAGGCTACGAGCTCCCTGGGTGTTGAGCGGTGGGGTGGTGGGAGGGGGGGAGGGGTGGGTGGGGAATGGAGATGTGAGGGGAGGTGGGGGATGGAGGTGAGTGGGATGAGGTGGAGTGGAGTGAGGGGAGGTGGGATGGGGGTGAGGGGAGGTGGGATGAGATGAGGGGAGTGGGGTGAGGGGAGAGGGGAGAGGGAAGGGGGTGGGTAATGGGGTTGAGAGGGATGAGGGGTGGTGGGGTGAGGGGAGGGGAGTGGGTTGAGGTGAAAGGGGGGTGAGCGGAGAGGGAGTGCGTGGAGGTGGGGGGTGAAGGGAGGGGGGATGAGGGGAGTGGGATGAGGTGAGGTGAGGGGAGGGGGTGCGTGGAGGTGGTGGGTGAAGGGAGGGGGATGAGGGGAGTGGGTTGAGGGGAGTGGGTTGAGGGGAGTGGGGTGAGGTGAGGGGCGGGGGATGAGGGGAAGGGGGGTGTGGGGTGAGGGGTGGTGGGTGGGTAATGGGGGTGAGAGGGGGGAGGGGAGGCGGGTATGGGGAGGGGGATGAGGTGAAGTGGAGAGGCGTGAGGGGAGGTGGGGTGAGGGGTGAGGGGAGTGGGATGAGGTGTAGGGGTGGGGTTAGGGGAGGGCAGTGTGGGGAGGTGAGGGGAGTGGAGGGTGGGTGGGTAATGGGGGTGAGGGGGGGGGGTGCATGGAGGGGAGTGGGTTGAGGTGAAGGGGGGGTGAGCCGAGGGGGGTGCGTGGAGGTGGGGGGGTGAAGGGAGGGGGGGGATGAGGGATGGAGTGAGGGGAGGGGGGTGAGGTGAGGTGGGTGGGTAATGGGGGTGAGAGGGGTGGGGGGCGTGGAGTGGGTGAGAGGAGGGGTGAGGTGGGTGATGGGTGTGCCGTGGTGACTCTGTGCCCTGTGCCTCAGTGCTCTGTGTCGTGTGGAGGGGGTCACCGTAACCGGGCGGTCTCCTGCGAATCTCCGTCCGGCAGCCCACTGCCCGACTTCATGTGCACCTCCCAGTCAAAGCCAGCGGCCTCCGAGCCCTGTGAAACGCAGCGCTGCCACGACACCCACTCCTGGTACATCGGAGCCTGGGGCCCGGTGAGTGTGTGGGGGGGGGGGGGGGACGGACTGTGGGGGTGGCTGTGTGTTTGACCCTCCCTCTCCCTCCCCATCTCTCCCCCTCCACCCCAACACAACGCCTCTCCCTCCCTTCACCACTCCCCTCCATCCCGCTCACCCCAACCTCCCCACTACCCCTGTGCCTCCCACTCCGCCACCTCTGAAGTTGGGCGCAGCGGTAGAGTTGCTGCCTTGCAGCGCCGGAGACCCGGGTTCCATCCCGACTACGGGCGCCGTCTGTACGGAGTTTGTACGTTCTCCCCGTGACCTGCGTGGGTTTTCTCCGAGATCTTCGGTTTCCTCCCACACTCCAAGGACGTGCAGGTTTGTTGGCTAATTGGCTGGGTAAATGTAAACATTGTCCCTAGTGTGTGTAGGGTAGTGTTAGTGTGTGGGGATCGCTGGTCGGAGGGGTCCCAGTGGGCAGAAGGGCCTGTTTCCGTGCTGTATCTCTACACTAAACCCTCTTTTGGTGGATAGTGTGGATGTTGGGGAGGGGGGTGTCCAAGTCTTGGTGGGGGGGGGGGGGGGGTGTTGGTGCTGAGTGTCAGAGGAGGGGGTGTTTGGGTGTGGGTTGGTGGGGGGTGTCTCTGGGGGGTATGTGCTCCCGGTATGGCCCCACTCTGGGTATCAGGATGGGGGTTCCCATCTCTCCAGTGTGTGGGCTCCCAGTACAGTCCAGCTCTGAGTTTCGGGGAGGGGGGGTTATCTGTCTGGGGGGGGGGGGGGGGGGGGCAGTGTCCCCATAGGTGCCTTTGATGAGGTCCCACACAGGAGATTAGTGGACAAAATTAGAGCACATGGTCTTGGGGGTAGGGTATTGACATGGATAGAGAATTGGTTGGCAGGAAACAAAGAGTAGGAGTAAACGGGTCCCTGTCAGACTGGCAGGCAATGGCGAGTGGAGCGCCGCAAGGCTCGGTGCTGGGGCCGCAACTGTTTACAAAACACGTTATTGATTTAGATGATAGAATTAAAAGTACCACTAGCAAATGTGCAGATGACACAAAGCCGGGTGGCAGTGCGAACTGCGCAGAGGATGCTGGGAGGTTGCAGGGTGACTTGGGCAGGTTGAGTGAGTGGGCAGTTGCATGGCAGATTTCACCCAGAGAGTTGTGAATTTGTGGAATTCTCTGCCACAGAGGGCAGTGGAGGCCAATTCACCGGATGGATTTAAAAGAGAGTTCGATAGAGCTGTCGGGGCTAGTGGAATCGAGGGGTATGAGGAGAAGGCAGGCACGGGGTACTGATTGAGGACGATCAGCCGTGATCACAATGAATGGCGGTGCTGGCTCGAAGGGCCAAACGGCCTCTTCCTGCACCTGTGTTCTATGTTTGTATGTTTGTATGTTTGTATGTATGTATGTTTGTATGTATGTATGTATGTTTGTATGTCCCGGCTCTGACCGCCTCTCTTGCCGCAGTGCTCGGTGAGCTGTGGTGAGGGCCTGCAGTCGCGGCCGGTCTCCTGCATGTCACAGCTGGGTGGGCAGCTCCCGGACTCTGCCTGCTCCTCCCAGCCCCGGCCCAGCGCCCGGCCCAGCGCCCGGCAGACCTGCGCCCGCCTCGCCTGCCCCCCCTCCTACTCCTGGCACGTCGGAGCCTGGGGCCTGGTGAGTGTCACCGCCTGACGGGGAAGGGGGGGGTAGACACAAGATGCTGGAGTAACTCAGCGGGACAGGCAGCATCTCTGGAGAGAAGGAATGGGTGACGGTTCGGGTCGAGACCCTTCTTCAGTCCGAGAATCGGGGAGAGGGAGTCTAGAGATAGGGAAGGGTAAGGTGTGAAAATGACATCAAAGCAGACGATAGTGTAGATGGAGGAATTGGGAGTAGGGGATAGAGCCTTTACTGGAGGCAGGGTGGGAAGACGTACAGTCTAGATAGCTGTGGGAGTCAGTAGGTTTATAATAGATGTCTGTCGATGGTCTGTCTCCTGTGATGGAGACAGTGGGATCAAGAAAGGTGAGGGAAGTGTCGGAGATGGTCCAAGTGAATTTGAGTGCAGGATGGAAATTGGTGGTGAAGTTGATAAAGTCCGTGAGTTCTGGATGGGTGCAGAAGGCAGCCCCAATGCAGTCGTCAATGTAGCAAGGGCAGAGTTCGGGGATAGGGCCAGTGTACGCCTGGAACAGGGATTGTTCGACTTACCCTAAAAAGAGGCAGGCATAGCTGGGCCCATGCGAGTGCCCATAGCTACGCCTTGGATTTGGAGGAAGTGGGAGGAATCGAAGGAGAAGTTGTTGTTGAGAGTTGTTGAGGGTGGGGGGGGAGGGGCTGTGTTCGGGGTGTGATGGACCTCCCATCCCCTGGTGAAGAGGCGGAGGAATTTGTCGAGGGGTCGGGGGTGAGCCGGGGAGGGGGGTAACTGGCGGTGAGGGGGCTGTGATTCCCCAGGTACTTCCCCCCTGCAACTGCAGGAGATGCAAACACCTGTCCCGGGGGCTGTGGCCAGAGAGGGGGTGAGGTTTGGTGTGGGGAGGGGGGGGTGTGATGGTGAGGGGTGGCATGTGTGTGACTGCCCTCTCTGGGGTTGGGGGGGGGGCAGGGAGGTTTGGTGTGGGGGAGGGCTGTGTCAGGGGTGTGTGAGTGAGTTCCTTCTCTGGGGGGGGGGGGGGGTTGGTGTTGGGGAAGGGGGGGGCCGGGTCGGTGAGGGGTGGTGTGTGTGACTGTCCTCTGGGGGGAGGGGGGTTTGGTGTGGGGGAGGGGGGGCTGTGTCAGGGGTGGTGTGTGTGTGACTGCCCTCTCTGGGGTTGGGGGGGGGGGCAGGAGGGTTGGGGGGGGGGGGCAGGGAGGATTGGTGTGGGGGAGGGGGGTGTGTGTGAGGGGTGGTGTATGTGTGACTGCCCTCTCTGGGGGGGGGGGTTGGTGTGGGGAGGGGGGGTCCGGGTCGGTGAGGGGTGGTGTGTGTGTGACTGCTCTCCCCCACGGCCTTGCTCTCCGCCAGTGCTCCAAGAGCTGTGCGTCGGGCCGCAGGAAGCGGCAGGTGATCTGCTACAACCAGGAGCGCAACCACTGGGACTCCAGACAGTGCGAAGCCCACAGACATCCCCGCGAGATAGAGGACTGCAACACACAGCCCTGCTACCTGCCCCAGGGTGAGCAGAGCCGCCCAACGTCCTACAACACCCCCCGCTCACTCTACACCCACTGGCCTCCACTCACTCGCCCTCCTCCTGCTCCACATCCCTCTGTCCACTCCCCACCCCTCCGCCCACGTCAGCTCCACCCACTCCTCAACCCCCACTCCTCAACCCCCACCCCTCAACCCCCACTCCTCAACCCCCACTCCTCAACCCCCACCCCCACTCCACATGCCTCAACCCCCACTCCTCAACCCCCACTCCTCAACCCCCACTCCTCAACCCCCACCCCCACTCCACATGCCTCAAATCCACCCACTTCATCCCCATCCCATGCTTGAAGCAGCCCCACCCAGCCCATCTGTGGCAATCTCCACCCACACCTCCCCCACCCACCCTGCCGAAGGCACCCGGTCACCCCACCCACCCACCCACCACTCTGCCCCTTCTCTGCCCATTGAACCGAGGCAGGCCCTCCCTCCCTCCCTCCCTCCCTCCCTCCCTCCCTCCCTCCCTCCCTCCCTCCCTCCCCCGAGACCTGGTGTGGAGCTGAGGTGGGGTAGAGGCCATTCGGCAGCTTGTCTTCCCCCCTCATGCTGTTCCCATGCCAGGGGTCACCGCTGACTCGGTTCTACTTGCCCAGCCTGGCTTTACCAGAGGGAACTGGTACTAGTGGACCTGTGGGTAGTGTTTGGCTCTGCAGATCTCTATGCGGGGGGGGGGGGGGGTGGGTATGAGGGAAGGAACTGCAGATGCTGGTTGCAACCGTAGATAGACACAAAGTGCTGGAGTAACTCAGCGGGACGGGCAGCATCTCTGGAGAGAAGGAATGGGTGATGCTTTGGGTCGAGACCTTTCTTCAGACTGAGTGTCAGGGGAATGGGAAACAAAAGATGTAGACGTTCATGTAGAGAGATTAAAAAACAATGAATGAAAGATATGCAAAAAAGTGACGATGATAAAGGAAACAGGCCATCGTTAGCTGTGTGCTGGGTGAGAACGGGAACAGAGTACAGACAGTGAGACTCAACAAGACCACTGTGAAGCTGATACGACTTGGGTGGGGGAGGGATGGAGAGAGAGGGGATGCAAGGGTTACTTGAAGTTAGAGAAATCACAATTCATACCGCTGGCCAGGTGCTGTTCCTGCAATTAGTGTTTGTGGTCATTATTGGTGCGTGTGTGGCATCTTGTGGCATCTCTCAGTCACAGGGATGTAAACCTGTCCCTGCCGATACCGTCACCACAGCCGAGCACATCCAGCCTGACCCACACCCCGGCACCCGGCTCACTCACTCACTCACTCACTCACTCACTCACTCACTCACTCACTCACTCACTCACTCACTCACTCACTCACTCACTCACTCACTCACTCACTCACTCACTCACTCACTCACTCACTCACTCACTCACTCACTCACTCACTCACTCACTCACTCACTCACTCACTCACTCACTCACTCACTCACTCACTCACTCACTCACTCACTCACTCCCTTCACCACACACTTGGTGTTTGGCTCAATCTTTTCCTTTAACATTTTTTTCTTTGCTCCTCCAGCTGTTCCGAGTTTTCCAGATCCCACGGGATTTGATCCGGATGAGGAGCCGATGATCTTGCCATATGTTGAGTCCCTCGCACCCTTGGGTGAGCCCGGCTTACTTTTACTGACCACATTCTTGTGTGCGTGTGCTACATGGGGCAGAAGATTCAGTGCAAGTGTGGGCCAGGTGTGTGTGTGTGTGTGGCTGTGGGTGTACGAGTGTGTGTGGACACGTGTGTGTGTGTACGAGTGTGTGTGTACGAGTGCCTGTGAATGAGTGTGTGTACAAGTGTGTGTGTACGCGTGTGTGCGTCCACGTGTGTATATGAGTATGGCTGTATGTGGGTGTACGTGTGTGTGTGGAAACGTGTGCGAGTGTGTGTACGAGTGTGTGTACAAGTGTGTGTACGAGTGCCTGTGTATGAGTGTGTGTACAAGTGTGTGTGTGCGCATGTATGTGTGGGTGTACGTGTGTGTGTGTGTATGCGTATGTGTGTGCAAGTGTTTATGTGTGTGTACATATATCTGTACTTGTGTGCGCGCGACTGTGTGTGCGTGTGTGTACATGTATACCTGTATGTTTGTGTGTGTGTGTAATTGTACATGTGTGTGTACGCATGTGTGTACGCGTGTGTGTACGTGTGTAAGAGTGTGTGTGTGTGTGCTGCGGTCAAACAGAGGGGGTGTAATGGGGGGGTGAGGAGGTGGTCTGGCCTCGTACTGTCAGTGTTGGAAGCCACGGTGTGTCGAGTTCCAATGCCTCTTCCCATCAAGATGCTGCACCTCACTCCCACATCTGAAGGTGTGAACTCCACCCTGAAAGGGCCAGAGGTCCGTCCGCCTCTCTTCAAAGCTGACTGCTGGATAATTGGCTGATTTGAGGGCGGTTCAGATCCTGACCAAGGGTGCTGCCTGTGTGGAGTTTATATGTTCTCCCTGTGACTGCGTGGGTTTTCTCCAGGTGCTCCGGTCTCCTCCCACATCCCAAAGTTTTCGGTTTGTAGGTTAATCGGCCGCTGTAAATTGCCCCGAGTGTGTGGGGAGCAGATGTGAAAGGTGGGATAACAAGAAACTGGTGTGGACGGGCGATTGATGGTTGGTGTGGACTAGGTGCTTCCATGCGGTATCTTTTAATCGATTCAGCCTGGCGAGGGTGTGCAGTAGGCAGGCAGACGTGGTGTAACGGAGAGCAGGATGGCTGCCAGGCTGCTGTGTGTGCAGCCGGGGACTGACGGCTGGAGAATACGTTCACAGCAACGCAGTCCTTCTGCAGTTGTACAGGGCCCTAGTGAGACCGCACCTGGAGTACTGTGTGCAGTTTTGGTCTCCAAATTTGAAGAAGGATATTCTTGCTATTGGGGGCGTGCAGCGTAGGTTTACGAGGTTAATTCCCGGAATGGCGGGACTGTCGTATGTTGAAAGACTGGAGCGACTAGGCTTGTATACACTGGAATTTAGAAGGATGAGAGGAGATCTTATCGAAACGTATAAGATTATTAAGGGGTTGGACACGTTAGAGGCAGGAAACATGTTCCCAATGTTGGGGGAGTCCAGAACAAGGGGCCACAGTCTAAGAATAAGGGGTAGGCCATTTAGAACGGAGATGAGGAAAACCTTTTTCAGTCAGAGAGTGGTGAATCTGTGGAATTCTCTGCCTCAGAAGGCAGTGGAGGCCAATTCTCTGAATGCATTCAAGAGAGAGCTAGAGAGAGCTCTTAAGGATAGTGGAGTGAGGGGGTATGGGGAGAAGGCAGGAACAGGGGACTGATTGAGAATGATCAGCCATGATCACATTGAATGGCGGTGCTGGCTCGAAGGGCCGAATGGCCTCCTCCTGCACCTATTGTCTGTTGACAAGGTGTGTAAGATTGTTGTGCAATAGTTTGTTTGTCTTGTATTATGGTGGTGGGTTCTGTTTTGGTTTTATTGTATTGTATCTAATATTTTAATATTTGAATAAATATATTTTTTTAAATGGTGAAGAGCCTCTTGGAGGCATGTGTGAAGAAGGGTCTCGGCCCGAAACATCGTCCGTTCCTTCTCTCCAGAGATGCTGCCTGACCTGCCGAGTTACTCCAGCATTTTGTGTTTATCTTCGGTTTAAACCGGCATCTGCAGTTCCTTCCGACACCGTCTGGGAACGTTTCTTCTGCTTTGAATTTCAGACCGCTTCTTCCCGGACCTCCTGCCGGATCGGGCAGAGACAAACCTGCTCCCCATCGCTTTGCCGCAACAGGTGTGGGATGAGGCGAGGTTTTACCACCACGTGCCGGGGTCGGACTCCCCCCTCTCCGGCCGGTTGGGGCCCGGGAGGCGGCAGGAGCTGCTGGGGCCGGAGCGGTGGGACTGCCACGCGGAGCCGTACGGCTGCTGCCCCGATGGCTACGCGGCCGCCGATGGGCCGGGGGGAGCGGGGTGTCCCCTCCTCCCCTGCTACAAGAGCAGGTAACGCAGCCAGCCCCCACCCCCACCCCCCCCACACCCCACCCCCACCCCCACCCCCACCCCACCGCCCCCACCCACCACACCCACCCCCACCCACCACACCACACACCCACCACACCCCACCCCCACCCCCACGCACACCCACCACACCCCGCCCCCACACCCCCACGCCCACGCACACCCACCACACCACACCCCCACCCCCATGCACACCCACCACCCCCACCCCCATGCACACACACCACACCCCCACGCACACCCACCACACCACACCCCCACCCCCACGCACACCCACCCCACCACACCCCACCCCGCCCCCACACCCACCACACCACACCCACCACACCACACCCACCACACCACACCCACCACACCACACACCCACCACACCACACCCACCACACCACACCCACCACACCACACACCCACCACACCACACCCCGCCGACAGACAGGCGGCTGAATCATAAAACACAGTGCTGGAGTCTACCCGAAACGTCACCCATTCCTTCTCTCCAGAGATGCTGCCTGTCCCGCTGACTTACTCCAGCATTTTTGTGTCTGTCTCTGGAAGTCGTGCATAAGTGACGTTTCAGGTCGGGACTTCGGGATGAAGAAGGGTCCCGACTCAAAACGTCACCTACCCACGTTCTCCAGAGATGCTGCCTGGCCCGCTGAGTTACTCAAGCACTTTTGTTTTGGTTTGTAAACCAGCGTCTGCAGTTCTTTGCGTCTCAATGATATGAATGCAGATGTCAACATGACTACATTTCATGACGTCAGTTATCATCCACAGTCATGACAGGTTTGTGGTCAGGTTCCACAAATAATGGGAAGTACAGTGAAAATCATCACCCATTCCCTTCTCTCCAAAGATGCTTCCTGTCCCGCTGAGTTAGACAATAGACAATAGGTGCAGGAGTAGGCCATTCAGCCCTTCGAGCCAGCACCGCCATTCAATGCGATCATGGCTGATCACTATCAATCAGTACCCCGTTCCTGCCTTCTCCCCATACCCCCTCACTCCGCTATCCTTAAGAGCTCTATCCAGCTCTCTCTTGAAAGCATCCAACGAACTGGCCTCCACTGCCTTCTGAGGCAGAGAATTCCACACCTTCACCACCCTCTGACTGAAAAAGTTCTTCCTCATCTCCGTTCCAAATGGCCTACCCCTTATTCTCAAACTGTGGCCCCTTGTTCTGGACTCCCCCAACATTGGGAACATGTTATCTGCCTCTAATGTGTCCAATCCCCTAATTATCTTATATGTTTCAATAAGATCCCCCCTCATCCTTCTAAATTCCAGTGTATACAAGCCCAATCGCTCCAGCCTTTCAACATACGACAGTCCCGCCATTCCGGGAATTAATCTAGTGAACCTACGCTGCACGCCCTCCATAGCAAGAATATCCTTCCTCAAATTTGGAGACCAAAACTGCACACAGTACTCCAGGTGCGGTCTCACCAGGGCCCGGTACAACTGTAGAAGGACCTCTTTGCTCCTATACTCAACTCCTCTTGTTACGAAGGCCAACATTCCATTGGCTTTCTTCACTGCCTGCTGAACCTGCATGCTTCCTTTCATTGACTGATGCACTAGGACACCCAGATCTCGTTGAACTCCCCCTCCTCCTAACTTGACACCATTCAGATAATAATCTGCCTTTCTATTCTTACTTCCAAAGTGAATAACCTCACACTTATCTACATTAAACTGCATCTGCCATGTATCCGCCCACTCACACAACCTGTCCAGGTCACCCTGCAGCCTTATTGCATCTTCCTCACAATTCACACTACCCCCCAACTTAGTATCATCTGCAAATTTGCTAATGGTACTTTTAATCCCTTCGTCTAAGTCATTAATGTATATCGTAAATAGCTGGGGTCCCAGCACCGAACCTTGCGGTACCCCACTGGTCACTGCCTGCCATTCCGAAAGGGACCCATTTATCCCCACTCTTTGCTTTCTGTCTGTTAACCAATTTTCTATCCATGTCAGTACCCTACCCCCAATACCATGAGTTACTCCAGCATTTTGTGTCCAACTTCGGTGTAAATCTTGCTTGCAGCAGCAGCAGCACAGACATGTAAACTCAGACTGAGGCTGCTGGGATCAGCAGCAAAAAGAAACAAAGTGCATCTGTGTCCTGACGCAGGGTCTTGACCAGAAACGCCCACAGTTCCACCACCTGTCCCCTCCTCAGATGCTGAGTCTCATTTACAGTTTCGATCTTCGCCTTTCTGACGGGGATAAAAGGGGGGGAGTGAATCACCGAGTCATGGTCGTAGCCCAGGCTCTGCGGAGGGTAGTGCGTTCGGCCGAACGCACCATGGGAACTACACTCGCCCCCCTGCAGGACCTATACATCAGGAGGTGCAGATCCAGAGCCAGCAACATTATGGGGGACCCCTGCCACCCCAGCAACGGACTGTTCCAGCTGCTACGGTCAGGCAAACGCCTCCGCTGTCACGCAGTGAAAACGGAGAGGATGAGACGGAGTTTCTTCCCACAGGCCATCAGGACTGTTAACTCTCATTTCACCAGGGATTAATTTAATTTACTGTATTAATTTATTTTTTGTGTTAACATTTTTTTTTCTCTATTCTGTTTTGTAGTTTAGCACAATCTGCAGGCATTGCCACTTTCATTTCACTGCACATCTTGTGTATGTATGTGACAAATAAAGTAGACTTGACTCGACACCAGTTGTGGAGCTGGTTTTACAGTGAGCTGGTGGGCCGCTGCCCGCCCGCCCGCCCACCCAGGGTTATGTCCCTGCGTCAGTGAGGGGTGGGGGAGGTTGGCGTCCAGTGGGATGGGATGATGTGACGGGACTCAGCGGTAGAGCTGCTGCCTTACCACACCACAGACCCGGCTTCCATCCTGACTACTGGTGCTGTCTGTATGGAGTTTGTACGTTCTCCCCGTGACCGCGTTTTCCCCGAGAACTTCGGTTTCTTCCCACACTCCAAAGACGTACAGGTTTGCAGGTTGATTGGCTTCGGTAAAAAAAAATGTAATTGTCCCCAGTGTGTAGGATAGCGCCAGTGATCGCTGGTCGGCGCGGACTCGGTGGGACGAGAGGCCAGTTTCACGTTGTACCTCTAAAGTGTGTCTGAACTGCCCAGGTACGGCTGCTGTCCGGATGGAGTGACGTCGGCCCAAGGCTTCAACCAGGTTGGCTGTCCCAGGCACCCGGCTGAGCAGCTCATCGAGGGGACTGAGCCCCTCTCCGTGAGTACCCTGCCGGCCTTCCCACCACCCCCCCCCATCCCACCTCACCCCGCATCAGGTCACCACCTCACAGCCTCCGCTCGTCTTACAAACAACCAACAGCCCACAGCGTCGCTGCACAGAGGGTTCAGTTCAGTTCAGTTCAGTCTATTCTCACGTGTACCGGGCGAGGAACAGTGAAAAGCTTTTGTAGCGTGCTAACCGGCCAGCGGAAAGATAATACAAGATTACAATCAACCAATTCACAGTGTACAGATACATGATAAGGGAATAACGTTCAGTGCAAAGTAAAGCCAGTGAAGTCCAATCAAGGATAGTCCGAGGGTCCCCGATGAGGTAGATGGTAGTTCAGGACTGCTCTTTAGTTGCAGTTGGATGATTCAGTTGCCTGATAACAGCCTGGGAAGAAACTGTCCCTGAATCTGGATGTGTGTGTTCCCCACTTCTATAGCGTTTGGCCGATGGGAGAGGGGAGACGAGTGTGTGGCCAGGGTGCGACTTGTCCTTGACTGTGCTGCTGGCCTTGCCGAGGCAGCGTGATATAACCATATAACAACTACAGCACGGAAACAGGCCCGTTCGGCCCTACCAGTCCACGCCGACCACTCTCCCTGACCTAGTCTCATCTACCTGCTCTCAGACCATAACCCTCCAATCCCCTCTCATCCATATACCTATCCAATTTACTCTTAAATAATAAAATCGAGCCTGCCTCCACCACTTCCACCGGAAGCCCATTCCATACAGCCACCACCCTCTGAGTAAAGAAGTTACCCCTCATGTTACCCCTAAACTTTTGTCCCTCAATTCTAAAATTATGTCCCCTTGTTGGAATCTTCCCCACTCTCAAGGGGAAAAGCCTACCCACGTGATGTATAAATGGAGTCAATGGAAGGGAGGTTGGTTTGTGTAATGGTCTGGGCTGTGTCCACAATTTGCTGCAATTTCCTGCGGACTCGGATAGAGCTGTTCCCAAACAAGGCTGTGATGCATCCCGAAGAGGGCGACCCTTTTGTACCTGCCAAAGACAGTTTTTAGTTCTTCCTCATGTTACCCTCACTCCCCTACACCCCATCTCCACCCACCACGGTCCCCTCATACCTGCCCCCACAAAGCAATCCTACATAACAGACCACACCAACTGTTACCTACTGCACCCCACACCCCCAAGTCTCATGCTTATGTTAGTTTAGAGATACAGCATGGAAACAGGCCCTTTGGCCCATCGAATCCACGCCGACCATCGGTCACATGTTCACACTCATTCTATGTTACCTCCATTCTCGCCTACTCTCTGCACACGGGGAGCAATTTACAGAGGCCAATTACCATGCAAACCTGCATGTCTTCAGGATCTGGGGGGAAACCGGAGCACCCGGAGGAACCCCAAGTGGTCACCTCCTGGATGGCATGTAGGGAGGGGCAGTAAATGCCATCGGGAAGATGGTGGTGAGCCCTGCCAGTGATGAGACTGAATTTTAAAACATTAAAGGTGAGGTGCAAGTAACGGAGGTTTGGGGTGGGGAATGGTTTTACTTTCAGTTTATTGTCACGTGTGCCGAGGTACAGTGAAAAGCTCTTGTTGCGTGCCAACCAGTCAGCGGAAAGGCAATCCATGATTACAATCGAGCCATTCACAGTGTACAGATACATGATAAAGGCAATAACGTTTAGTGATTTAAAGTGAGAAATGTTGCTGTCGGAGCAAGATCTAAAAGTGTGGAGCAATTGTAATATGTGATTGTATCATCATATCATATCATATATATACAGCGCGGAAACAGGCCTTTTCGGCCCACCAAGTCCGCGCCGCCCAGCGATCCCCGCACATTAACACTATCCTACACCCACTAGGGACAATTTAATAGTCAGTCTGAAGAAGGGTCTCGACCCGAAATGTCACCCATTCCTTCCCTCCCGAGATGCTGCCTGACCTGCTGAGTTACTCCAGCATTTTGTGAATAAATCGATTTGTACCAGCATCTGCAGTTATTTTCTTATACACACAAATAGTGGCCTTGGTTGGGCGCCATCTTGGAAGCACCACTAGTAGTTAGGGATGGGGAATACTTTGACCAGCAGTTCCTTGTTATCCGTGTTGCAGGAATCGAGGGTCGCTGCCCAGAACAGTGCGCCAGAGCACTGCCGGGGCTCCAGGTACGGCTGCTGCCAGGATGAGACCACGTCGGCCCTGGGTCCGGAAGGCGAGGGGTGCAGGGACCAGCTCTCCCACTGTAAGTGGTTCTCCTGCCCTACCTCTGACAGCGCCCTGACCACGGGCAGGCGGTGAGGCAGTCTGACCCTCACCCTGACTGGCCACACACGACCAGGCCAGTCCACCACCACCGGCTAACTGTCTGCACTTGGAGAGCACCTCAACGTGGCCAAAATAGCACAAAGTGCCAGAGCAACACTTGGCAATTTGAGAACAGGCGATGAGGGCATGAGGGGTGGGGGAGGTACTTGGACACTTTAGTTTAGTTTCGAGATACAGCGCGGAAACAGGCCCTTCGGCCCATGGAGTCCGCACCGACCAGCGATCCCCGCACACTAACACTATCCTGCACTAGGGACAATTTTACATTTATACCAAGCCAATTAACCTACAAACCTGTACGTCTTTGGAGAAAAATGAAGATCTTGGAGAAAACCCACGTGGGTCACGGGGAGAACGTACAAACTCCGCACAGGCAGCACCTGTGGTCAGGATTGAACCCGGGTCTCACTCTGGTGCTGTAAGGCAGCAACTCTACCGCTGCACCACCGTGCTGTGCTGCCTGACAGGTGGGGGAGGGGGAGGGGGAGGGGGGAGGGGGAGGGGGGGTGAGAGAGGGGTTGATGTTGTGAGGTAGAGTTTCACAACCGGCCCCTGTCTAGTGGAGACTGGACCAGCTGCGACTAGTGGAGACAAGCAGTGTGTCGGGGCAACCCTGAACGGGGGATAGTTCAGGGATCAGGTGGAGGGAGAGAGAGGAGTCACGGTGTGGAATGGGCAATAGATGGAGAGGGTGAGGGAGGAGATGGGGTGGGGGTAGTGGGTCAGGGGGTGGGGGTAGTGGGTCAGAGGGTGGGGGTAGTGGGTCAGGGGGTGGGGGTAGTGGGTCAGGGGGTGGGGGGTAGTGGGTCAGGGGGTGGGGGTAGTGGGTCAGAGGGTGGGGGTAGTGGGTCAGAGGGTGGGGGTAGTGGGTCAGGGGGTGGGGGTATTGGGTCAGAGGGTGGGGGTAGTGGGTCAGGGGGTGGGGGGTAGTGGGTCAGAGGGTGGGGGTAGTGGGTCAGGGGGTGGGGGTAGTGGGTCAGGGGGGTGGGGGTAGTGGGTCAGGGGGTGGGGGGTAGTGTGTCAGAGGGTGTGGGAGGGCGGGTTGGTATGGGTCAGGATGGGGGTGTGGAGATGTGTCAGGGGGGTCAGGATGGAGTGAGGGGGGGGTGGAGCAGTGCGGGAGGGGTCGGGGCTGTCTTGGTGTGTGGCAGGGTGAGGGGGTGAGGGAGTGTGTGAGGAGAGGGGCGTGGGATGGCGGTTGCGGCGGTGGGATCCATGGGGGTCGATGGGTCGGGGGCTCGTCCCTCCCCAGGTGGCGACCCCTTGTTGGTGGCCCTCTGACCTGTGACCTCTGACCCGCAGTGCTCCCTGCCCGCTGCCAGCTGGTGAGTGCCAACGGGCCCTGCAGTGACTGGGCGGCCCGATGGTTCTTCGTGCCCCAGCCCGGCGTCTGCAACCGCTTCTGGTACGGGGGTTGCCACGGCAACCGCAACAACTTCCCCACGGAGGCCGAGTGTGAGCGCCACTGCCAGAGGCCGGACCAGGGGGGGGCTCCCGACCCCCAGCCCTGGGGCCTACCCAGCGGGCGGCACCCCCGCCCCCACACACCGCCGGACAGGGACCCCTCCCCCACCCCACGGGAACCGCACAACCACAGGTAACGCAGCCGAACCCCCGACTCCAGCCGGGCACCCCAAATACTCCCACCCCACCGGGAACATACCACAGTCATCCCAGGACCCCCCCGGGCCACAACCTTCCTCCAGGACCACCCCTTCCCCCCCTCGACCCCCTCGACCCCCCCTTCCCCTCCTCGACCCCCCCTTCCCCTCCTCGACCATCCCCCCCTCGACCCCCCCTTCCCCTCCTCGACCCCCCTTCCCCTCCTCGACCTCGCCCTCCTCGACCACCCCTCCTCGACTTCCCCTCCTCCACCCCCCTTCCCCTCCTCGACCCCCCTGTCCCCTCCTCGACCCATCCGGGAGTGCAGCAGTTCCCCTCTCCCCTCTCCCCCCACCGGCACTCAATCCACCGCCTCCCAGACCACCCGGGATCACTGCTCTCCCCCAGGACACCCATCCCAGATTCCTCCTGGACCAACCTCTCCTCCCTCCATCAGCCCCATCCCCCCCGCCTCCCCTGTTCCCCTCCTCCCCGGGACCTCACCCTCCCATGGACAAGCCCTTCCCCCCCTCCCCAGGGCCAGGCCCCCTCCTCCCCCCAGTCCTCTCCTTACCCACCCCCTCCCCGGACCCCCCTCTGTGGCCCCCCCCACCCCACAGGTGCTGATGGACGGCAGAAGTTGCCCTCTGACGTGTGGCTCTGCTCTGATCGTCCAGATCTCCTGCTGTGTCGGAGACACCACCCTGCGTGAACACGCGGTGGACAGACACGCTGGTCGCACACGCCTGGCCCGTGTACTTGCAGCGCACGTGGACCCAGCTGCACGCACCCAGCCTGTACGTAAACGGACCCAGAGTCCAGCAGCACTCCCCGCGTGTGACCCACGAGGGGCCGAATGGCTTCCCTTGCTGCAGGCAGCCGGGTTAGCGTTGCCATGTGCCGGCGCCCCTGATCCCCAACCCCACCGCCGGCCTCACCGCCTGCCCCACCGCCTGCCCCCCTCTCACCAAAGCCCCACGGCCGGGAACGACTCCCCTCCCCATATCCCCCAACCTCACCATCCCCACTCCCTCCACACTCTCCCCTTCCAGAGTGTCCCCCCTCCCCAGTCGCTGGCCTCCCCTGACCCCCCCCCCCCCCCCACCTTCAGCGTTGTCCCTGCTCTCCGATCCCCGGCACGATGGTCCCTGGCTGCCGTCTGCTCCGGGGCCCATGATCCCCGGCTCATCCTGGTGCATTTGCCCCGGTTATCCGCTGTCCTTTCTCCCGGCAGGTTGCTGATCGACCGGAGTGACGCGGGCACGGTGTCGGTGCGGCCGGGGGAGACTGCCCGGTTACCGTGCCGGGTCGAGGCTTCGCCGCCCCCCAGCGTGGAGTGGCGTCGGCACGGCCGGCCCCTGCTCTCCATCAGGTGATCGGCCTCAACTACCTTGTTCACAACAGCCCAGCCTCCATGTGGAGGGGGAACTGCAGACGCTGGTTTACACCAGAGATAGGGACAGGCGGCATCTCTCGATAAAAGGAATGGGTGGCCTTTTGGGTCGAGACCCTTCTTCAGACTGAGAGTCAGGGGAGAGGGAAACGAGATATGGTGTGAAAACGACTGATCAAAGCAATGGTGACAGATCAGCTAACAATGTACCTTCCCCTCATCCAACAATGAACCATTCTACATTTCCTTTACCATCTGCTTTAATCTATTGTTTTCACACCTAACCTTCCATATCTCTAGACTCCCTCTCCCCTGAGTCTCAGTCTGAAGAAGGGTCTCGTCCCGAAACGTCACCCATTCCTTCTCTCCAGAGATGCTGCCTGTCCCGC
The DNA here is from genome assembly GCF_053455715.1 of Rhinoraja longicauda. Lineage (NCBI taxonomy): Eukaryota > Metazoa > Chordata > Chondrichthyes > Rajiformes > Arhynchobatidae > Rhinoraja > Rhinoraja longicauda. Next base: position 10,250,719 of record NC_135962.1, read on the forward strand.
TGAGTTACTCCAGCTTTTTGTGTCCCAACTTCTATACTCAGTTCCCTGACTGACTGAGGCCAATGTGCCAAAAGCCTTCTTTACCCCCTTGTCCACTGGGACACCACTTTCAGGGAACGATGTATTGGTGCTCCTGGGTCCCTCTGCTCTACAACATCCCCCAGGGCTCCACCGTTCACTGTGTAGGTCCTGACTTGGTTTGACTTCTCACAATGCAACACCTCACACTTATCGTGTCCAGATACCATCATTGTAAAGGTCCCAAAGTTCGGCAAAGCATCTTTGGCTCCTCGATCTCTTTCCTGGTGTGATCGGCTGCCCCATGTGAGGCTCCTGCTGATTGATGGAGAGCTCCTGCCCCTCTGCAGAGCCCTGGCAGAATGTTTAGAGATACAACATGGAAACAGGCCCTTCTGCCCACCGAGTCCACACCTACTATCGGTCACCCGTACACTATTTCTATGTTATCCCGCTTTCTCACCCAATCTCGACACAGAAGGGGCACTTTACAGAGGACCATTAACCTACAGAGACGCACATCTTTGGGATTGGGAGGAAACCGGAGCACCCGGGAGTACCCACGTGGTCACAGGTAGAACGGGAAAACTCCACACAGACCACACCTGTAGTCAGGATTGAACTGGGGTTTGTGGCGCTGTGAGGCAGCAGATCTACCGCTGCGCCACCGTGCCGCTAACTGGAGATGCAGCCTCACATGGGAGCCTTGACTGACTGGTGGATGTCTGCCTGAGTACACACGGCTAGAATGTCTAAAAGAAAGTGAAAATCTCTCGGACACTCGCGCGTTCTTCACCTTGAAGTGTGGATCTGGTTGGAGTGTAGTCCGCACTGACCAACGATCCCCGCACATTAACACTATCCTACCACACATGGGACAGTTTTACATTTATACCAAGCCAATTAAACTACAAACCTGTACCCCTTTGGAGTGTGGGAGGAAACCGGAGATCTCAAGAGAAAATCCACGCAGGTCACGGGGAGAACGTAAACATTCGCCACAGACAGCACCCGTAGTCGAGATCTAACCTGGGTCTCTGCGCTGTGAGGTGGCAACTCTACCGCTCTGCCACCGTGCCGCCCTAAAGTGATGGAGTGATGACTTTAGGGGGTATGGGGAGAAGGCAGGAACGGGGTATTGATTGAGAATGATCAGCCATGATCACATTGAATGGCGGTGCGTACAGGCTCGAAGGGCCGAATGGCCTCCTCCTGCACCTACTGTCTATGTTGTGAGCTGCTGCCTCTGACCTCTCCGTCTCTGTCCCGACAGGCACAGCAAGCATCCGGACGGATGGCTGGTGATCAGCCGGGTTCAGGCTCAGGATGCCGGAGTGTACACGTGCCACGTGTCGGACGGGTGGGATCAGGACATCCGTCAAGTTGAGCTGAAGGTCCAAGGTAGTGTCTGCGTGCGTAGTGTACGGGTTCAGTGTCGGCAGTGGTGGAGCTGAGGGCAGCGACTCCCTGCCCCAGTGCTGGGACGGGCTGTCCCAGCTTGTGATCACCTGATGTTCCTCCCATCAGATAAACAAGACAATAGACAATAGGTGCAGGAGGAGGCCATTCGGCCCTTCGAGCCTGTACGCACCGCCATTCAATGTGATCATGGCTGATCATTCTCAATCGGCACCCCGTTCCTGCCTTCTCCCCATACCCCCTGACTCCGCTATACTTAAGAGCTCTATCTAGCTCTCTCTTGAATGCATTCAGAGAATTGGCCTCCACTGCCTTCTGAGGCAGAGAATTCCACAGATTCACAACTCTCTGACTGAAAAGGTTTTTCCTCATCTCTGTTCTAAATGGTCTACCCCTTATTCTTAAACTGTGGCCCCTGGTTCTGGACTCCCCCAACTTTGGGAACATGTTTCCTGCCTCTAATGTGTCCAACCCCTTAATAATCTTATACGTTTCGATAAGATCTCCTCTCATCCTTCTAAATTCCAGTGTATACAAGCCTAGTCGCTCCAGCCTTTCAACACATGACAGTCCTGCCATTCTGGGAATTAACCTAGTAAACCTACGCTGCACGCCCTCAATAGCAAGAATATCCTTCCTCAAATTTGGAGACCAAAACTGCACACAGTACTCCAGGTGCGGTCTCACTAGGGCCCTGTACAACTGCAGAAGGACCTCTTTGCTCCTATACTCAACTCCTCTTGTTATGAAGGCCAACATTCCATTGGCTTTCTTCACTGCCTGCTGTACCTGCATGCTTCCAGCGTGCTGGAGGCTCAGGACTGCCCTGGCAGACCCATTGTCTCTACCTGTTCCTGCCCCACTGAACTCAGCTCCACATACCTCGATTCCATCCTCTACTCCCCCTTGTCCAGTTCCTTCCCACCTGTGTCCGAGGCATTTCACTCACCCTTCAACAACTTTCCCTTTCCAGGCCCCCTCTGCCTTATAACGAACAGGGATCCAGTCCCTTTACACCTCCATCCCCCACCATCAAGGTCTCAAGGTTCCTCATCCCACAACGACTCAGTCAACGTCCCTCCACTAACACTCACTCTGTGATGGAACGTTTTCACCCTCAACAACTTCTCCTTTGACTCCTCTCACCTCCTCCTGGTTAAAGGTGTAGCCATGGGCACTCGCACGAGCTACGCCTGCCTTCTCATCAGTTACGTTGAACAGTCCTTGTTTCAGGTGTATACTGGCCCTATCCCCCCAACTCTTTCTCCACTATAGTCACGACAGCATCGGGGCTGCCTCCTGCTCACATGCAGAACTCATTGATTTCATTAACTTTACCCACTATCTCAACACCTCTCCCCTTTCGTGATCTCTGTCTCCATCACAGGGGACTGACTATCGACTGACTATCCATATAAAGCTACCGACTCCCACAGTTAATTAGACCACGATTCCCACCTTGCAAAATACACTAGTCTTTTAAAACTAATGTCTGAAGAAGGGTGTTGACGCCACCTGTCCATGCTCTCCGTAGATACTGACTGACCTGCTGGGTTACTCCATCACTTTGTCCTTTTGTGTATTAACCAGCATCTGCAGTTCTTTGTTCTTACTGATGCATTAACATCTCTCCTTACAAAATAAACCCAATAGTGTCCACTAATGGTGCTCCTGATGTGGTCTCACCAATGCCCACATTAGCTGCACATAACCCCCCTGCCTAATACAAGTATCTCCCCTCATGGTAAACAGCAGCATTCTCTAATTTAGCTTTCCCTGGCTAATTAGCTTCACCAACACCTATGCTCTTACTGAACCTGACCATTGACCTTTGTGATTCATACATGGCGACACCGGGAACCCTCTGAACTTCCGTGCTCTGTCATTTCTCTTGGAGAGAAGGAATGGGTGACGTTTTGGGTCGAGGCCCTTCTTAAGACTTGTCTCTCCACTCCTTCTCTCCAGAGATGCTGCCTGGCCCGCTGAGTGACTCCAGCATTTTGTGTCTATCTTCGGTGCGAACCAGCATCTGCAGTCCCTGCACGCCCTGGCATTCTGTCAATGTGTACAGTGCAATCTCGCCACTTGGTGTGGGATAGCCGGAGTGTTTGGAATCTCACCCCAATATTCCCGTCGGCCTGGGCTTTTTCTGCTGCTGCTCCCGGGAGCCGTGGTTGGCGAGGGCTGTTGCAGTGGGGCGGGTGGGTGCACAGGCCCAGAGCCAGTCTGTCTCTCGGCCCCAGGCGGTCGGCAATCTGACTAGGGGCTGCGGTGGTTTGGCCTGTCCTGTCCCGTCGTGCCCTCCCCTCTCCTCCCCTGCCCTCCCCTCCCCTCCCCTCCCCTCCCCTCTCCTCCCCTGCCCTCCCCTCCCCTCCCCTCCCCTCCCCTCTCCTCCCCTGCCCGACAGTCCTCTGATACTCAGGACGGGGAGAGAGGTGTTGAGGTGCTGCCACCTATCAGCTCCCCGGGTGCAGTGGACAGGGATCTGGTGAGAGAGGAAGCCACCCTTCAATGTGCCTGATGTGCCTCCAATGTGCACACCAAGGCGGCACGGTGGCGCAGCGGTAGAGTTGCTGCCTTACAGCGAATGCAGCGCCGGATTCCCGGGTTCGATCCCGACTGCAGGTGCTGTCTGTACGGAGTTTGTACGTTCTCCCCGTGACCTGTGTGGGGTTTTTTCCAATATCTTCGGTTTCCTCCCGCACTCCAAAGACGTACAGATATGTAGGTTAATTGGCTTGGTAAATGTTTTAAAAAAATTGTCCCCAGTGGGTATAGGATAGTGTTAATGTGCGGGGATCACTGGTCGGCGCGGACCCGGTGGGCCGACAGGGCCTGTTTGTGCACTGTGTCTCTAAACTAAACTAAACCAGCGACGTGGCTGAAGTTCACGAGCGTCGGGGTGGAAGTTAGTGGAGTGGCTGTTACTATTGAGAAGGTGCTTGGGAAGCTGGAAGGGTGAAGGAGGATAGGTCACCTGGACTGCACCCGAGGGGTCTGAAAAAGGTGGCTTTAGAGATTGTGGAGGCATGAACAGTGATATTTCACGAATCACTAGAGTCAGGAGTGGTTCCAGACGATTGGCAAATTGCCAATATTACCCCACTGCACAAGAAGGAAGCAACACAGAATAGTGGGAACAATAGACTGGTTAGTCTGACTGGTGGTTGGTAAGATTTTAGAGTCCATTATAAAGGACAAGGTTACAGAGTACTTCGAAGTTCATGATAAAATAGGCCAAAGTCAGCATGGTTTTGTGATGGGGAGAACTTGCCCAGGATCTGCTGGGATTCTTTGAAGTAGTAAATGGGGGGAGAATCCAGAAATCGGAGGTGCAAAGAACTTGGGAATGCTGGTGCAGGATTCCCAAAGAGTTAATCTGCAAGTCAAATCGGTAGTAAAGAAGGCAAACGCAATGCTAGCATTTATAGCAAGAGGGTTAGAATGGAAAACAGGGATGTAATGCTGGGGCTCGAAAAGGTGCTTTTCAGGCCACAATTTGGAGTATTGTGAGCAATTTTGGGCACCTTATCTGAGGAAGGGTGTGCTGGTTCTGGAGAGGGTCCAGAGGAGATTTACAAGAATTATTCCAAATATGAGTAGGTTAACCTATGATGAGCGTTTGACACCTGTACTTGTTGGTGTTTAGAAGAATGAGAGGGAACCTCATTGAAACATACCGAAAAGTTAAAGGCTTGGATAGAGCGCATGTTTCCACTAGTGGGAGAGTCTAGGACTAGAGGTCATGGCCTCAGAATTAAAGGACGTTCTTTTAGGAAGGAGATGAGGGGGAATGTCATTAGTCAGAGGGTGCTGAATCTGTGGAATTCTTTGCCACAGAAGGCTGTGGAGGCCAAGCCAATAGATATTTTTAAGGCAGAGATAGATCGATTCTTGATTAGCACAGGTGTCAAAGGTGATGGGGAGAAGGCAGGAGAATGGGGTTAGGAGGGGGAGACAGATCAGCCATGATTGAATGGCGGATTGGACTGGATGGGCCGAATGGCCTCATTCTGCTCCTATCATTTATGACCTTACGTCCTTCCCCCTGCATCGGAAGGGGGGGGGGGGGGGAGGGAGGGGGGAGGAGGGGAGATGATCTGGGCTTTGTGGGGAACTCACGCTGCCTTTCCCCTGTCAGGAGCGCTGAGGATCACCGGCCCACCACGGGACGTGCGAGTGGCCCTCGGAGGACGTGCCGAGCTGCCCTGCGTGGTGTCCGACCCGCAGGCTCACGTCCGCTGGACACGGTAAGCCGAGTGGCGGGGGGGGGGGGGGACCTGTGACCCCACCCTGGGGCCAGGCTCCCAGGCCTCCCGTCTCACCCAGCCCTTCGGCCCTGCACCGATCAACATATCCCAGCTACACTAGTCCCACCTGCCTGCGCTTGGTCCATATCCCCCCAAGCCTGTCCTATCCATGTACCTGTCTGTTTCTTAAACGTTGCGATAGTCCCTGCCTCAACTACCTCCTCTGGCAGCTCGTTCCATACACCCAGCACCACCCTTTGTGTGTAAAGGTTACCACTCAAATCCCCCCCCTCACCTGCCCTGGAGAGAGGTCACCAGGCTGCCTCCTGAAGAATTGGAACGATGTGGTCAGAGCCTCGCCGAAGTGGGACCGCCACTCACTGACCCCTGGGACAACCTGACCCCTGACTGCTGCCCCGGGGCATGGACCATCTGATGGAGAACGTGGGGCTGAGGCATCAGATATCCTTGAGAGACGGGAGTGGGGGAGTGGGGGGAGATGAGTGGAGTCTACCCCTGCCCACCCCCCCCCCCCCCCCCCCAGTCCGGATGAGGGCCGCTGCAATGACGGCCAGGGGGCTGGCCACCATCCCGGGGAAAGCAGGCACTTGCTGAGCCACGCTCCCATTCACTGTCGCCCAATGGTCGCAGTGTGCACCGTCTACAGAATGCTGCCCAGGCTGCTCCGACAGCACCTCCCAAAACCAGACTCTCCCACCGAGAAGGCCACGATTAGAAGATGCAGGGAAGCATCAGGTTCACCCTCCCCCCTCCCCCCCAGTCGCACACTATCCTCACTGAGAAGCACCTCGCTGCCCCTTCGTGGTCACTGGGTTGAAGGCGTTGGCAGTGCCAGTGTGGGAGCACCCGTGCCAGCCCACAGCGGCTCTGGGCACCTTCTCCAGGGGGCTGGACACTGGGGGCTGGACACTGGATTCAGCAAAGAAATTGAAAGGAACCCAGCCCTCCACCTGAACAACTTCAGCCAAGCAGTGAAGCTGATCCCCAGTGTGGGAACAGTTTGCTCATTTATTCCCTCCCAGGAGAAATGGTACAGCCAAATGTTGCGGCAACACCGCTCAGTCTGAAGGAGGGTCTCGACCTGAAACGTCACGTATTCCTTGTCCCCAGTGATGCTGCCTGTCCCGCTGAGTTACTCCAGGACTTTGTGTCTATCTTTGGTGTAACCCAGCATCTGCAGTTCCTTCCGACACACTCTGCTGAGTCGCTTTGCTTTGCCCTTCGTGCAGGAATGGCGTCCCGCTGAGCGTGGACACAGAGAGCACCTCCGTCTCGCTGGACGGCACCTTGACTCTGCGTAACGTCCAGCTGGAGGACTCGGGGACGTACACCTGCAACGCCTACAGTGGCTCACGGGCAGTCAGTGCCAGCGCCGACCTGACCGTGATATGTGAGTAAGATCAGAGCCCACCCGTCCCGTCCCGTCCCCAGTGCCCACCCTCCCTCTGGCAGTGATGGAGTAACTCCTGCTGATGGTCAGTGTGCTGCCCCCTGGCCATCCATCTACAGCTGGCACCGGGGGTGAGGGAGGTGCCGGGTCTGGTCTCTGGACACGGCTTCCAATCTCCAGCTGGCCTTGCTTTCTGTTAAGGAGCAGCCCCTGTTCCAGCCACCCCTGCCTGTAAAAGCCTGCACTGTCAGTGGGCACACCCTGCAGCCAGAAACCATCCCAGCAATCCAACCAAACACAGATGGAGTTGTTCAGCAAGCACTTACCCAGGGTTTCTGCCATCTCCACCTGCTGCCTCCCTGCGCCTCCAGCAAGCTCCATTGTGGACGCACTGGGGTAAAGCCACACATGAGCTCGAGACATCGGCCAGGGCCCGTAAATCGAGCTCAACCCTCTCCAAGAAAACATGTTGGAGCAAAGAAACTAACTATGGAGGAATTCAACATGTCAAGCGGGATCTGTGGAGAGGAAAGGAATCGTTGACATTTTGGTTGGAGACCCTGCATCAGGCCCGAGCAACGTCTCGACCCGATACACGGACTCTCCATCCACTGCCCGACACACTGGGTCCCTCCAGCTGTTTGTATGTTGCCCCAAGATTCCTGCATAGACAAGTCTACAAGTCTCTAGGGTCAGTACCTTTGCACATTTGACATAGCTCATAACTGGAAAAAAAAACCAAGGAAACGGGTTTCCTATTTTTTTAAATCAATAAAACTGAGAATCTGAAATAAAAACCTGTCCGTTAGCGTGGGTGAGCGGTAGAATCTGGGAGGGGAAGATGGAAATATGGGAGAATGAAGTGGGATTAAAGTAAACATGTGCTTGGTAGCTGGCATGGCCTTGGTGGGCTGAAGGGCCTGTATCACTGCTGTGCGTTCGATTCCCTGCAATACATTCTTGGTTTAGCGAGTGCGTGGTGGGAGATGGAGTTGGAAATGTTCCTTTTGGAGATTGCTGCCGCAGCCCACCCCAACTGCCATCCAGCGTTCCCACATCACCGAGCTCTCCGCCAGGCCAGGAAAGGAAAGGAAAGGGGACGCTCGGCATTGTTGCATTGAAAGTATTTTTCACCTGATGTTCTTTCAGCCACAGAGACAGTGATGCACTCTACAGCCCTTGAGCCTCTGTGTGTGGACCTGCCGGAGCTGGCAAACTGTGACCTGATAATGCAGGCCAACCTGTGCTCCAACCAGTACCACGCCAGCTTCTGCTGTGCAAGCTGCTCCAAACACCAGACTGGCGACGGCCCGCTGCTGCAGGGATAACAGGGCCGTGCCGTGCCGTGCATGGGCAGCCCAGCCCAGCCCAGCTCGCTGCTCGCAGGTGATGGGTAAAGCTCTTGCTTGCTGTGGTGATTGATCCATGTTGTCAGGCAGTACACGACCTGGTGTTAGCACAGAATGGTGAACCATACAACTGGTCAGCAGTGACCCCCATCCCTCTTAAAATTATTTTCTTACTCCATTAAATCTGGAATTAATATTTCATCCATAATGAAGGAGAGAACCTTTGTACAATATTGCCTTCAGCATCGCTCCCTTGTGTCCTGGGTGTAGGTGGGGCTGAGCTTAAGAGGGGGCAGAAAAGATTCACAAGGACGTTACCAGGGTGGCAGGGCTTGAGTTATGAGATGGGATAGGTTGGGAGGGGAGTTTACTCTGGAGCAAAGGAGGCTGAGGGGTGATTTTAATAGTGATTTATAAAACCTTGGAGGGCACCAAGAAGGTGGATGGCCAGAGTATTTTTCCCCACAGTAGGGGAGTCAAACACTAGAGGGCATAGCTTTAAGGTGAGAGAGCAAAGATTTAACAGGGGCCTGAGGGCAGTTCTTTTGCACAGAGGGTGGCGGATATATGGAATGAGCTGCCAGAGGAAGAGATAGAGGTGAGCTTTGTACATTGCTTAAAAGACATTTGGACGGGCATATCGATTGGAAAGCTTCAGAGAAATATGGGCCAAACACAAGCAAACGGGACTAGCTTAGAAGGACATCTTGATCGGCATTTACAAGTTGGGGCAAAGAGCCTGTATCTATGCGCGAGAACTCTGTGATCCCAGGTTGTTGAGCAGCAGCTTTTCTGTTCTGAGACGACTACAGCTTTGCAGAGGTCTGGAGTCTCTGCACTGCCTCCTAGTGGTGGCCATGGTAAGATCCTGCAGGCTACTCAGGTCTGTTCATTTGAGCAGATTCTGGACCTAACCTGACAGCAAGGGTTTCCCTATCACTGAGCTGAGACACTAACACTGTGCCCATGGTGCCTCCTGGAAGAGCATGCAGTTACTCCTGTCCCAACCACGATAGAATAAAAAGCAGCAACATCACAGCAAATCCAAATGTTCTCTGTGGTTCATGAAATGATGATGTGGGAGATTTTGCATTTTTATCAGTAATCCATTCCCAGCATATAGTTTTTATCATGGTACAGGTTTACTCTCCTTCCAGACCCTTGTATGATGTACACCATTCTAGAGTATTGCCTGGTAACAGTCTCCTACAATTTCTTCCTGCACATTTTAACATTGACTGCTGTATTCTCACTTGCTTTTGTTATTTGTGTCACTGGTTAATTTCTTGCTGTAAACTCACCACTTCTCAGCTTTGTGTATTTTGTCCTGAATTGCAGGTTGCTCGGAACAGTTCTCTATCACTCACCTCTTCAGCATAGCTGTTTCGTGCAACTGATGGAGCCACAATATCATTTACATTGTTGTGTGGGTTGATGTTAATTACAGGCCTGGGCCCCTAATCAAACTGGGTTAAAGAGGGCCACTTGTGCCTATCTCCAGCACTAACATTGTTCCCTGTAGACCCAGAGATTTGAGGGATGCAGGTATCAATGGTATGGCCACTTGTCTATGAGCTCCAGAAGTGAAGAGCACTTCAAAACAAATGCAGCTCACCACAGCCCTTGCGGTGAAGATGTGTGTGGAATTCAGATCCGGAGGTGATATTGGAACAGCAATTTATTTCTCAGCCACTGAGGCTCTGTTCTACCTGGAGCCAGGAGATATATTAACCAGTAACCTCTAACAATTATTAGTTCACTCACTTGCCTCCTCCCTGAAGACTAATGCATTCATTTAGTACCTAGAAATTGCTGTCACATCCTACCCATTGTTGTGGTGGCTACAAATATAAACAGCATCTCAGTGGTGGGCTTGCTTTGGGGTTAATACATTTCTGGAATGGTCTTTCTGCTTTTGTATTCTATCTGTCTGCTAATAAAGACTATTATCTGTAGGGTAATGAAACAGGTTTAGGCACCTGTTCCAAGACTCCTTCACATACGGTATAAAACAGGCCTTATTCATTTCCCGTATTTATTGGCCCTCCTGAGTGCGTCTGATCAGTTCTCTTGATTGAATACTATGTGCCATTTTTCTGTTCGTCCCAGTTTTGGTATCATTAGCAAACTTCTAAATTTTGATTCCTGCATCTGTCCAAAACAACATCTACCATGACGAGCAAGAGTCTTGTTACCTAGTCCTGGGGCAGGCCAGTATTTCCCTAAACCATTCTACCATTGAACCAAGTTGCATCCCAAATGCCTTCTGATATCCACGAGGTAACGCCAATAGATAGTGCGGCAAAGCAGCCTGATATCTTTGGCTTCATTTGTCTGGGTACTGAGTACAAGTCGGGGAGTCATGTTGCAGCTTCTTAGGTCTTTGGTTAGGTCACATTTGGAGGATTGTGTGCAGTTAGTTCTCTTTGCTCCATTACAGGAAAGACGTTGAGCCTTTGGAGAGGGTGCTAGAAGAGCTTTGCCAGCATCATGCCTGGATTAGGGGTATTAACTATAAGGAGAGGTCAATTCTTTGGGTATTGTTAAAGTGGGGATTGACAGGTTCTTGATTAGTAAGGGTGTCAAAGGTTATGGGGAGAATGGGGATGAAAGGGAAAGGTAGATCAGCCATGATTGTGGCTGTGGAATGAGAAGGCTGTGGAGGCCAAGTCAGTGGATATTTTTAAGGCAGAGATGGATAGATTGTTGATTAGTACAGGTGTCAGGGGTGATGGGGAGAAGGCAGGAGAATGGGGTTAGGAGGGAGAGATAGATCAGCCATGATTGAATGGCAGACTAGACGATGGGCCAAATGGCCTAATTCTACTCCATCACTTATGACCTAGGGTCAGATACATTTTGATTGTTTTCACTGAGTGTTAGGGGCTGAGAGGAGGCCTGATAGAAGTATATAATATTGAGAGGCATAGATATGGTAGACAATCAGAACCTTTTCCCCCAGGGTCAAAGGGTAGAGGGATTAGTAAAGGGATTGTCTTTAAGGTGATAGGGACAAAGTTTAAAAGGAGATGTGCAGGACAAGTTTTTATATTAGCTGCCTGGAACACACTGCCAGGGTGGTGGTGAGGGCAGATACGAGAATGATGTTTAAGAGACTTTTAGATGGGCACATGGATATGCAGGGAATGGAGGTATATGGATCACGTGCAGACAGAGGAGATTAGTCTATCTTGGCATTATGGACCAAAGGGCCTGTTCTTATGTTGTACTGTTCAATGTTCTAAAATTAATTTCTGCCCTAATCTTTCTCTGGACGGAATAGAGCAGGTCGTCTTGGAGCAACATGTTGGTGCAGCTATTGGAGCTGCTGCCTGGCAGGTCCAGAGGCATGGGTTTAATCCTGACTGCTGCTGCTGTCTGCGCGGAGTTTGCATGCTCTCCCCGTGTCCTCTGTCTTAAAGACGGGTTGGTTGATACGTTAACTAGTCACAGTAAATTACCCTGAGAGTGTTGGAGAGTGTTAGAATGGGGGGGGGGGGGGGGGGCAGGTAATGAGAATGTGGGGATTCGTGTAGGATCAATGTAAACTGAGGCTTGAAGTCGGCCCAATCTCAGTAATGTGAAAGGCTGATTTCCGTGGTGCATGACTACGATCTTTTGTAGTCATTCATCGTATACTCAGCCTCGCTGATAAGACCATCATTTATTGCTGAGCTGTCGGCCTTTGGACTACCAAAGTCCTTCTGAAGGTAATCAGACTACACAGTCATGGCTCATGTAGGAAATTCCAACAAAGTCTGACCTGGCCCTTAGAGATGAGTCATGCATTTCAGCAGAACGGGCTTTCAATGGGTTAAATAAAAGTTTATATAATAAAACTGTCACATTTAATGACACTGACTGGATGACACTTTTTTTCTGCTGTAGGTCCCCTTTTCTTGCAGTGACATGCGAAGGTGTACTCCAGAACATGAATAAGAGGTGCTGCAAGCGACTTTTGATCATTCATTCCACGCTCAAAGGTCATCAGCGTTCTCCTAAATGTACAAGCAGCGATATCTATCTCTTAAATATTCAAGAAGCTTGTCTGTATTTTTGAAGAGATACTTTTTGTAAATTTTGAATTCAAAGTTGATGCTGTCTTTAATCAGGCGATTTAGAGTATACAATTTTCAAGGAAGGGAGGTTTAGTTTCTTGCAAAGAGATATTTAGATATTTATCTGCATTCAGAATGTGTGAAGGAAGCTGGTATTTTTACAAGTAGAACATTAATCACTGAACTAACATTGTTCACTGGACCAGACTGTTCTGAGCACTGCCTCTCCTCTGCACACAAGGATAATATTTTATAGACAAGATGTTAATGTCAAATTACTGTATATTGTGTACTGTTTTTAACATTTCCACGAATGATAATTAAAACAACTTATTTTGAAACAATGCTTTTCTTTGTATTTTAGACAATGACAAAATACAATATATTTTATTGATCTCTGGACTTTAACATGTTGGAAGACATCCTGCCATGGTGTGTCATTTAAAACTTATTTTCTTCTCTCAACTCTGCAAAATCATCCTCTCAGTTACCAGTTAAAAGATCTACTCAACAACCATTTCTTTCTCAGAACACGTCCAGCTAATTGCCCAAACCTTCTTGTAAGCTTTTTGGCCTTAAAAAAAAATCACAGTGGTTGATATTTAGTTATATTTGCAGTTTGAGTTAAAACGTGTGCATTGATCTGGGACTTGTTGGTTCTGTGACAAGTGCATATTATTTAGGGATGGGTTCAGGAAAATATTGCTGAGTAACTAGAATCGGTCACCCATAACTCTTCCCCACAACGAAAGTAATAACATATCAACGGAAGTAATAATAACAACAGGCAGTCAAACGATTTCAAATCATCCAAAGCACTTTTCAAATATGGTTACTCTTCCAACCATTTATTTGTTAAAGATTATAAATCTCCAGTATAAATTTATTTTTATTACAAGTGATTGTAAGGCTCGTGCAAGTCAAAATTAAAACAAAACTAGAAAGCATATCTGCAGAATTTTCAACTGAGATGTAAAGTAATTAACTCAGAAGAACCGACTCATTTCGCCACAAAAGGAGATTGGTCAGAGTACCACAAGGGACCAACAAGGAGCCTGCTCAACAGTATTGTGCAAATCTTTTTATACCATTACGGCAATCGGACCTGGCTGGCCTCTTAAAAATCTATTCAAGGCAGTAAGGGAACGAGAAAATTGTCATCAACACAAAACAAAGTCTTGCTGAACAGAATACAAGATTGAACATGGTTAAATGTATACCATAGCTATACTGCTCCATACTAATGATTTATAACAGGTCATCTGTTCAAACAAGTAAAGAGGCCACAGTAAAGAGACCGCAGCAAACACCAGTTTAAAAGATGGAATACATGAATTACTTACATTAGCATCAGCAATAAACCAGTCTCTCTATATATACATTTCGTACAACCTTTCGGTGTTTTACCTTTGGCAAGATTACTTACAGCTCAATTTCCATACTATTAAAATATATATACTAACGCATAAAAATAAAGATTTTGGCATCAATGTATTCAAATTGGAAGCTCCAACACAAGAATTGCAGCATCTTCCTGCAGTCCAACCACAGAATACCCACAATTATAGGTAGAAAGAGTTTAGAAACCAACAACTGATCCCTACATGTACCACAACATAAACAGTTTTTTTCCAAGGCAGATAATGGACATGCTCCTTTGATTCAACAACTTAGCCATATGGTTGAGTCCAACTTTGCACCCTGTTTATAATGGTTCTCAGGGACTGCTGAAGCAGTTCTTCATGCCCATTATCAACACTGAATGCTTTCCACACACAATCACCCGACAAAGGAAACCAGAGGCTTTGCTCAAAGTTCAATCTCAAAAGTCTTCCGTAAATCTCTAGAAAACGGATTAGTCGGAGAAGGGGTGGCCCGCTGCTTTGACTTGAACTCCAGCGCGTTCCACTGAGCTTCAAATGCATCCTCGGTATCGCCCGCAGCCATTTGACTGCTTTTGTTTTCCAGTGTCCACTTGCTACTTTCTGCTTCATTGAAAACTGCTGAACCGTTTATTTGCTTGCGGGTAATCTGCTCGGTGGGTTTAAAGTAGGGTCTGGGGCTGGCGGCCATTCCCACAATGTTCTGACCCTGCTGTGCGTGGGCGACCTGAGGTTGGCCTGCTGTGCCAAAGACGTTGGCGACCATCTGCGAAGGGGTTATTCCCACCACGGGCAGACTTGGAGCTTGGAATGGAATGCCATTGGTGGCCTGCAGCGAGTAAGGCTGAGTGGGGACAAAAGCAGGCTGCACGGGAGGAACCACGCTGACCAAGGCTGGCTGAGGGGTGACGAATGTGCCGCTCTGGAAGGCTGCTGGAACCGTGGGCTGGGGCGACGGGTGCACCCGAACGCTCTTGGACACCTCCGCGAGCCAGCGGTCAGCTTCCGACGCTGAGCGCTGGTGACCCGGCTGAAACGGGGTCGTTACAGCGGCAGTGGTGACCCAATCATTGCCTGCTTCAAACAAGAGGGAAGAGTAAAAACCAAACCAACCTCACTGGCAATCAAATCAAAGTGCAGATTGTGGGGAGAAAGCGATTTGCCTCTGGCTAAAAGAATGGGAGAAAACCATTGATTCTTAGCTAGAAGGTTGCATCCCAGTCTTGCATTATTACAGAAAGGCTAAAACTACATTCTCAGCATTTCTCGCCACTTAAAGTACTCTGCTTTTTTTGTTTTTGGACCTCTCATTGTTCCAACATTATATTCCATCTGTCAGGCCCTGTTCACATCCCTCTGAAGCCTCTTCACATCCTCCTCCCTATCCACAGTCCCGCGTAGTTTAGCTTCATCGGCAAATGTGGAACATATATGGATTGCACCCGTCATGTATTTTGAACAGCTGGAACCACACACCAGTCCTTGTAGTGCACCAGCTGCCTGCCTGCCAGCCGCGAAGCGTCCATTTATTCCCTCTCTTTGCTACCAACCCATAAACTATTCTTAACCGATATTATCCCACGTTTCACCTGCCCTAACCTGTTGACCACATTCTATGTGGTACCTCGTAGAAAGCTTTCTGAAACTTTATCTCTTCTATTCACCACATCCACAAAGAACTCCAGTGGATAAGTTAAATATGATTTTCCTTACGATAAATCAAAAGTGACACTGCTCAATCCTATTGAAACGTATAAGATTATTAAGGGGTTGGACACGTTAGAGGCAGGAAACATGTTCCCAATGTTGGGGGAGTCCAGAACCAGGGGCCACAGTTTAAGAATAAGGGGTAGGCCATTTAGAACTGAGATGAGGAAAAACTTTTTCAGTCAGAGAGTTGTGAATCTGTCGAATTCTCTGCCTCAGAAGGCAGTGGAGGCCAATTCTCTGAATGCATTCAAGAGAGAGCTAGATAGAGCTCTTAAGGATAGTGGAGTCAGGGGATATGGGGAGAAGGTAGGAACGGGGTATTGATTGAGAATGATCAGCCATGATCACATTGAATGGCGGTGCTGGCTCAAAGGGCCTAATGGCCTCCTCCTGCACCTATTGTCTATTGTCTATTATTCCTGTCAAGGTGATCCCTTGTTGCACCCTGTATTAAACAGAGTACAGCACAGGAACAGACCTTCTGCCTGCACCTGGTGTATATCCCTCCACCCGGTTAGTTCATAGGTTCCAGTACCCTTATGAGTACCAAAGATCAGACCAACTTTATGCTGCATTTGTAACACAGAAAGCCATCTCAAGATGCTTCAAAGGAGTAATCCACACTGAGTACGAGAAGGTGAACAAAAACTTAGTTGGGGATGGACAAGGGGAGAAAGCGAGAGGGGCTGGTAGAACAACATCGAGTGGGAATTCCTGAACCTAGCACCTGAATGTCTGAAAGTTTGATCAACGACGAATGGAGCAGAGTGCTGCACAGAGGCCATAGTTGGGACCATGCAGAGATCTTGATGGGTTGTAATGTTAAAGGTTACAGATTCGGAGGACCAAAGCCACAGAGAGTTTTTGAACACAAGGTAGGGATTTTAAAAGCTCTTAGATTTATAGCACTTTTAATTATAGCAAACATCCTAAGAGTTATAATAAGTTTTGACATTATGATCAATACAACCTTGTCTAAGGTGCAGGATTTTAAAGAAGCATTGTAAAGGTAAAGCATAGAACCTTGCAGAAGAAATTCCAGAGGTGAAATCTTGGTTGTGTGACACAGTGATAGATATGTGAGATGAGACTGTTGAGACCCAGAAGTTTGTGGAACACATCGAAGGTATTTATTCACAAAATGCTGGAGTAACTCAGCAGGTCAGGCAGCATCTCGGGAGAGAAGGGTGATGCAGTCTGAAGAAGGGTCTCGACCCGAAACGTCACCCATTCCTTCTCTCCCGAGATGCTGCCTGACCTGCTGAGTTACTCCAGCATTTTGTGAATAAATACCTTCGATGTGTACCAGCATCTGCAGTTATTTTCTTATACAGCTTGTGGAACACACATGGCTACAGATACCAACCGCAATAAGGTCAGGATTTTAAACGTGCTGTTGTTAGACCAGGGAATGGAGTTCAGCAGGGTGAACAGGATTCGGTTCAAATTAAAATACAAGTGGTATTTTGGAACAGTAAACCTTACGTAGTGTGGAAGGCAGAAGTGGCCAGGACAGTATTAAAGTCGAGAAGCCAAACACGGGATTTGTTGCTTGTCCCAGTAGCAGGTAGATGAGTGGTTGGAGTTGGGCAAATACTGCCAAGGCGGGTGGGCAGACTCAGCGATGGAACATGCCAACTGTATCTCAACATCAAACAGAACAGCAAGGCTGAAAAAGGACCGTCTGAATTTCAGATGCTGGGACGGTGGAGTTTGCAGCAGCTACCAAAGATAAAAGCTCCAGAGATCCCAACATTCAGTTGGAGGAATCAGAGTAATCAGATAACACTGAAGCCCCTCTTTCTCCCCCTCCACTCCCCATCCCCTTCCAGCCATACCTTTCCCTCTGCCGTTACATTTAATTCCTCTACTTATCTCTTTATTTGACACCTTTTTGTCTCCTTTCACCTCCTGCCTTTGTCACTGTCTCCAATCACCTGACAATCGCTCCTCACCTGTATACCACCTGCGAGGCTTTGTCCCCGTCCCCCCCACATCCTTTACAGTCTTCTCCCCTCTCCTGCAAAGTCAAAATCGGTGAGACCAAGACTAGGCAGTTACTTTGCAGAGCACCTGGGTTGTATCCACTGTGGCTGCCTGGAGCTTGCAGTTGCATGTCATTTTAACTCCCCTTCCCATGCCGACCAGTCTGTCTTCGGCCTCCTCCACTGTCAGGGTGTGCCAAATGCACACCAGAGGAACAGCACCTCTATTCTGTCTTGGTAGTCTTCACTCCGAAGGCATGAACACTGAAATCTCCAATTTCAGGTAACCGGCAGTCTCTTTCCCTCTCCTCCAATCTACCCCGGTCCTCTCACACACATGACTCTTCCCATAATAACGCTCCTTGCCCTCCATCTAACCTGTTTCTTTCTCCTCCCCCATTACCCCATCTGCCCCTCCCCACCCACTCCTCCCATTGCTTACCCCCTCCCCACCAGTCCACCTCTCCCCTCCCTGCTGTTCCCACCTGCATCACCCCTCCCCTTACTTGGTTTAACTTTTCACCTTCCTTTTCTTATCAGATTCCTGGATCTGCAACCTTTTATCTCCACTGATCACCTCCCAGCCTCTGTCACTGTCTCCACCCTCACCTGACACCATCAGCCAATGAACCCCTCCTCACTCAATGGGCTGAAGTGCCCGTGTCTGTACTGCACGACTCTAAGGCACAGCGGGCTCGGGTGGGGTTCATGGCAACAGGTAAATGGAGACTGCAGGAATTATTAGCAAAGATTATTGAGGAAGATTTGTTTGCATTGATAGCAAGATTTGACAGCACTCAATTTCCAATTCAGGATCAACGTGGAGAATGCAAACAAGCTGGGTGGAGTTTTGATAGTGGCAACGAATGATGGGTGGTGTAAATGAATACTTAATATAAAATATGGTGATAGTATGTTGAAGGTATATTATCAGAGCACACCGACTTTGAAATAACAACCTAGCATTTAAGTTTTGCACTTGACCCTATCAATTACTTTAGATTCTATATTGAACACTGGTTGCAGACGCCCAGATTAATTATAATGAGTTTGCTTTCTTCCATCTCCTGCCTTATCCATATCTGGTGTGCATAAACTTACCTGCAGCAACTGTAGTTGCCGCACTGGTTGGTGCAGGGACCTGTGACCAAGGGTTTGTGTCACGCATCGGCATCACTGTGGGAGAGATGGCCGGCGCTGCTACAGGTGCCGGGAAGTTGGAGGATGCCCCATTCACCACTGGAGAAAAAAAAAACCAAATGGTTACCACTTCCATTGCCACAAGCTGAATGTTTTTGGCACAATTCTTTCACTTCCAATATGGAATCAAATCAGTGATTCACCTTGGGGAGCCACCACACCCACAGTAGGTTTGGTCATTGGTGCAGATGAGAACGGGTCCTCCACTTGTCCACTGAACGCATGTGTTATCTGTGAGCACAGGGAACTTATACTGTCGATGTCCGCTGCAGAGTCACCTTCAATTTCAGGCACTGAAGAAAAATGTGGAAACATTTTTTAAAAATCTATCATAAGTCAGGTTTGATCAAAATTAGGTTTGATTGCACTGTGGCGCAGCGGTAGAGTTGCTGCCTTACAGTGAATGCAGCGCCGGAGACTCAGGTTCGATCCTGACTACGGGCACCGTCTGTACGGAGTTTGTACGTTCTCCCCGTGACCTGTGTGGGTTTTCTCCGAGATCTTCGGTTTCCTCCCACACTCCAAAGACTTACAGGTATGTAGGTTAATTGACTGGGTAAATGTAAAAATTGTCCCTAGTGTGTGTAGGATAGTGTTAATGTGCGGGGATCGCTGGGCGGCGCGGACTCGGTGGGCCTGTTTCCGCGCTGTATCTCTAAATCTAAAATCTAAATCTAAAGAACAGTACAGCACAGGAAAACCCCTTTGGCCCATAATATCTGCCAAGTTAAATGAAGCACCTCTGCCTGCATGTGATCCATTTCTGAGTACTGATCTAAAAGCCTTTTAATCACTATCATCATGGCCACAATTTCCTTCCCAGGGTAGGAGAGTCTAAAACTAGTGGGCATGGACCTAAGGTGATAGAGGGTAGATTTAAAAGAGACCTGAGGGGCAGCTTTTTCACACAGAGGTTGGTGGGTATATGGAACAGGCTGCCAAAGGTGCAGGTGGGTACAATTATAATGTTTAAAAAGACATTTGGACAGGAGAGGGAAATGGCCAAACACAGGGAAACAGGTCCAGTGACCAATAGGCACCTTGGTCAGCATGGATGAATTGGGCCAAAAGGCCTTTTTCCTTATTATATAACTCTCTTTGTCTCTTGCAGCTGCGGCTGGAGAATCTTATTTAATTTTTTAATTTAAAGAAAAAATGTAGAGATACAGCGCGGAAACCACCGAGTCGGTGCCGAGCAGCGATCCTCGCACATTAACACTATCCTACACACACAAGGGATAATTTTACATTTATACCAAGCCAATTAGCCTACAAACCTGTGCGTCTTTGCAGTGTGGGAGGAAACTGAAGACCTCGGAGAAAACTCACTCGGTCATGGGGAGAACGTACATACTCCTTACAGACAGCACTCGTGGTTGGGATCAAACCCGGGTTTCTGGCGCAGGAAGGCAGCAGCTCTACTGCTGCGCCACCGTGCTGCCCGTAGATTATGTGAAGACAGATTCTCCTTTAAAATGTGGCTTCATTATAATCATGGCTGATCATCTAAAATCAGTACCCTCTTCTGGCTTTTTCCCCCATATCCCTTGATTCCTTTAGCCCTAAGAGTTAAATCTAACTCTCTCTTGAAAACATCCAGTGAATTGGTCTCCACTGCCTTCTGTGGCAGAGAATTCCACAGATTCACAAGTCTCTGGGTGAAAAAGTTTTTCCTCATCTCAGTCCCAAATGGCCTACCCCTTATTCTTAATTGGTTCTGGACTCCCCCAACATCGGGAATATTTTTCCTGCATCTAGCCTGTCCAATCCTTTAAGAATTTTATATGTTTCTATAAGATCCCCTCTCATCCTTCTAGATTCCAAAAAATACAAGCCCAGTCGACCCATTCTTTCATCATATGTCAGTCCCGCCATCCTGGGAATTAACCTGGTGAACCTACGATGCACTCCCTCAATAGCAATAATGTCCTTCCTCAAATTTAGGAGACCAAAATTCCACACATACTCCAGGTGCGGTCTCACCAGTGCCCTGTACAACTGCAGTAGGACCTCCTTGCTCCTAAACTCAAATCCTCTTGCAATGAAGGCCAACATGCCATTGGCATTCTTCACTGCCTGCTGTACCTGCATGCTTACTTTCAGTGACTGATGTATAAGCACACCCAGGTCTCGTTGCACCTCCCCTTTTCCTAATCTGACACCATTCAGATAATAATCTGCCTTCCTGTTCTTGCCACCAAAGTGGATAACCTCACATTTATCCACATTATACTACATCTACCATGCATCTGCCCACTCACCCAACCTTTCAAGTCACCCTGCAGCCTTATAGCATCCTTCTCACAGCTCACACTACCACCCCGCTTTGTGTCATCCACAAACCTGAAGATGTTACATTTAATTCCCACGAATGAATCATTAAAATATATTGTAAATAACTGGGGTCCCAGCACCGAGCCTTGCGGCACGAGTCACTGCCTGCCATTCTGAAAAGTACCCGCTAATTCCTACTCTTTGCTTCCTGTCTGCCAACCAGTTCTCTATCCATTTCAATACCCTGCCCCCAATACCATGCGCTCTAATTTTGCACATTAATCTCTTGTGTGGGACCTTGTCAAAGGCTTTTTGAAAGTCCAGATACACCACATCTACTGGCTCTCCCTTTTCCATTCTACTTGTTACATCCTCCAAAAATAGCCTCAGCAGTGACATCAGTGGTGCTGGCTCGAAGGGCCAAATGGCCTACTCCTGCACCTATAGTCTATTGCTGAACAGAAAGCTTCAGTACAAAAGATACTGGCTGAGCTCTTATGATGCAGGAAGCTGGGAGCACGAGGTGGGATTAGTTCAGGAACTCTTTTTTGGTGCACATTGTTACAATGGGCCTAATTGCGAGCTGTACCAGACATTTCTTGAAATCAATGATTCGATGCCACAGCTGCAAGGTACCACCCAATATGCACCCCATCTATCCATAACTATAACAGAAGCTGCCACAGGAACAATTTCTCACTATGCTCTCAGTAACACGCTCATTTTATGTATGTTATTTGTGGAAAGACATATCCCTTTGGGACCTAAACAAAATAGATCCTGTAACCTCTAAAATCCACACCATACAACTACTGCGTGAATACAGGTGCTCCTCAGCTTACGATGGGGTTCCGAGAAGTCCATCGCAAACCGAAAATATTGTAAGTCGAAATGCATTTAATACACGCGATCACGTGGCCGGAAGCGAGCTGCGGGTCACTGCCGTTTGCACCATCGCAAAGTCAAAATATCGCAAGTCGTAGCATCTGTAACTTTTGTCGTTTATAATTTAGTTTTTTGGTTTAACCCAAAAATACAAATATCAACAGGCTTCCCACCTGTGCTTTTAATTTGGAAATCTGTTTTTCGCTGTGTTGTTGAAGGCAACTCGTTTATTCGAAGTGACATTTGCCTCTTAAATGGAGATGTTGTTTGGCTCAGCACTGGGAATCCTCGGAAAGATCCCTGCCTGGCAAGTTGCTCCACAGGTGCATGCCTCCTGGGTATGGCGTGTATGTTGCTGGATTCCATGTTTTCCGTCACGGTGGATGGGGCAGATGGTGAATTCGATGGAGCTGCAGGAAACGCTGCAGAAGTAGCTACCACCACTCTCTCCATTTCAACTGTAATTGAAACATAACACCCTTAAGTGGGTCACACCATTTAAAAGTATTACAAAAACACTGCGGGTAAAATGTTTTTAAAATACTGAATTAATTCTTCAGATGGCAAGTCATTTTAAACACATGTTATGCTTGGATGACCAACAGTACAAACTGGCAAACCAAAGGAACAACCAGTCTGAAGAAGCATCATCTTTCCATTCCCTCTATGGAAGCTGCCTGACCCACCGACGCCCGACCCACCGACCTCACCGACGCCCGACCCACCGACCTCACCGACGGGACCGACCCACCGACCTCACCCACGCCCGACCCACCGACCCACCGACCTCACCAACGCCCGACCCACCGACCTCACCGACGCCCGACCTCACCGACGCCCGACCCACCGACCTCACCGACGCCCGACCCAACCGACGCCCGACCCACCGACCTCACCGACGCCCGACCCACCGACGCCCGACCCACCGACGCCCGACCCACCGACGCCCGACCTCACCGACGCCCGACCCACCGACCTCACCGACGCCCGACCCACCGACCTCACCGACACCCGACCCACCGACCTCACCGACGCCCGACCTCACCGACGCCCGACCCACCGACCTCACCGACGGGCCCGACCCACCGACGCCCGGCCCACCGACGCCCGACCCACCGACGCCCGACCCACTGATGTCCTATCCAAATTTGCTGACGACGCATTCATTCTTGGACAAATACAAGTCAGTGTACAGAAGATGATCAATCATCCGATTGAATAGTGCCAGAACAACAACCCTGCTCTCAACATCCGGAAAATTAAGGAGCACATTATTGACTGCACTAGAGGAATGCCGAGGATCCACAAACCTGTCTTCATCGATGCGTCGGTGGCGGTGAGAGGCGACAACTTCAAGTTTCAAGTGTGCATATCTGGAAGGTTGGACCTTGGCCCAAATCATCCTGGATCAGGATGATTTATTGGAGAACTCAACCATGTCCAACATGATTGGGCTCAAAAGGACTTTTATCTGCTGACTAATTTTTCTCAGTGCTATGTTTTTGTTTCCCATGTTTCCCCACCACCAGTATTTCCCTTCATTTAGTGTGTTACATTTTCAGCTCCCCAATCTTCTGACATTTCTCCCAAATATGATCAGAACCACTTGACTCAGATTCAATATATGAATGCTCAGATAAAGAATCCAAACCAGAAAAACATTTGAAAATCCCTAAAGAGGATTGCAAAATGATAGAATGGACAGTGACTTATTACACTCTGAAGCCAGGGTCTTTACAAACAAACTCTGATGGTCAGGGTAGACCGACAAATGACGGGGGCAATGACTAACACCGTATTAATGCGTAATGTATAATGTACCTTTAAGGCACAAAAGCCCACCAGGAATAGCAAGCCAACTGCACCTAACATAAGAACAAAGGTTTGTGATGAAACTAAGGAATTTCAGAATTTAGTAAGTAAGACCAATGCATTTCTAGGGAAAGCAGAAAACAGAAGTAAACTAATAATAAACAATGACAGACTGCAAAAACTTCCATTAATATGTAAAAGGAAAAAAGTAGCACACTTAGCAGGTTAAAATAGATTTGGGATATTTTCTATTCTGTAGTGTGGTCTTCTGGGAAAACTCAGCGGTCCAATAGTTTTTTGATTATTTTGTGTTTGTTCATGACATTTTAGCACTGAATGTGAATTCCGCTTTCATTTTGGGCCTCCTTACTAGTGTGGTGAATGGAAATGCAATAAATCTCCATAAGGGAATAGGAGAAATACTTGAGAGAACATGGGGCATACCTGGTTGTGAGAGAAATTGGAAAGTTCTTTCTGCGAGCTGGCATAGTAACAATAGTCCTCCTGTGGTATATACTTCTGCTTATTGAAATCCACTCCCATTGTAATATAATGCAGCATGTACATTGGTGTACTGTAATTACTAGAAGAACATTTTTTGTTCCAGTTCCTCCTTCCTTTCACCACCTGTTCTAAATGTTACTGTGTTTCTTTACCTTTCTTGGTGTCCTGTATCTGTTTCATAGTTTCTTCACGCTCTGCTTGCTCAGTGGCTGTGATTACTCGAAAGGAACCTTCCCTGGTGAAGGTGGTTCGGTTGGCATCGAAGGTGGCAGTGACATTACATTCCTTCTCGCGCTTCTGCTTCCTTTCCAAGCACGCTGCAAAAGCACAGCCCACAGCATGGCTTAAGCGCTCGCCCTAAGGAACATCATGGTATCATTAACACATGCAGACATTGGGGACTTCACTTCCTATACACCTGTCATCAAACACAATCAGCATCATTTACCATGTGTCCAATGTATGAGGCCATCCAGGTATAGGTAGGCAAACTCAACTCCTTGGAACCTTATGAGAAACTCAGCCATAAGTCATCATCCCCATCAATGTAAATATGCTCAGAACTTTACCAAGGCAGGCTTTAACAAAGAAAAGCCCCCGGTTAAACAGGATCTTTTGTCTCCAGGGAGTGGGCAGAAATTGGTCAGAAAGGATAAAAGATGAACCCGGGAGCTTTCTCAACCGTGTCTTTCATGTTGCACCACAGAACAGATTCATTCCCAGGTGCAGCTCTCGTATGAAGCTTATGATAATAGATTGTAGCACTCAGATGACAGCTGCAACAGCAAAGTTCAAGGCCGTTGACAGTTAAAAACAGTAAAAATTGTTGACAGTGATTGCTATGCCCCTATCAAAAAAAGAGCTTTTATCTGTCTCCGAATGCTTTCAAGAGAGAGCTAGATAGAGCTCTTAAGGATAGCGGAGTCAAGGGGTATGGGGAGAAGGCAGGAACGGGGTACTGATTGGGAATGATCAGCCATGATCACATTGAATGGTGGTGCTGGCTCGAAGGGCCGAATGGCCTACTCCGGCACCTATTGTCTATTGTCTCATGGTGTTTGAAAAGCTAATTTTAAAAAAAATTAAAATTCATTTCTGGGACATTCCTTAAATTGGTGATAAGGAATTTATTAGACACGTTCTGAAGGACATGATTACATTCACTAGGAAAGGTGGGGACTGATTAGGAGGAAGTTTAAGTGGTGTACTACAGAGATTGGTGCTGGACTTCAATGTATAAACTAGACCAAGTGAACCAGTTGGGCCTAAACCTCTCCTGCATTGGTGTAGCACCCTCTCCTCCCCCTCCTCTTCTTCCCCCTCCCACCTACTCCATCCCCCACAACCCCCCTTATCCTCCCTCCCTTCCCCCCTCCCTCCATAGGAGATAGATTTAAACTTAAAAATGTGAATAACTTAGAAAATAACACCAATTTCAATTAAACATCTTCCATTAGCACCAAAGGGACGACGGTGAGTAAGGTGGGCCTAAAATTGTCGTGCTATCGTGTGGTTCAGGAACAAACAAACAAGAGAGTTTTAGTATATAGATAACTTTGATGAGAACATCTGATCGGTAGGTTTGAAGACGATACGAAAATTGGTGGAGTCATACAGAGTGAAGAAGGTTGTCCAAGGATAGAGCAAGATATAGATCAGCCAGATAGGACAGATAATCAGAATCCTTTACCCATTTAACATTTAAGGTGAGAGGAGGGAAATTTAAAGGTGATCTGAGAAAGTTTTTTACACAGCAGATAATGTAAAACCAATTAGAAAACATCATATTCCAATATTTCTGAAACTTGAAATATATAGATGCAGGTCAATATCAAATTCTGTTTTTAAGGATGTTAGGTAGCACATCAAAAGTTTTTCGGGTTAAATGCGATTCTAGACCAGGTGACTACAGAACTCTCAGATCAAATGGACACAGTGGATGAGTTGTTTGAAAGCTGCAAGTTTCTGAAAGTTTAAAATGTTGTTATAACATTCCTTTTATAATTTGAAATGCATGGGTGCACTTTCCACTCTTGGCAGGAGAGAGAGATTTGGCTAATTGTCATTGTTCTTGTGACTGAGCACAGGCAAGGAACGGAAGTTGTGGTCACCTAATCTTGCACAGCATAGTGTCTCAGAATCTTGATGAGAAAATACTCATTGGGATGCAATGACTTTGGAATTCCAAACTATGTTACTTAGCAGAGCTGCATACTATGTCCTTCAACTTATTCAGATGAGGGGCAAATCAGAGGTGTTGGAAAGAAAGGATTAGAAAAAAAATCTTTCACAATGGTGTTGGAAAGCAGGTGACCTACATGAAGCCAAGGCAATTCTGCAGCCTGCCAGGAAATGCAATTCAAAAGCAGCAACAGGAACATCAATCTTCCCTCACCTCTCCCCTCTTTCCCACACCTACAATGATCATGAGTGTCTTAGTCAGCATGGCGAGTTGGGAAGGGCCTGTTTCCGTGCTGAATAACTCTAGAATCCAGGGCGGCACAGAGGTGCAGCGGTAGAGTTGCTGCCCTACAGTGCCAAAGACCCGGGCTTGGCCCTGACTACAGGAGCTGTCTGTAGGTGGCTTGTACATTCTCCCGGTGACAAGCGTGGGTTTTCTCTGGGACTCTAAAGAAATGCAGGTTTGTAGGTTAATTGGCGAAATTGTTAAAAAAATGTCCCTAGTTTGTAGGACAGTGTTAGTGTGCAGGGATTGCTGGTCAGTGCGGACTTGGTGGGCCGAAGGGCGCTGTACCTCTAAACTAAACTAGAATCTGCAACACAACTAAACTCGACTTTTAAACTCATGTTGTCAGGCAAAAGAACCATCTACCAATGTCAAGGGGTCTGTGACTCCTTTCTCCATGTTCCCCCCCCCCTCCCCCACCCACCTGTGCCAAAAGATGACCTGCTGTAATAAAGAGGGAGAAAATGGCTTCTTTACCGAATCTCGTACAGCCAAGAAGCAATGGCAGATCCAACGCCTGGTTGTACCGTCTCGACAAATGTATGAGAATGCCTTGTCAAAGTTTCGGTCGGGGGCACAGAAGGATACCTTCTCTATAGTTTGATCAACTATCAGGTCCTGTGAGGAAAAGAGAAAATCATGTAAATTTTTATCAATAACGTGATCTTATGTACCTAGTGTAGCTGCCCTCTCGAATTATCTGAATATATTAAATCCAGTTATTTCAGTCAGGCACTAGGTGGCATCCTTGAATTGTGCATGAACTGGAAAGTTCATTAAAGTTGTCTTTACTGAAAGTAGAGGTTGTACATTCTAAATAGTGTGGATTTACAGTAATTTGGTTTTAACTACTGGGAAACATAAAATTTGGTTTCAGGTAAATGACTTTTTACTGGGCAGGGCTTATCCATTATCTGCTATGTGTCTCCATTACTTACATGAATAATTACTTAGCTAGTCCAATCCCAATTTTACTGGCAGTGTCTTACTTATCCTCTTTTCTAACCGCTGAACACTGTTAGATCACATGACACCTTTAGAGAGTCATACATAATCTCACACTATGTAATATTTTATCTCAAGTACATTCCAACAAAATTAAAATGGTACCTAATCATGTTTTATCTTTATAACTTTTTCAACTACAGAGATACAACAACAAGACCACTATCATTTACACACACCTGATTGCCAAAGCTATTAAGTATAAAAATTTCAACAATTGGAATTAAAATCTGTGCTACACACTGAAAAATTCAGACACTTTAACCACACTGCTTTTCTAACTTCAAATACCCTCCTGCTGCCATTATCCTCATAATTGTTGCCGTCCTGGGAAATAAACTTTCTTGATATTTTATCAAGCTCATCCTCCACATCCAGCCCTAATCCAGGGATGCAATTCCAAGCTGAACATCCAAAGTAACGTTCAATGATACAAAAACAAATTGCTGGAAAAACTGAAGCAGCATCTGTGGACAGACAGTAAAACAGAGTTAATGTGTCAAGTCTTCCTGACCAGCAATGTTCCCATATTTCCTGTTTTTATTCCAGATTTCAACCATCTGTAGGGCACAAAGTGCTAGAGTAACTCAGCAACTCAGGCAGCATCTCATAGAACATAGATAAGAGACATTTTAGGTTGTGATCCTTCTTCAAACATCCGCTTTTTAAAAATTTTCCTTTCCAGGTTTCCTCCAATTTGTTCCCTGGGAATATGGATGAAAACCTGATTAGACGACATCAGCTCCGACTGTTGAAACACAAATAGAACACGACTCCAAACACCATATCATTGTCTCATTTTCCGGACTCCCAAACACCATGCTTGCTCTAACTCCTCTCGACCCACTCTAAACATCCTCCTATTTCACCCAAGGTATTTATTCACAAAATGCTGTGAGTAACTCAGCAGGTCAGGCAGCATCTCAGGAGAGAAGGAATGGGTGACGTTTCGGGTCGAGATTCTTCTTCAGACCAGCAATGTTCCCATATTTCCTGTTTTTTTGTTGTGAATTTGTGGAATCCGTGCAAAACTCTCTCGCTCCTATTTCACCCGTTACACTTGCACTCTCTCACATTAACCTGCTGTCCTCTTGCTTTCAGCGTTAAGTATACAATTATATTCAGCTCACCCCCTCTTACAAATTGCTACGTTGTACATCCATCAACTTAAATAATAAATCACAGGATGAGACACATTTGCTTTAAAATTAAACTGTGTTAAAGTACAACTTGAAGACGAAGTCATTTAAAAAAAAAAGAAAATTTATAAGAAAAGTAGGAGAATGTTTTAAATTGCTTACCGCCTTCAAATTATATTTTTGTCAGAGAGTATCTGTGTAGGGATCACTGCAGGAAACTAGTGCTTCACTTCCATATGTGAAATTTGCACATTGAAAAAGTAGTGGTTTGTTTGAGGCATTTACTTGCTACAACAGACAAAAGGGATTGGAGGCGTTTGAAGATGGTGTGTATTTCTCCCATTCTCCAGTAAGGTTTGATTATGCAATCATGGTTATGTTGAAACCAAAGTGGTTAGGTGAACCAGGGGATATTGGGAGAAGGCAGGAACGGGGTACTGATTGAGAATGATCAGCCATGATCACATTGAATGGCGGTGTTGGCTCGAAGGGCCGAGTGGCCTACTCCTGCACCTATTGTCTATTGTCTATAACCATGTGAGTGGCCTCACCTTGCTCCTGGGCTTCTATCTCAACTACTCTCACAAATGGTATGAACATATCCCTGGGATGGCGGGACTGACATATGAGGAAAGATTGAAAAGACTGGGCTTGTATTCACTGGAGTTTAGAAGGATGAGAGGGGATCTTATAGAAACATATAAAATTATAAAAGGACTGGACAAGCTAGATGCAGGAAAAATGTTCCCATTGTTGGGCGAGACCAGAACCAGGGGCCACAGTCTTAGAATAAAGGGGAGGCCATTTAAAACTGTGGTGAGAAAAAACTTTTTCACCCAGAGAGTTGTGAATTTGTGGAATTCTCTTTCCAAAGAGGGCAGTGGAGGCCAAATCACTGGATGGATTTAAGAGAGAGTTAGATAGAGCTCTAGGGGCTAGTGGAATCAAAGGATATGGGGAGAAGGCAGGCACGGGTTATAGATTGGGGACGATCAGCCATGATCACAATGAATGGCGGTGCTGGCTCGAAGGGCCGAATGGCCTCCTCCTGCACCTATTTTATATATTTCTATGTAACATTGAATTCTCCAGTTTTAGGTAACTAGCCTTCAAACAGATATCCCGCCCCATTTCTTCCCTCTCATCCCTGTGCCCCACTGGATATGCACCTTTTTCTCCCTTTCCTCTTCCCCACCCCCGGCTACCGATATTCTGTCCTCTGGCTTCACATTTCACGCATCTTCTATCCTTATCTCACATTTTACGTCTTTTCATTTGTCCAATCATCTGCCAATCAAAACACCCCCACCTACCAACTATCACTTGTCAGGCTTTGTCCCGCCCTCACCCCTCTTCCAGCTTTCTTCCCCCCACTACGAGAGATCCCCCTGGGTGGATGGGTGAAGAGAGGGCCTTCGGTCTGCAGGTCGACCTACATGCCCGAAGAAGGCGATGGATGGAGGCCCACAGCAACTTGGATCAGGCACCGCTCATATGAATTAGAGCAGTCTGGACTTTGAAACATGGCGCCTCTTGCATGTGGGCTCAGTAGACTATTTAGAAACATAGAAACCAGGTGCAGGAGGAGGCCCTTCAGCCCTTCGAGCCAGCACTGCCATTTATTGTGATCATGGCTGATCATCCACTAACAGTAACCCGTGCCTGCCTTCTCCCCATATCCCTTGATTCCACTAGTCCCTAGAGCTCTATCCAACTCTTAAATCCATCCAGTGATTTGGCCTCCACTGCCCTCTGTGGCAGAGAATTCCACAAAGTCAACTCTCCGGGTGAAAAAGTTCCTTCTCACCTCAGTTTTAAATGGCCTCCCCCTTTATTCTAAGACTGTGGCCCCTGGTTCTGGACTCCCCCAACAATGGGAACATTTTTCCTGCATCTAGTTTGTCCAGTCCTTTTACAATTTTATGTCTCTATAAGATCCCCTCTCATCCTTCTAAACTCCAGTGAATACAAGCCGAGTCTTTTCAATCTTTCCACATATGACAGTCCCGCCATCCCAGGGATCAATCCCGTGAACCTACGCTGCACTGCCTCAATTACAAGGATGTCCTTCTGCACACTTGACCAATCTGGACATGCTTACGTATTGCGACACTCTACTGGACTGTTTGTAAGAAAATAATTTCATTGTGCATTTGACCATGTGACAATAAAGCATCATTGAACCAATCAGTCTGAAGAAAATCCCGACCCAAAAAATCACCTATCCATGTTCTCCAGAGATGCTGCCTGCCTCGCTGAGTTACTCCAGCAGTTTGAGACTCTTACAAACCAGGCTTGGTACTAATTCACAGCTCCCAAGGTCGTAGATTCATCTGCATGTTCGAAAGAAAAACTCACGACCAGCGCTGATGGTGCAAAGAGAGTGCCAGACTGCCAGGATGCAGTTTCTGTGCATTCCTTCTCTCCAGAGATGCTGCCTGTCCCGCTGGGTTACTCCAGCATTTTGTGTCCATCTTTGATTTAAACCAGCATCTGCAGTTTCTTCCTACTTTATCATGGCATCTCATTCAAAGATTCTGGTCTCATTCATTTTGACCAATGAAATAAAACGCTGACACAGGCACTGCACTATGAGAACTCTTTTCTTTCATTTATTTTGATCAATGAAGCAAACACATACACAAGCATTTCACTACGTTTAAAGGCAAGCCCTCACACAAAAACAGACACTACTAACACAAAGACAAAAGGAGTTACTACGATGCTGTTAAAGGGGGCATGGACACCTGACCATAAGGGCAGCAAGGTCCGGCCAGACCATTACCAATGTCCAGGGATCTCTCGTTTCCCCTCTCCCCTGACTCTCAGTCTGAAGAAAGGGTCTCGACCCCAAACGTCACCCATTCCTTCTCTCCAGGGATGTCCCGCTGAGTTACTCCAGCTTTCTAGTGTCTATTTTCTTCGACCTGACTGCAGCAGGTTACAAGGAATCGGATCTCCCAACAGTGGGAGGAAGAGTGGCCGTGGGATTCTCAGCGGATAAGTAAAAGATGTTGATACCGGGGAGGCTGATACAAAGAGAGTGGGGACAACAGTATTGGCTGTCGGGTTCACGCTGTCTATCGGAAAAGTCCCGGACGTCACGTTAAAACCAGATCCCAAGTCTCCCACGGGAACACATTGGTTCTGCTGGAAGTTCACTGAAAAACCCTTGTCGCAGATGCATTTAGAAGCACGTAATATTAAATTAAGAGAAGACATTTGAAGATACCAGAAGATAGTTTTGTTTAACCAATTTATTTACCGTCAGGACATTTGACAGGTAGATTGGAGGCGACAGTTTGACGGTGAGGTAAGTGTGGGAATTTCGCGATGTTTCCGAAGATGGTGTAATCTCTTAGCCAGGTGCTAGTTTCACAAAAAAGTAACTTGCATCGACCTGACTCGGCATTGTCGTGGTCATTGTCATAGGGTAAAAGAAAATGCTGGCGATCTGCTACGACTTTGACAGTCGCCGGCAGTCGCCTTAAAAATCGCCTAACTGGGACAGGCCCTTAACTGCAGGAAAAGTCTGGACAAATGTGGAAGTGCACGATATGCTGCTGTTTCACTGCTCTGAGACCACAATCATGAGATGTCTGTGAAAGCAAGGAATAGTCCAAAATTTCATAACCAATAATCAACAGCCTCAAGTTACTAGGAAACAGACAGGAAATTCAAACTTAATGTAGTTATTGCAAGAGAAATGAAACTAATAGCCCGGATTCGGTTTCGTAAGTGACATTCATAAACTGCAATTGTCAAGCTGGATAACCTTTCAGGTTTAGATACAGAACAGACTCAGAAATTCACTTAATTCTCTCCCAAGTAATGCAATCTTTATTCACTGTTCAATAGATCATCAAAATGTAACTGCGTTTCATTGCCTGCACGGTGCTAAAATAAAACTCGATAGCCCAGATTTTGCAGATAATTATAATCCGTTCCACTTTTGGCATTTCTAAATGTAAACGTCAGTGAGTTTCGGGATTCAGAAGTGTTAAACCTACTGGTCCACCGCTATCTTTCATATTCCAGCTGTGCCCCGCGGAAGTAAGAAACTAAGATGAATTTTGTTGTGATTCACTTGGAAGATCTCTCTTGGATTCTGTACAAGTTACACTTGGCATGAACCACTGACTTCAATGGGATCACCTGGCATGGGATACTAGAACCACTTACTTCAATGGGATTACCTGGTATGCAGTACTAGAACCAATTATATCAATGGGACTATAGAAAATAGAGATTGGAGCCAAGTTTAAAAAAAATAATGTTATACTTTTATTGTATTTTTGTGCTCGACTTATTTCAAATTTTAATATTTCTATTTTCATTTTTAATATTTCTTAAATATTTATGAATATCAGAGATATTCAGAGAAAGTCGACACAAAATGCTGGAGTAACGTGTGGCCTCAATTCAACTTGAGAATAATCGAACCAAGCAGGAATGACTACTGATTCAGTTGAGGTAAAGCCAAGTGAGCAATGGCCAGGGAGGTGGCCATGGCAGCCAACACCAGGCTAACATGCTTCTGAAAAGCACCAGCAGAAAATAATTATTTTTTGCGTTAAACACTCTGGAAATGAAATCCATACTGTGATTTTAAAAAGCAGTGAAAGATTCCAAGAGTCAATTAAGAGTTATCTCAAATTGGAAAGAAATGTAATGGTAAACAGAGTTTGCAGAATTGAAAATGAACTTCAGCACATAAACAAACAAACTGACCTTGGTTTTCTCATCTACCACTCGGAGTCCATCAGCTGACACCCACAGCATGGCCTTAACTGCCTTCTTTCCAGCCTTAAAAAATGAAAGAAAATGCAAAGATTTAGTTACAACACTTCATTGAACCAATGGTCTTAACGGGAAAATCAGAGACATTAGCAAGCAAGAACAGCAGTGAAGGAGATCAGGTTCCAGGGATAGATAGCCCAGCACACAAAATGTTTTAAGAGCTGATGAACACAATAGGTTCAAGACACTGAGAAGAGAAGAGAAAACCCACACCATTAAACAAACAAAGCAAGGATCTCTTGCCCTACTATTAAACTAAAATATAAAAAAACTGGAAGCTTCAGTAAACTGACACGTAAGGAGTTACACCACTAATATGGCAGGCAGTTTTTTTTGCTACTGGGGAAACAAAGCAATTTTAATTCCACGCTGCTCATAAACTGGTTGGTTAATTTAGATTTATGGTTAATTCTGGAATTCAACAACATTAAGGTTCACCTCTATTACCTTAGAAAGGAACATTACTCACCACCTGACAGTGGATAACACGAAAAGAGCATCTCCATGGTTTCCTGTTGGCCTCAATTTCCATGGTCCACCTCCAGTGACCACAGCCTTATACACACAGTAGTGATTACAAACCATTTTTTCAAAGACTGAGAATCACAGGGCTCCCTTTCCAACTTGCAAAAATAATGGAATCATTATAGAGAATTTATTTTTAAATTAACATGCAACAGACATAGTTTGCAAATCAAACATTCCATACAGAAACATTCAGTAAAATTGGACAGAAATCTGATGTCAGGGTTCTAAGCGAGCCCCAGATCTCCAGGTTCTGCCATAACGAATTGTAGTTAAAGGTCAATGTTGAGAGAAAGGAGATGGAGCAGCAAAATGTAAATGTTCACACTCAGAGTTGCAATTATTGCAGTGAGAAATGGTTCCAATTCCTTTAGATGGGGACTGACGTACATTATTTGGTGTTGGAAGGGGAAAGTTAAGCACTGCATCCCCTTCACTCCAACAAGCAAAGTGGTAAAGAGACCAACTCCCAGAGGTTTCCTTATCTTCCTTCTGCCTCGTTTCATCACCCCTCCACTTCCCCCACCTGGGTCTGGGGAATGCACCCAGCCACTGTGCAACTTACCATACCACTAATTTAGATTATTTAGACTGGGAACCTACCTCCTGGGAATGCATTGGCTCCCAACTCTTTGTGCCTCCTCAACCTCGCTGAAGCTGGAAGTCGGCAGGTTTTGGGTTTTTAATAATTTCGGTAGTTGGTGCATCCGCACCCCACCCACGGGTTTAAAGTTCACGCTGCGTCTGCAGGTGAAACATCAGACAGATGCCCAATTTTCACCTATTTACAATTTCATACTGCTTAGTTGGATTTAAAAGACCAACAGTGAGGCAAAGGACACTATCCAAGTCAGTGTGCACTGCAGAAAAGGTGCTGAAAATGCGTTTTTGATAAACTGGATGTAAGGAACTGTAGGTGCAAGAATCTTGTGTGGAATATGAAGTGCCGGAGGAACTTAGCGGCTAAGGCAGCATCTCTGCAAAATCTGGATAGGTGTAGTGGAGGAAGGAAAGCTGGAAGACGTAGGCAATTGACAGATGAATACAGGTGAGGGGTGGGGAGATTTTTGGCAGATCGTAGACAAAGGCTGGAAATGAAAAGAAGACAAAAATGACTAGAGGTGACTAAAGGAGGCATAAAGGAACAAGAACAGAAAAAAGGATGTTGAAAAGAGAAGTGAAAGAGGAGTGAAATGTAAAGCCTGTGGAAAGGGGTGGGGGGTGATAGTAGAAGAATAAATGCACACTAAAGTCAAGAAAGGGGGGGGGGGTGGTCATTGAACAAGAGGAAATGAGTAAAAAGAGAGAAAAACAGGGTGGGGTGTTGTACAAAATTGGACAATTCAATGTTCATACAGTTAGGTTGTAAGCTACTCAAGCGGAATATACAATGCTGTTCCTCCAGATGATACAAAGCTGGGTGGCAGTGTGAACTGTGAGGAAGATGCTATGAGGTTGCAGGGTGACTTGGACAGGTTGTGTGAGTGGGCGGATGCATGGCAGATGCAGTTTAATGTGGATAAGTGTGAGGTTATCCACTTTGGTGGGAAGAATAGGAAGGCAGAGTATTATCTGAATGGTGTCAAGTTAGGAAAAGTGGACGTACAACGAGATCTGGGTGTCCTAGTGCATCAGTCACTGAAAGGAAGCATGCAGGTACAGCAGGCAGTGAAGAAAGCCAATAGAATGTTGGCCTTCATAACAAGAGGAGTTGAGTATAGGAGCAAAGAGGTCCTTCTGCAGTTGTACAGGGCCCTAGTGAGACTGCACCTGGAGTACTGTGTGCAGTTTTGGCCTCCAAATTTGAGGAAGGATATTCTTGCTATTGAGGGCGTGCAGCTTAGGTTTACTAGGTTAATTCCCGGAATGGCGGGACTGTCATATGTTGAAAGACTGGAGCGACTAGGCTTGTATACACTGGAATTTAGAAGGATGAGAGGAGATCTTATCGAAACGTATAAGATTATTAAGGGGTTAGAGGCAGGAAACATGTTCCCAATGTTGGGGGAGTCCAGAACAGGGGGCCACAGTTTAAGAATAAGGGGTAGGCCATTTAGAACTGAGATGAGGAAAAATGTTTTCAGTCAGAGAGTTGTGAATCTGTGGAATTCTCTGCCTCAGAAGGCAGTGGAGGCCAATTCTCTGAATGCATTCAAGAGAGAGCTAGATAGAGCTCTTAAGGATAGCGGAGTCAGGGGGTATGGGGAGAAGGCAGGAACAGGGGACTGATTGAGAATGATCAGCCATGATCACATTGAATGGCGGTGCTGGCTCGAAGGGCCGAATAGCCTCCTCCTGCACCTATTGTCTATTGCCTCACTCTGGCATTGGAGGTAGCCTGGGACAGCAAAGTCAGTATGGGAATGGGTGGGGGAGTTAAAATGTTCAGCAAACAGAAGAGATGCTGCCTAACCTGCTGTGTTACTTCACCACCAAGTCTCCTTTTCATCACACCTTTAGTACCATCTTAAATTTAAAATGAAGGGGCAATAATCAGAATGCTAAAGGTATATAGTACCTTCTTATATTACTGAAGAATCCAGAGAATACCCTGTGAGAGTTGCGATTTACAAAGCTTGCAGCCCAACACCATGCCAAAGTCTTGAAATGCAGAGGTCATCATCAAGTTGACGTTAATTGCAAGCCCTCTTTGTGCCATGCAACTGGACTGGCAGGTTGATCGGGTTGGGAATCCAGAGTCAAGAAGCCACAACCAGGTATCAAACATCATTAGAAATGAAGGCTTTGGTGAATTAAGGCTTGACAGAGAAGGATGTGGGTAAGAGGCCACACACAGTTTGAATTGAGGTGCCACCAATTTTGTCCACAGGGAGAAACTGTGGTTGACAAGAGGGACCACAGGGTTTCTTGAAGAGCCAGGTATCAGAATATCATAATCAGAAGCAGAGGTCTGAGCTCATTAGTTCACATTTACTCCCTGTAGTGATCTATACTGAGACTTTCTTAAAGCCCCCAATTTTTTCTTCTTCAAAAAACACCTATCCAACTCCCTTCTGAAAAATCAGACAGATCGATTCTTACATACCCCTATCATTTTTATGACACATTATCTGCTGATGGATCAATAAATCAAAAGCAGTTCTCTTCTAAAAGATCGATGATGGGATCGATTAAAAGATCGATGTTGACAGAGTGGGCAGATTATTGACTTCTCTAACTTCAAGTAACCCTTGCTTTCTCACTCTCTCTCCATTCCTCCATCATCCTAGTTCTCCGACAATTCTCACTGTTCTCCTGATTAAATTTTACTGATTGTATGCCTCGTTGTCGCCTTCTCCTCAGCTAACAATGATCCATTGTACATTTTCCTTGAACTTCGTCCCGTTTAATCTCGTTTTCGCACCTTCACCTTCTATATCTCTGTCTCCCTCTCCCCTGAGTCTCAGTCTGAAGAAAAGTCTCGACCCAAAATGTCACCCATTCCTTCTCTCCACAGATTCTGCCAGCATTTTGTTGTCTTATCTACTGCACTCTCCTCAACAACTGTGCTACCTCACTAATCAGATTAGTCAAATGTGATTTACCTTTATCCATGTTGGATGCTCCATTATTAATCCATTTCTGGTCTACATTATGGGTCCCAACCCAAAACATTGACTGTGAATTCCCTCCACAGATGCTGCCTGACCTGCCAAGTTCTTCCAGCAACTCTTTATTTTCATTAAAGTGGCACAAAAAACTCTAGGTAGCCAAATATAGCTGTAGACAGGACAGAATGGACAACATGATTAGCTGTCAGCAACAGACACATCCTATACAGGGATTTAAATCTGGTCAATTAATGGGCAGTAAATTTCAAAGAGATAGCTTCATGAAAATTTGATTACTTTTATACTTAATGCGTTGTCTCATGGATCCATTAAGTCAATCCAGCTTTATGCAACTGATACCACATATGAGATGGCTTTAAACAGTGACCAACCATCCATGAAGATGATCGATCTACAGATATTTATGTTGCCTCCTCTCTGTATTATCCAATGTGTTGATCCACAAATTATCCATGTGTAATGTCTGCATTTCTATTCAGAATGCTGATTGCTCCATCGAAGAACAATGGTAAATGACAACTTTTAATTTCAGACAGCACCCATAGGTAAATCAGTTAAATGTCTATGATTAAGTTGGAGGATTTAAGAAAATCCGTCACTTACATTCACTTTGCTCATCATACTGCTGCATAAGCTGAAGCTACACTGCAGCCTTTAAATGCATGGATAAAATAATCAGTTTAAGAAAAGAAATGGTGCCAGTTTAAATAAACACTATTCAATAGATCATCCTTAACACCTGTTGAAGGAAAACTGACAAGGAGGGCCCCTTTATGTTTAAGGGATTGTTTTCCTAAATTTATCCAGTCCAGAACATTTCCCACCCTCCCCAATGCTAGCACACATATCATTCAAAACCAGTCATAACAGCAAAACAAAAATTAATATTCACGTCACGCAATTCAATTTACAGCAAACCATTCCGGGCCAGTGGGAAAAAAACTGCAAACCATTCCTATTCAGAAATTTACTTTAGAACTGAACAAACAGAGCTTTATGCAACTTTGGCCAATAAATTACTGAAAGTCACTGTCTGAAATTTAAATAGAGTGGTGTAATCCCTTAGTGCATCAACACAAGTCCAGGCATTTAAACTTACTTTTCCAAACAGGGCTTTGAAGAACTTCCTTTCCTGGAGTGACAGGGGGAACAAGTCAGGAGACTATTACTGCGAAAAGCTACAAGTACTGCAGAAGTTGCAAACCAAAGCACGAGAACTAGTTTGGAAAGTTCTCCAGAAAGGTTGGAAAAGAGTCATATGTGAAGATCACCCATAATAATGCAATGCATTACATGGACTTGCAATAAGCTACAAGCCACCAACGTGATTGACAAGTGGGTAAAAAAGGTAGCCTGGAGGCCTGCCACATGCAGAGGCACTAGTTAGATTTGGTAAAGGCTTAGTGCTCAAGAACACTTCTAAGTTCAGTCTAAATTGGCAGCAGCAGTTTTCGCAGCACAGACATTTTGCATCAGAGGCAGAAGGGCCACAAGGCACAACTAATGTGAGCATTGCCACACTTGAATTTAATAGCAATAATTGTAAAACAAACCACTGTATTATAACACTTTTAATATTCTGTCAGATTTTTAAGCTGAATCAAAACGAGGAGCACAGTCATCTCAAATAATGCAACCTTGCAAACTGTAGACATTTCCCATAGGTATGGCTAAAATCAATTATGTATGCATTGGCACACAATTATAGGAGTAAAATTAATGCTGCTGCCAAGTGTTGAGATTCTAAACTAGATTTATTAGACGTTAATATAAGTAAATCAAACCTACTGAAGAACCTGTTAGGCAAGAAATTTTAAAAACACTAAATCATGCCAATTTAAAAGTATTAATAATTACTGAATAGAAGACTTTGCCTAGCAACATTAGTTAAAGCATTATACATGCAGGATTATGACCACAGTGCACTACAAGAAGAAATTAGCATTAAGATTTAATGCTTCTCATACCTGCTGAAATAAAAACAAACATTTACATCACAATATAAAAGTTATAATAAAAGACAACAAGAAATAGGGGTCTGTATGCTTTCTTCTTAAAAGGGAGTTCTTTATTTAAGAGGAGGTGTGAACATGAAGGGAAATACAACCAATGAGACGGGACACTAACATGACCTCCAAGCCATACAGTGCAGATGGAGAACAGATCAGGCTTGTGTGCAGGTATTGGATTGTCCTGGAGTGGGAGGGATGAAAATAAGTGCTACTGCAGCATTGCCCGAAGGGAGCAAAGGATTAAAACAGATATCAATAGCAGGAGAATCACCTCAGGCAATCAGTTCTCATTCCAAAGTGAAGCCTGGTATTTTGCCAAACAAAAATGATGTGAGTATGCAACCACAAGGAACTATGTGGGTTTACAAATGAGATGCTGTAGTAATTCAGCAGGTCGGGCCACATATCTGGAGAGTACAGATAAGCAATGTTTCGGGTCGGGACCCTTCTTCTGAATGATTGTATTGGGGGTGGGGGAGCGGGGAGAAAGCTGGAAGAAAGGCTGGGAGGGGAAAGGGGGGGGAGGAGGGGACGACTCAAAGCCTGGCAGGTGGAAGTTGGAAATTTGGGGAGACCTAAAGAGGAAAAAAATTCTAACAAAATTCAAATAAACACGAGCAAACTACAATATCAGATGCCCGGTAATTCATTTCACTTCAATTTTTAAAAGCACTACTATGCAATTTCCTGAAAAGAATCCGTTACATTTTCATGATCTTACCCAAGTTATCTAGCCCCATTAATTTCCAAAAATGTCAGCTACAATTGAAAAATTACACTACAAAAGTTTAATCAATAGAACCCCGAGAACCAATGATGACACTGATACGTCAGATGTTGAACGACCAAAATTACCCAAATACAAAAGGAGATTCCACTGACTTTACATAATTCATCCCAATAGAGCAACAATAAAGTATTTTAATTGAAAACAATGTGAAGGCAAATAGTTAAGACTGGGAATTGGGTATAAAACTCTAGCAATGAGATGGTTTTTGCTCAAGCAAAAACTGAGCAACATAATAGATTTAATCTCTCTCAAGGGGTTTATTTCTTGATTAGCAACTTGGCATGCAGCTGTACAAATCTAAAACTGGGAATGTCATAATTTATATAGATCAAGAGTAATCAAAGTCAAAATTGATGTTATTAAACATATCACAAAACATCCATGCCTCAAATAAAATAGCAATATGTATTTCTGTTTAGATTCAAAGCTGCAGGAACTCATGCTAATGATTTCCCGGATCTTGTAATATCGCACTGTAGGGTGACGACATTTTACATGAAGCTCCTCTTGAAACAGTCTTCTGAGATTGCTTTTCTCTTATTATTTATCTGTTCCAGGGCTGAGAAAGTCGTCAGACCCAGCGCTGGGTCTCTTGTCAACAATCGCCAAATCAAAACCCAAATGCTACCAGCATGGCTGCGAGTACAAACAAACCATGGAAATGTGGCAGGCAGGGGTGGGGGCTCCCGTTGCAGCTGAAGCAACTGGAATTTCAGCAGCCCCTCCACAGCACGTGCCTCAGTCGCTCAGAGCAGGGCTGCTTTCGAAGGGAGATCAGGGACTACTGTGTTGTTTGTTACAATGACGTGTGGCTCACCCGGACTCAACTAACCCTGCTATACAACCCGAGGTTACTTTATATATCGTATGGATTGTACAAATGCTCAGGCAAGGGGAAAGGTGCGTACGCTCAGTGCTTCACGATGCATTGCTGAGACGGTCATGGCACAATTATGCTTCCCTGATCTGGAACACCCAATCATAAAATGCCATCCCTTGACCTACGAGGATATTCACCTCGACCATCTTGTCAGCATTCTACATACCACCCCAAGCCAATGCAAATCTGACCCTGGACAAATTATGCTGCGCCATCAACCCTTTTGAGACTGCAAACCCTCATGCCTTATTTATTGTCAGTGACCTCAGTCAAGTAAACCTCAGGAACATTCTCCCCAAGTACCATCAGTATGTCTCTGGCCCCACACAGGATGTTAACACTTCATACCACTGCTGCACCACCATCTAAATATGCTTATGGCTCCATCCTTCACTTTTATTTGGGCAGTCTGGTCATGTTGGTGCCTCTCCTGTTGGTTTACAGAGAGAGATAGAAGTGCAAGATATCAATGAAGAGTGTAGTACAGCAGTGGTCCAAGGTGACTGAGGGTCTATTTCAGGACTGCTTTGAATCGGTGAAGTAGAACTGGACCACTTGGGCCAAATTGAATCTAGCTAATTACCACACAATCAACAAAGTAGTGGACGGTATCATTCATAATGCCATCCACACACAGGCCAAAGAGTTCAATTCCAGAGTTGAAGCAAGAGTGACTGCCCTTGATATCAAGCAATACTAGTACAACTGAAGCCAGTGGCTGTCAAGTGGAATATACAGCAATGGTTGAAGTCAGACTTGGGAAACTGAAGTTTTTAGAGGTCAATTATTCCAGCCCAGCACTGCACCTGATGGGTTTTTTTTCAGAGCAATGTCATAGCTCAATCATCTTCAGCTGCTTCATGCGTGATGGAAGTTGGGGTGTTCGTTAATGGCCACACAAACTCCCATTACATCCCCAATCCCTCAGGAAATGAACCAATCCCTATCTCTGTACAATAAATCTTTGACATGTGGTTAGGGACTAAGAAGTGGGAAATAACTTGCAATTACAAAAATGCCAAGTAACAACCGTCTGCAATGAGTGTAACCGCCTATACGTGAAATTCAAGGACATAGCCACAGGGTAAGTTACCCACCATCAATAATGAAAGGCTCAAGACTAGAGACCTGTATGACTAGAGGGCCAAAGGGGGAAAAAAGACTGTCGAAAATCTAAAATAAAAACAGGGAGGGCAGAGATCCTCTGAAATA
The DNA here is from genome assembly GCF_053455715.1 of Rhinoraja longicauda. Taxonomy (NCBI): domain Eukaryota; kingdom Metazoa; phylum Chordata; class Chondrichthyes; order Rajiformes; family Arhynchobatidae; genus Rhinoraja; species Rhinoraja longicauda. The sequence continues at coordinate 10,293,378 of NC_135962.1, forward strand.
TCTTCCTTCTTTCTGAACCGTGCTTCACTTCTACCATTGTTAACAAAGCTCTTGACTGTATCTCATCCATTTCCCAACCGCAGCTCTCACCTCCTCTAGGACAGAATCCCCCTGGACCTTACTTCCCATCCCATTAGCCTCATTCAATAGATTTTCTGCAATTTCCCCCACCTTTAGATTCTGCCCCTCTTCCCCTCATCTTCCCCTCTCGATCCCTTTCAGCATTTCACACGGATTGTTCCCTTCTCGGCACCCTAGTGCATTCTTCAGTCCCACCAACCACTCCACTTCTTTCCAGCATTTTCTACTTTACAGGAGGTCACAGCTTGTCTATGGTGCACTGAGTGACATGTTGCTGGCACCCCAAAGTTCATCCACTTTCAAGGGTCAACACAGGAGAAAACAGAATGAAAAATAAAGCACATTTCTAGAGGACCTCAATGGGTCAGGCAGCATCTGTCAAGGGAAATGTTCAGGACCCATCTCCAAGACTGAAAAAGAGGGAAGATACCTGGCAGAAATAGGTCAGGAGAAGAGAAGGGGCAAGTGTTTGTGGCATTTCTATGACTGGGGAGGTTGGAATCGCTAAGCCAGACTTAATCAGCAGAATATAGTTCACAGCATATTAGCACATCAGTTCCATAGACAAAGTCCAATGTTCACAACAAAGCAGAGGTGAATTGGATAGTATCCCTATCTCATTTCAGGCTTCTGAACAGTCGTTCCATAATTTGAGAACATTGGGCTGTGTCTATGGAATTGATGCTACAATATTGAGAACTGTTCTGCATTCTATCTTCCACTTTGCTCTACCTATTATACGGGTTTGACTTCATTATATTTAGCTATTGGATTGGATTGGATAACATTTGATTGGATAACATTCAAAACAAAGCTTTTCACTGTACCTCTGTACATGTGACAATAATAAACCCGCAGCTAAACCTAACTTAGGTTAACTTTCAATGCAAGTTAAGGAAAGATAGCCACGGTGGCAAGCTTGAAAGGCAAGCTACATTTGAGGAGTGGGGAAAAAAAGGGTCAGAAAACTACTTGTGTAGAAAGAACTGCAGATGCTGGTTCTGCAGCACATCAAAGCCAGCCTCCCACCCACCTTCGACCCACACCAGTTTGCCTACAGAGCAAATAGGTCTACAGGGGATGCCATCGACACTGCTCTTCACACTGCACTGACCCACCTTGAACACCAGGGGAGCTATGTGAGGATGCTCTTCCTCGACTTCAGCTCTGCCTTTAACACGGTCATCCCGAGCAGACTGGTCACCAAACTTTCCGACCTTGGATTTTCCCAAACCATCTGCCAATGGATCAAGGACTTCCTGACCAACCGCCCCCAGACCGTCAAAATAGGCCCTCACCTCTCCTCCACCATTACACTGAGCACCGGCTCACCACAGGGCTGTGTGTTGAGCCCCATCCTTTACTCCCTCTACACTCACGACTGCGCCCCCACCCATCCCACCAACACCATCATCAAGTTCGCGGATGACACGACTGTGGTTGGACTCATCTCAGAAGGAGATGAGACAGCCTATAGGGATGAAATCCAAAGGCTGGCAGCATGGTGTTCAGTGAACAATCTGGTCCTGAACTCCTCCAAAACAAAGGAACTTATAATTGACTTTAGAAAAACCAGTGGAGATTACGACCCACTCTACATCAATGGGGTCTGTGTGGAAAGGGTACCAGCTTTCAGGTTCCTGGGTACGCACATCGCAGAGGATCTTACCTGGTCTACCAACACCATCACCACAGTAAAGAAGGCACAGCAGAGACTCCACTTCCTGAGGATCCTCAGGAAAACGAACCTGCAGGAGAAGCTCATGTTGTCCTTCTATCGCTGCTCCATTGAGAGTGTGCTGGCATACTGTATAACCACATGGTATGCCAGCTGCTCAGAAAAGGACAGGAAGGCCCTTCAGAGGGTCATCACGACGGCCCAGAAGATCATCGGCTGCTCACTGCCCTCCCTGGAGCACCTGTTCAGCCTACGCTGCCTCAGTAGAGCAGGCAAAATAATAAAAGATCCATCCCACCCCGGCCACCGTCTGTTTGTTCATCTGCCCTCTGGTCGACGTTTCAGGTCGATCAAATCCCGAACAAACAGACTTAAGAACAGTTTTTACCCCAGGGCCATACGAGAACTGAACACTACCTTTGCACTAGGCAACACCGTTAAAAAATCTTGTACTTAATATAATTGTATTTAATTGTATTTATGTATTTATTTGTTTTTGCATTTATTGCATATATGTTTGTACGCACCGTCAGGATTGGCTATTTTTTTAATTTCGTTGTACTCGTTGCAATGACAATAAATGAATATTATTATTATTATAAATCGAAGGTAGACACAAAATGCTGGAGCAACTGAGCGGGTCAGTCAGCTTCTCTGGAGAGAAGGAATAGGTGACGTTTCGGGTCAAGACCCTTCATCAGACCGAAGAAGGGTCTCGACCCGAAACGTCAGAAAACGACTTGATTATTTCAAAGAATTTGAAGAGCCATCCTTTCTGGTCATGACTGGATTGCAGTCATCCCCAAATGGCAATTAACATGCAGACTGCAAGTTTCTGCTTTGACCAGCAGTTCAGACTAGCTCGCACTGTGCATTTTGGAGTTTGTTCAACAGCAAGAAAAATGAGACTGAGAACAAACAAAGTATTCACGAATGGACTGAATTCAATGGCATTGTTGAAACTAGTTGAGATACAAGTACATACTTAAATTAAAACTGAATGGAAATAAAACGGCTTTTGTCAGTTCAATAGGGAAGCCTTTAACTAGCTTTGAATTTGACTTCTTTAAATGCTTCAGCCTACTTATTGTTACCAATTGTTAATGTTTTCCTCTTTTGAAAAATGTTTGTGCGTATCAAGGACATTCAATGAGAGTGCAAGGGAACGGAACTTTTATTTTGGGCTAAGTCACGCAATTCAATGTGTGCTTTGTGCATGTATCTGGACTGTAGAATCCAAACTCCCGAAATTCGTGTTTCAACCTTCGTCAGCTTCATGATTTGCTGATTTAGCGATACTTCCCAGCTGAGCATTTCTTCTCAGTTGTTAGCAGGCAACTGAACGGTCCCCTCGTCAGCTAGAGTGTGGTCGTAACCTCCCATCTACATCATTGGAGACCTTTGAACTAATCTTTAATTGAACTTTATTTTGCACTCAATGTTGTGCCCTTCATCTGTACACTGTGGATGGCTTGATTGTATTCATGTATAGTCTTTTCTTTGACTGGAGAGCATGCAAACAAAAGCTTTTCACCATATCTTGGTAGTCTTGACAATAATAAACAAAACTCTCTCTGCAGTGCATATTCTGCTAGCAGTATTGAGTTTGGATTACGTGCTGAAAGTGGTGAACGTAATGCAAACGATTTTGCGGCAATTGACCACTTAGTGATTAAACAAGTCATTAATTAGCAAGAGAACTATTGGTTGAATGAGCTATTCCTAGCTCTAACACCAAGGCAGCCCCCTTACTGATCTTAGCAGATGTAGGCTAGGGAATAAATAAAGTTCCTGATCACTGAACAGGAGCAGGAAAAAAAGATGAACTAGATATATTTCCTTGAAACTTGCTTTGAATTGTGTCAGAATCAAAATCAGGGACAATCACAAATAAATCCATTGGGAAATCACAAATATTCGAAGTCGGAGACTGATGGGAGAATCTAAGTCATTACCACAAGGAGCAAGTGAGAAGAGCAAAATTCAATCTGAGAGGATCAGAAGAATAGCATCACAAAGCCTTAATTTTAGAGAGATCAGTGACAGGGGTTCGTTCACAAGGAGAAACTGCAGACGTTGGAATCTTGAGCAAAACAGATTGCCAAAGGAACCCGAGTAGGATCTGGGGAAGAATGGGCAGGCAACATTTCCGGTGGGGACCCTTCTTCAGACTGATCACATATTCAGACGGGCTCACATACCTGCTTTTTACCATATCCAAATAAATATCGATTCAGACTGAAAAGATGAAATGACCTACCTTCAGCTGACATCTACAGTAGCAGAGTTCTAATTTCACCCTTGCAAGGCCTGGGTCAAATGTTTAGACATGTCCCCATGTCCTAGACTATCCAATCAGCAGAAATAATTTTGTTCCCTTATATCCCCATCTTAACTAATTTGAGCCCAAATGGCATTTAAAGCTTCTTTGGCTGTCTCCCCCTCTGTGCCCATTTCTTTGAGCGGGAAGTCCTCAGCCTAGATTAAAACTCCCTTTCCTGATCCACTTAGACCCCTCCCATTGACCTCTTACCCACTTGAAATTTATTCATTGCCAACTGCCAAGAGGACATTGACTGCTTTTGCTTTTCCACTCATGTCACTCACTCTAATCTACTGTCCTGTGCACATGCAGCACCAAGAACCAAACCTGATACCATCCTCAAATTTACTGACAAGAATGGTACTGTTCTACACAGCAAATTAACCATCAAACAGATGCCAAACATCAGTTCTCAGACACAGCATCATACCTCCCTTTGAACCTTTGTTCCCACCAGCCATCAGGCCCTCGTCTCCCAGTTATTGACCTCCTTTCATCAGGAGATCTTCCTTCCACATCTTCCAAACTTGCTGTGCCTCAGCCCCACCTTCCAACCCCCTGCCCAAAATCACAAGCAGGACTGTCCAGGTAGGCTCATTGTTTCAGCCTGCTTTTGCCCCACCAATGTCCTCCTATTTTAGCTCAATCCTTCCCCCCTTGGTCTAGTTCCTTCCCACTTATATCCATGACACTTCTGATGGCCTCCGCCACTTCAGTTTCCAATTACTTAGTTCCAATCAGCTCATCTTTACCATGGATGTACAATCCATTTACACTTCCATTCTACACCAGGATGGCCAAAGGGATCTCCACTTCTTTCTTAAACCGAATCCCAATAAGGTCCCAATCCACAAACAACCTCATTCATTTGGCTGATTATTCTCACACTGAACAATTTATCTGAGTCCACTCACGTTCTATATATGAAAGCTGTAGCTATGGGCAATTGCATGGACACAGGCCAGGCCTGTCTTTTTGTGGAACACATGCTTTGCTTCAGTCAGACTCAGGCCCACTCCGTTAACTCTTTTCTCAGTACCTTGATGGCTGCTTTGTTGCTGCTTTGTATGCTCTAATAAAATGTCATTATCTTTACTGACAATTTCCACCCAGCTTTCACCTGGACCTGACCCTTTGCTGATTCTTCCCTTCCTGGGTCTCTCAGTCTCCACCTCAGGGCACAAGCTAGCGACAAATATCTACAACAAGCCCACAGACCCCTGCTCTTATTCTATGCGCTATTGTGTCCAGATTCCATTTTGGTTATGACTTGTCCTATTTTCAAGATAAAGTGCAGAAATGTTATTCTTTCAAAAATGATACAACCTAAATTGCAATGCCCTCATTTTTTTAAATTTCCCTTCAATATTTATTTTAATAATATGAGGAACTATGATCCAACTACAGCTTGATGCAAGCTTAGTTTCAGTTTCATTGACTGGAAATGATAATATATTGCCTGGGTAGATCTTTTAAAAAAAAGGTTCACATAGCAACACCACAATCAAACAGAGCAGAGTGACTCTGGTAATTGTCAATCAAACTTGATGGCCATCCTCCAAATAAGAAATTGATTTTATAGATTTAATTAATATATAACCATCCTTTCCTGGATAAATTACTCTGCTTTCATTGGTGGAAGTTACATTTTTGTTTTCCTATTCTTTAAATGGAATGAGCTTTGAGAAAATAAATGTTGTTTGCTGTAATGCTGACACTGAATGTGGTTTGCCCTGCCCCAACTCACTGGCCCTTGTGATGTTCCCAATGAAAACTTCTGTTTTTAAAAAGTGGTTTTATCAGTCAGTGTTACTTTTGTGCTGCGTGTGTCCACTGGATCCCTTTCTCCTCTATCAAATATTATTTTCCAACTTTCCCTTCTTTATACAGGTGCAATACCTCACCAGTGTTCAAGTTTATTAATATCTTCCGAAAGCCTCATTGCGGTTCTCTTCAGTATGGATGGATCACACTATCCCTACCCTTCTCCAAATGTGTGGCAGAAATGGCATTTACAAATTGCATTTTTGTTCCAAAGTCTAAATTGTTATGAACAACTGTGGTCTCATTGCTTATCTTTATAGAACTTTACTTTCAAAAGACCTTTGATATAGTGCCACACTGTAGATCAATGAGCGTCAAACTCTGCAGAATCAGGGGATACTAGTAGAATTCAACAGTTACCAAGTGGCAAAAGGCGCAAAGGCTATTCGGAAATCTAAGGAATTAGATTGGAAAACCCTTTCTATTCTTCAAAGAATTAATCAGTCACACGTGACTTCACTTTTTGAAATCCCACGAACAATTCATCATTTTACATTTGCTTTCCATTCCATTATTCTTCTCCCACCAAATACGTTATTTGGACAAGAATTATTTTTTCCATTCAATTAGATTGTAGGTAATCTGTCCCTAACTCTACAATACGCCACACCAAATGCCATCGGCTTACTTAGCCCATATGTCAACTAGCAACACCTTCCTTCCACGCATCTCACTTAAGTTGACTGAGTACCATTTGAACATATTAATACACATCCTAATTTCATCATGCAATTTATCTAGATTATCTCTACATACAATTACTAAAAATGCTTCTGTGAGGCTCAACACAAATTCCATAATCTACTATTACCTAGCACAATCACTCACCTAACACCCAAAGTTCCACTTAGGAATTCAAGTGGATAGCAATAAAACAAACAGGTTAAATTTGCACATCTAAAAAGTGATTTGCGCAATGGTACACAATGAAACTCTACTTACATTGCACTTCATTATTTGTGCATGTGGCAGTTTTGATTTCCATGTACATAAAATTCTGTCATAAGCTACTGTCCACATTCACCCCACCGAATTAATTTCCCTATTAGCCAAGTCTATTCAAATAATAGACTTCTTTATTTCTCACTAATGTTATAGTGTCAGAGAAGATCAGCTGAGGAAGTTGGCATTATGCTTCCAGTGCCTTCAACAGTTCAACAGTTCAACAGAGCTTTATTTGTCATTCGGTACCAAGGTACCGAACGAAACTACATAGCAGTCACACACAAAAAAGAACACAAGACACATGACCCTAACACAAACGTCCATCACAGTGACTCCAAACACCTCCTCACTGTGATGGACTAACAACTGTTAAAATGAACTAACAACTGTGACGATACTGTGCTCCAGGGACAGCCTATCTCGTATCTCTGCAATATGAAGAATGCCATGGCAGCACCGTGGGCAAGAGGGAGAGAGGTGGCAGAAGAAAACTAAAAACAAAATCATTTAGGCAGCCCATTTAAACAGCACAGGTAAAATGCTACGTTAGCAATCCAGCATGCAGTGGTATACATTAAACAATTCCAAACTATGTCTGGTACTTAAAAGACAAGACTCAGAGACCACAAAACCACAACAAAATGCAGCACCAAGCTAGGAGCAGCGAAACTACAAAGAACATTAGTTAAGCAACATAAATGTCAGTATTTGCAGGTACAGTATTTTTTTTTACAGTTATGTGATGTTTAAAGTGTATACATACAGATTTCAGTTTCTTTACAGCTTCCTCGCAGATGTGCATCCCTCGAGATTCATCTACCTCCACATGGCCTAGGTACTGAAAAAGAAAAAAAAACAATTTCAAAGTTCTGATTAACCTTACAACATATTCCACACTATTCAAACAAATTTGCACAAATTAATCAACAAACACCACTATCTGCAGCTTCAATAGTTAGTTCACTCCAACAAGCAAAGGGGAAAATCAATGACGATTTCTGCTCCTGATCACAACCAAGCAACATGTTTAAAACTTTGTGCAGGCATCGGGCAAAGACGAGATCCGGTTAAATTATGACCACCATGCCCATAGAAAAGTACAGCACAGAATCGGCCCACGATGTTTGTGATTAACATGATGCCTAGTTAAATTGATCTCACCTGCCTGCACATGATCCATGTTCCTCTATTTCCTGCACTTCCATGTGTTTATCTAAAGCCTCTTAAACGCCAAGATTATATCTGCTTCCACCACCACCCTGGCAATGTGTTAAAGCTGCCACCATTTGGTATAAAAAAACCTGCCTCGCACATCTCCATTAAACTTTCCCCTCGCAACTTATAGCCATGCCCTCGGTGTGGGACACTTCTGCCCTGGGGAAAAAGGTTCTGAACGTCTACCCTATCTATGCCTCTCATAATTTTATACACTTCTATCAAGTCTCCCCTCAACCACCAACATTCCAGAGAAAGTCTAGTTCTATATCCGTCTACCCAACCTCTCCCTGTGGCCAAAACTCTCTAATCCAGGCAGTAATCTGGCAAACCTCCTCTGAACCCTCTCCAAAGCCTCTACATCTTTCCTTTAATTGGGCGACCAGAACTGCATGTAATACTCCAAATGCAGCCTCACCAAGGGCGACTACTTAGAGTCGGAGTCATACAGCAAGGATATGGGCCCTTCAGCCCATCTTGTTTATGTTGACCCAGATGCCCAATTTATGCTAGTCCTGTTGATCCACATTTGGCCCATACCCCTCTAAACCTTTCCCATCCATGTACCAATCAAAATGTCTTTTCAATACTGTTATTGAACCTGCCTCAATCATTTTCTCTGGTTGCTCATTCATGTATGTATCACTGTCTGTGAAAAGGTTTGTGTTAAATCTTTCCTCTCTCGTCTTAAACCAATGCCTTCTAGTTCTTGATTCCACTGGCCAAGGGAAAAAAGGCTATGCGCATTCACTCGAATAAGACCATCCCTCAGTCTCCTATGTTCTAAGGAATTAAATCCTGGCCTGCCCAACCTCTTTATAACACAAGTCATTGCAAAATCCTCAAGTCATTTCTGCACTGTTCCCAACTTAATGGCATCTTTACTATAGCTTTGAAAACGAAACTGAACACAGTGCTCCAAGTGCGATCTCACCAATGCCTTCTACAATTGCTAAAATAGCATCCCAGTTTCTATATTCAGAGCCCTTTCTGATGAATGCCAGCATGCCAAAAGTATTTTTCACCACCTGTGACACTACTTTCAGTAAAGTGTACTTGTACTCTTAGGTCCCTCAGCTCCACAACATGCCCCAGGGCCCCATCGTTCATTGTGAAAGTCCTACTCTGGTTTGATTTCCTAAAAAGCACCACCTCATACTTATTGAATTAAACTTAATTTGCCATTCTTTGGCCTACTTTCCCAGCAGATCAACATCCCACTGCAATTTTTGATGCTACTATCTGTGATACTATCCATTTTAGTGTCATCTGCAAACTCACTAATCACGCCCTGCACATTCTCATCCAAATCGTTGATGTAGATGACAAACAGCATTGCACCTAACTCCACTCCTGCGGTTATAGCACTCGTCTCGAGCCTTCAGTCCTTTCACCATCATGCCAATTATGTTTGCAATTAAACTGACAGTAAATAGGATTAGTGTAAATAGGTACTGGATAGTCAGTGTGGTGAGTGAAGGACATGCTTCTGTGCGGTATAATTATATTTTTGATGCTATTATGTAATATTTATCAGAGTACTCGGCTTTCTTGCTGGTGTGCAAGTTAGATGTTCATGTACATAAGGATTTATTATATCTATGATAATTGAACCTGCAATGATTCTCCTGGTTCACAGAGTCCCTCTTCCTGAACCATTGCCTTGACACCAACAGAAACATATTTTTTGAACTATTTATGCTTTAAAAAAAAAAAAATCACAATTCGCAACTCTTTTATCCTTATCTCACATCTTTTGTCTTTTCATCTCAGGTCTTTGTCCAACCATCTACTTATCAACACCCCCTTCCCCCCACCTATATCCACCTATCACTTTGTCCTGCCCCTCCTCTATTCCAGCTTTCATCCCCCTACCACCACAATGTCTGATGGGTCCCGACCTAGAACATCAACTATTCATGTTCTCCAGAGATGCTGCCTGACCCACTGAGATACAACCCAACCCACTGGGTTGCCCCCTCGACTCAGTGCAGGTGGTGGGAGAGAGGAGGATGATGGCAAAGCTAACTTCGCTGCTGGACAACGACTCCCACCCCATACAGGACACTGTCACTGCACTGAGTAGCTCCTTCAGTGACAGACTCCTTCACCCCTAGTGCGTGAAGGAGAGATATAGGAGGTCCTTCCTTCCCGCTGCTGTGAGACTGCACAACCAGCACTGCTCCCAGCAGACCAGTCAACAATAACAGCTAAGAACACACAGAAAACTGATGACAATTTATGTATCTTTTATTTATAATGAATGATCTCTTGCTCTCCACTTTGCTGCTGTAACACTGTAAATTTCCCCGGTGTGGGACGAATAAAGGAATATATTATTACTCCAGCAATGTGTTTTTTTAATGATCCTAGTGAAATCTATGCAAAAAAAAAGTGTTTTTTTTCAAAAGGTTAGCTGCCATTATATTAGAGAACCTAGAAGTATTCTTATGGAATAAATATAAAAGGATAGTATATGTAATGCAATGAATCAATGACAAGGAAGCTGAGAGAAATGTTAAGGAATTAAATGTATATTTCTATTTGTTTTCAACCAGAGCATAAGTTGCCTCCAAGTAATAGTGAAGAGGAGAGAGTTGAATCATGGTAAATTAAAAATTGATAGCATATGGAAATTAGAAAAGATGACTGAGAGGATACTGTGGAAAGTATGGTTAGAAATTATGCAGAGTGCTGACCACTTCAACTGCTCTTTGAATACAGGGATGGTGCCAGAGGACAGGAGAGTGGCAAAGGGAATGACAGAGTGCCAACAATTACCGACCAGTTAAGTTTAATCTCTATGGACAAAGTTTTAGAAACATGATCTAGAATGAGATTAATAGTCACCAAGAGAAAAATGAATTAAGGTTTCAAAGGTCTTTTAATAATAATAATAATAAACATTTATTTTATATAGCGCTTTTCCAAATGCTCAAAGACGCTTTACAAAACAGTCAAAACATAAAAACAAACAAACTGACAAACTGACGGAGAAGCGGCGAACAAATAGCGCCAGCGTCCTCTCACGTCAGGGTCCGGCAGTAGACAATAAAAAAACACAAGATTTGTCACTTTTATTGTCACGTATACCAATTAAGGTACAGTGATATGCGAATTACCATACAGCAATACTAAAAAAAAAAAGCAACAAGACACACAACTACATAAAAGTTAACATACACATCCACCACAGCGGATTCCCCACATTCCTCACTGGGATGGAAGGCAATAAAGTCTAATCTTCTTCCCTCATTTTTCTCCCGCGGTCGGGGTAGTCGAACCATCTGTCAGGGCGATCGAAGCTCCCGCAGCCGGCGGTCGAAGCCCCCGCCTCGGGGCGGTCGAAGCTTCTGCGGCTTGGAGTTCCCGAAGTCAGTCTCTGATCAGAGACTGTGAGCTCCGTGATGTCAAAGTCTGTAGGCACCCGCGGTAGAGCTCAGAGGTCGATCCCTGGCAAAGTGATTGTGAACTCCGCGATGTTAAAGTCCCGCAGCTCCCGCGGTGGAGCTCTCGAAGTCAGTCTCCAGCAAAGGCCGCCAACTCCTCGATGTTAGGCCGCAGTGCGGACGGAGATACGATACGGAAAAAATAAATAACTCGCATCTCCGTCGAGGTAGGAGATTAGAATAAGTTTCCCCCAACTCCCTCCCCCACCCCCCACATAAACGCAAGCTAAACAACACTAAAAACATACATTTAACACATACTAAAAAAGCAACAAAGAAGAAAGGGACAGACTGTTGGCAAGGCAGCCATTGCTGGCGCCACCCAGTGGTTCGTGACAAGTTAAAGGCAAGTTAACAGAGATATGTCAAAAGCCAACCATGTTTAACCAATTTATGGAATTTTCGATGTAATTGATGATGGAGCTAATGACGATAGTGTAGTTGATGTGGTGTTCATGAACTTCCTATGGGTTTCCATAACAGGCTTATCAGCAAAATTGAAGCACATGACATAAAACGGACATTGACAGCATGGACGCAAGGTTGACCAGGTAACGGACAGAGGGGCATGCTTGTGGTTCAAGAACCAGAGATCACAACTATAACAAGAAGAGAAGAATGTCAAGGTTTTAGAAACATTGATCCAGACACGTGGAAGAACATGAATTAAGCAAAGCCAGCCAGGATTTATTTAGGGCAAATAGTGTTTAAGCAAATAGATTAACATTTTTGATGAGGACTCAGCACAGTAAACCTCATAACTCAAGCAACACAGGTTCACTCATGACCTTGGTGTGTTTGTCAATGAAACGTTGGCTTGTCATAGAGCAGAGAAATGAGCCCTTTCTGCCCAAATTGTCCAAGCTGAATGCCATTCTACATTAATCCTATTTGCCTGCATTAATTAAACTCGTATCCCTCTATGCCTTTATGCCTTTCCTATTCGAGTGCCAGTTTAAATGCCTTTTAAACATTGTAATTATATCTCCTTCTACTACCTCTTCTGGCAGCTCGATTCGGATATTTAGCACCCTCTGTGTCCTCTTGCTCTACATTCGCCTGGCCCAAAGATAAAGATTCTGATTATTAATCCTACCTATGATCCTCAATTTTATAAACCGCATCCTACGCTCCAGTCAGAATAAACCCAGTCTATTTAATTTTGCTTTATAATTACAACCCTACCTTCCAGGCAACATTATGCTAAATCTCTTCTGAACACTCTCTATTGCTACCACGTCCATACTGGAGTGTGGCGATCAGACTGTACACAGTACTCAGTGAGGTCTAACCAATGTTTTGTACAACTGCAACATGGTGCCCCATCTCTTATTCTCTATGTCTTGACCTATGAAGGCAAGTGTAACAAATGACATTAACACTATCCGACACACACTAGGGACAATTCATAATTATACCAAGCCAATTTACCTGTAAACCTGTATGTCTTTGGAGTGTGGGAGGAAACTGAAGATCTCGGAGAAAACCCACGTGGTCACGGGGAGAACGTACAAACTTCATACAGATAGTTGGGATCAAACCCGGGTCTCAGGCACTGCAACTCTACCGCTGCACCACCGTGCCGCCCTTTTCTTTACCCTATCTGTCTATGTCCCCACTTTCAAGGAGCTATTGACGTGCACTTTAAAGTTTTCCATTATATTTATGCACCTAATGTTCCTGCTATTTATCCTTTCAGGAGCATCAGAATTTAAACTCCCATGGTGTATTACCTCATACATGTCAAGTTGATCCCTGTCTCATGGCCTACTTTGAAAACCTTCTTTGCTACCAACATCTGTCTACCAATTTTCACATTGCCAGTTCTCCGTGCGTGTCTCTGCAAGTTTCCCCGATGTTCTAGTTTCCTTTCACATCCCAAAGATGCAGAGAATAGACAAAATGCTGGAGTAACTCGGTGGGACAGGCAGCATCTCTGGATGACTAGGTTGCCAAGTTAATTAGCCACTGTAAATTACCACTAGTGCATACATAGAAACAAACAAAAATAGGTGGAGTATGCCATTTGGCCCTTCGAGCCAGCACCGCCATTCAATATGATCATGGCTGATCATCTAAAATCAGTACCCCGTTCCTGCTTTTTTCCCCATATCCCTTGATTACTTTAGCCCTAAGAGCTAAATCTAACTCTCTTGAAAACATCATGTGAACTGGCCTCCACTGCCTTCTGGAGCGGAGAATTCCACAGATTCACAACTCTCTGGTTGAAAAAGTTTTTCCTCATCTCAGTCCTAAATGGCCTATCCCTTATTCTTAAACTACACTCCCCCAAATCGGGAACATTTTTCTTGCATCTAGCCTGTTCAATACTTTAAGAATTTGATATGTTTCGATAAGATCCCCTCTCATTCCTTCCTTATACAGGTGGCAGGAGAATCGTAGAGAGGTGGGTGGGTAGAGACAAGGAAAAAATTGGAATTAGGGGTGAACAAGGCTTTTAATGGTTAATGCAGACACAGGTGGCCATAGGTGCATTACTGCACCTGATGAGAGTATTCATATGTAGAGATTTTTTTTAAAAGTAGGGCGTGAGTGTAATTTCGAAGCTGGACATGTGGACATACTAAACTGCGTGACCTTTGTGAAACCTGCCTCCTTTATTGACTCTCATATCTGAGGATAACGCGACCTACTGGATTGGAAATATAACTTGGTCCTTCTCTTTGGTTTATAAAATTAGGTTTTGAAATAGTGCATTTTATATTCATGCCAACAATATGAACAAATCACACTTGAGCTTTGACTCGTGTGTATTTTTGGGTGGGGTGAGAGGGTGGCGGTCGGTGGCAGCATTACTTATCTACTGGAAAAGCCAATTCTAAAGTTCCTCTTATTTAGTTTCTTCTTATTCAGGTTGCTTGAAAGTGTTACACGTGATCAGATTTTTATTGTCAACATGCAATACTGAAATATTTTAACTCTGGTGGGAATAAGTAGTAAATATTAGCATAACGGCAGCAGCAGCGATTAAGATAAAGATAATTCACTACACATTTACAACCAGAATCACCTTTTTAGTACATTGCTCAAGAACAAAAAAAAAATGCTAATTAGCTGTTGAACTGCAGATAAAACCATCAGCTTGAATTTAAGATAAGACTGCAGATTTTCTTTTGTGACTGCAAAGGCAAACTGCAAAACTGGAAGCTTCTAGCTACCAATCAAGATGCATGATAAATATTTCTTAACTCCTCTGGTGATAAAGCACACATTGGCAACTGCTGTGGTTACTGATTGAAGGTAAAAGAAAACGAAACAAACAATCTGCCACATGAAGAAGCTACAGCTATACAAGAAGTATCTACCCACCCACCTCTCTTCGATTCTCCTGCCACCTGTACAAGGAAGGATGAGAGGGGATTTTATAGAATTTAAACAAAAATACAAGTAATTAAAATTAGAACAACAGAAAATGTTTAATCTATTATCTAAAATAAGCACTTCCCCAATAACCAAATTAGTAAAGGAGCATTTTAATCAAACCAGAATCATTTGATTCTCAACCTACATTTAAATAGTATGATGAATTCTAAAACATAACCCACAGTGAAACCCAGATCCAAGAGCATAATACCGCATGCCAAATTTCTCTGCATGTGTAGGCACAAGTTATTTTATTGATTGATTCTGGTAGTTGCTGGAGGTCAAAGAGTCTTCGAACTATACAGCATGGAAACAGACCCTTCAGTTCAACTTGTCCATGCCGACCAAGTTGACATGCTGGGCCAGTCCCATTTACCTGCGTTTGGCACATATCCCTCTAAATTAGTAGGGGTGTGCAGGAAGGAAATGCAGGTGGTGGTTATACACCGAAGATAGACACAAAACATGAGTAACTCAGCAGGACAAGCAGCATCTCTGGAGAGAAGGAATGGGTGACAGTCAGGTCGTGGAGTCATACAACACAGAATCAAGTCCTTCGGTTCACCACATCCATGCACACCCATCCTTATTAATCCTATCTTCCAGAACTTAGCCTTTTATGCCTAGGACATTTCATGTTTGTGTGGACATTTCTTAAATGCCATCAGCAACACTACTTCCACCACTCTCTCTGGCAGTATATTCTAGATACACACCACTCCCTGGATGATAAAGAACCACTTCAGATCACCTCTAAATTTCTTACTCTGTACCCTAAATCTGTGAAGTCTGGTTTTATCTTCCTCTGATATGAGGAAAAGTTTCCTGTAGTCTCCACTAACAGGCATCATCCTGGCAAGTCTCGTCTCCACCCTCTCCAGCACTATCACACCTCTAAGAGTCACATATGGAGAAGTCATGCAATTCCCTTAGATGGGAGTGCCTGAGCTCCACAGTTCAAAGATTGAAAATTAGCTGGCGTTACTGCAGCGCATTCGTCACAATTAATGTTATGTGAACAGTAGTTTTGATGAAGATCAAAACTGATAGCTGACATACATGCAGGCAGAATACGAAAGGGCGATGACTGGACAAATTAGGAGGTCATCAGTAAGTGTACCACAATTTTCATTTTTCAGCTTGGGCAAGAATTGATGACACCCTTGAGAAAAGACAGAAAAGTTTAACTATCCTCAACGTAATGAATTCAGGAAGTAAAACTAATGAACATGGGACTGCGATTTTATAATAATTACGGAAGTTTTGATTGCATGCAACTCCAGATCATGTGGCTTTCAGGGACATACAGGGTTTAAAAATAGAGGATGGTAGCAACAATGCACGAGTAAACTATTACTATTGGGAAAAGGAACAATGCATCCGAAAGGTTAAATGCATTCGGACTCATGGGTTCAATGGTGCATGTACTACGGCTCTCCAAGAGTATATGGAAAAATATCAAAGTACAGAAATAATAAGGCAGTAGCAATGATGAATTTTGAACCCCATAGAAGCCACAAAACTTTTAAGACACATTTGAAATAACCTTTCTTTGTAAAAACATTGTTGGTAAATTCAACATTGGTAGTTCCAGATGTTTTGAAAAATACTGGGAAAATGAACGATGACAGAGTTTGTGATCATAATTCAGTTAGATGTTGCAGAGAGATCAGAAGTTTGCATTCTAATCTGAGCCAAAGTCATTTATACAATGGAGAGGTACATGGACTGGAAACAAGTAGTTTAAGGAAATCTGTGTCAGAATAATGGAAAACATTCAAAGAGAAAATAACGATTCAGACCAAACAAATCCTTATTTTCTCTTTGTTGAATGCTTCCCCACATTAGGAAATAGGGCAGAAGCCATTCAACTCGAGAACAATTCACCGACTAAAGGTTAGGTAGCATTAACGTTAGTCAAAACAAGAGCAAAGCTCATGTCAGATAAAAATAGATTAATACAGCAGAAGGCCAGAGGACCTGGATAAACAGAGAACGAGCAAGTGTGAAATTTAGCATACGTATTAATGTAAATTCTTGAAAGAAGACAGGAAACAATGTATAGACGGTTTCAGTACATGGCTTAATGCTCTGAACTGAGCAGTAAACATAACCGTGCCTGTGCAGATTTTCTATAATTTCATAGAAATGCTGACCTAGTCTTAAAGGGCTCTTAAAAAAGAAATAACTAAACTCCCCCCCCCCCATTGCTTCCTTTGTCTGCAACTTAAAAGATGCTTGTATTCTAAATTTTCAGAGTTCATCAAATATTATAGACCAAAATTAACTTTTTCTCTTCAGATACTGTCTGATCACTTGAGTATATCCAGCATTTTGTGCTTTAATTTCAGATTTACAGCATTTCTTTGCTTTCCGTTGCTTATTCTAATTATTTTCTGTCCAACATGCTTACATATTCCCAGTCCCTACATCCTCATCCTCATGTAATATATTACATCCTCATGTAATATATTTCTGAGCAAAATTTTACCAATGCTTTTTGAAATGCCTAGTGCAACAGATTTGCTGGTAGTCATTGTTCTACCCCAATGTGGTTCATCAAAAAAACTGTCAGACACCATTTCCCATTCATTAAGGGACTCTACCTAATTAAATTATGATTTCCCACATCTCCTGTCATAATAATACAGCCATTGCCAGTTTATCTAATTAATAGTGTAATAAAAATTGTAATGAACCCATTTGGCCCACCTGGTCTGTCCTGACCATATGTCTATCTACATTAATCCCAATTGCATATATTAGGCCCATATCTCTCTAATACTTTCCTACCCAAGTACTTATCCAAATGCCTTTTAAACGGTTGAATATGCCCACCTCCCCTCTTCTGGCAGCTCGTTCCAATATTCACCATTCTCTGTGGAAAAGTTTATCCCTCAGACCACCTATATCACCATTTTCAGCAAGCTATGAACTTGCATCCCCAGGTCTCTTCAACATTTTCTGCCATTTACTCTGCATATCCTACCAGAATGTTAGCTCAAAATGCATCACATCACACTTGTCTGGATTTAATTCCATCAGGTACTTCCCCACCTAAACTTTCCAGTTGATTCTATATCCCGCTATATCCTTCGACAATCTTTTTCGCTAGCCATGACTCCATCAATTGTGTCCTCTGCAAACTTTTTTACCAATCAGATCTCTTACATTCTTATTCTACTCATTTTTATGCATCCTTGTGCAAATTAATTGACTCCAGCATATACTCTGATATAACGCGTCAATATACATGTCACAGGTTTATCTTTTACTCATTATCATCACACCATTATGTCATTAGTATGTTCACGATTCTTGATCAAGTCTTTTACACGATTTTGGCATGGAATAAACCAGCATCTGACAGTTTCCGAGGACTTTTTCATCTCAATACCACAGGTGAGTTATGGCCGTGGTACAGTTCACCCCTTTCAGTCTCTCGTTATTGGACCACAAATTTTCAATCGGATCAGGTCAGGCAGGTTATCAGGCCAGTCCAAGACATAAGAACACAAGAAAATAGGAGCAGGAGTAGGCCAACCGGCCCCTCGAGCCCGCTCCGCCATTCAATACGATCATGGCTGATCCTACCCCAACCCCCTTCCCACTATCGCCCTTCTTCCCACCCAAAAGAACCGTGTGATCTCCTGGGAGAGGCTAAAAACCGGATAAAAACCCAGGCCAATTTGGGGAAAAAATCCGGGAAATTACTACCAGCAAATCTGTTGCACTAGGCATTTCCCGGGTACAGCACATGTATCCCTTTGTGCTGGAAAAACAGGGTTTCAAGTCATCTACAGCCAACAAGAATCCAAATATCTTCAGAATCCTAGCAATCTCCTCCCTGGTTTCATTTAGCATCCTGGGACAAATCTCGTCAGGCCCCGACTGCGATCTTTTTCTCCCTTATTTGTTTCATGGCCCCGAGTGTGATGTTTTTCTTCCTCATTTATTTCATGGCTTCAGCCGTTACTTCAGTCCTTTCCAGGTTCACAAACTTTGCCATACTTGATAGCGTAGGTGTGACATAACATACCTTTGCTATTGTTTGAGCATAGCTTCCACATGCTCTCATTGTAGAGTATCTAGGTGCTCAGCACATTCTCAGATTCTCTTTCACCATTTTGAGTGTTTATGTGCTAAGGATTTATCTTCATGATCAATCTCTAAGGGGAAGCAGGCCCTCGGAGTTATGAAGTGGGAGGTTCAGCGTAGTCTGGTGTAGCTCCAAGTGAGATGACACTCTCTAATGTTTGGTGCGATGCCCAAACCTCTACTGCAGTATTTATGCCTCGCACCTTTTCAACAGAAAATAAGCACCCAGTAGAACAAATCAGAAAGAAAGGTAGCTATTTCCACAACAATTCATTCAGGAATACTACTAGAAGCAAAGTGTTCTCACATCATATTTCATTTATCACCAAAGTACATAATGCTATGACCCAAAAGGAAAAACACATATTCACATACAAAAATGACCTAAAAAGGATCTTTCTTTGAATACATATTTGCACGGTACATGGTTTTATGATTGGTGTGTACCAAGATATGGTGAAAAACTTTATTTTGCACACTATACAAGCAGATCATTGCAAACACGAGTACAACAGATAGTGCAAAAAAGAAAATAAACAAGTGCAGAATACTGTATAGTTTTACAGCTACAGAGAAAGTGCAGATATAAAAATGCAAGAGCCGTAACGAGGTAGATTGGAAAAAAAATCAGGAATACATCCTTAGCAGACAAGAGGTCCGTTCAAGTGTCTGATAACAGTGGTGAAGCAACTGTTCCTAAATCTGGTAGTACATGCTTTCAAGCTTTTTTATCTTCTGCCTGATGGGAGAGAATGATCAGGGTGTGATAACGTTGGCTGCTTTCCTGAGGTAGTGCGTTGGGTACATAGGTACATGGAGCCGAATAGGAAAGGGAGTTGGAAAAGGTCGGTGTGCGTGATGGATAAGAGAAGGGGTAAGAGAAGGGGTAAGAGAAGGATAGAAGGATGGTGTCTGACGGGATCTGAAGCTGAACCTAATTATTTCTCAAGTTTCAGGTTTATTTCTATTTTGTTTTATTGGGCAAATACAGCGACTTAGTACTGATCAGACTATTTTTTTTTTCAGCATCTAAATTTTAACTTTTCATTCCAACTTCAACAATGTCCTCAACCTAATCAGAAAGTGATGGGTTCAATACCTGCTACAGCCTCTGGCAAACAAAACATGCAGACATTCTAGTACAGTCCCGTCAAAGCTCGACGTTGATTCAGGTTCTTTATTTCACATGAAACAAATCAAGATCCTATTTGCCAGCAATGGTGGAAGTAAAGTTACATTTTGCAGTGTTTGGCTCAAATTACTTGCCATCTATTTCCTTTAAAAAAAAAAAATTCTTGTGTACAAAAGTAACCCATTGCAGCAAGAAACACAAGGTCATCCTGCAGAAATGACACAGCACTATTTGAATTTACGTTTTTATGAAATGTTGACAGTCTGCTAGTCCCGTAAAAATTAGCTTTATACAAACACACCCGAAACACAAATCAAAAACATAAATCATTCAAGTTAGTTAAATCAAAGATGCATCAAGACTTCACCTTAACTTGGAAGCTACATTTTCCAATGCGAACTGCTTCTTCATCAGTCTGCCACTGGTGCGGTCGGCTTGATTCTGGAACATAGATGTCTTTCTTACGTCTGAAGCTCTGTCTCAATTTGTTCATTTTGATCACTGACTTGCTAAAACGAAGGAAAAAATTTGCACATTAAGTTTGACTCACAGAAAATACCACTCCTTATTTGTAAAAACTGTAATTATTTCTCCAGTGTACACAACTTTTCATTAGCTCATAGGTTCTAGGAGCAGAGCAAGACCATTCGGTCCGTTAAGTCTACTCCACCATTCAATCATGGCTGACCTATCTTTCCCTCTCAACCCCATCCTCCTGCCTTCGCCCCATAACCCCAGACTTTGCTTTTGGAAGTCCTATGTGACACACAACTCCAGATTAAAATACAACACAGCTCCATACACAACTTTAGTTGTTACGAGTACATGGATAGGACAGGTTTGAAGGAATATGGACCAAACGCGGGCAGGTGGGACTAGTGCAGCTGGGACATGTTGGCCGGTGTGGGCAAGTTGGGCCGAAGGGCCTGTTTACACACTGTATCACTCTATGAATCTATGACTCTAAGTACTTTTCCCACCACCTAACAATACAAAAGATACGTTAATCTTCTTGCTACTTCTATCTTTCAGAATTTCTCGTGTAATCAATCCTTCCAATCCAGGCATCGTAAAATACTGTTGTAAATGGAATCTTAGATGAACACCATCTGTCCGCACCTCCTGAGAGCCACCCCTCAAAGATCTTGGAAAAGCATCCCCTCTCCACACATCTAAAATAATCCTAATGCTAATTTACTCCTAGGCCATAATTCAAACCGGAATCACTGAGAATTCCAGACAGTCCCTCTTATTTGATATGTACTGCTTACTGAGGCAGTGTTGAGATCAAAAGAAAATCAATTGTGAAATTAAAAAAAGCAGTTTGCAGCCCAACAGTAAACAATAATTGAACACCAATACAATTGAATATTTTCCTTCCCAAAATTGATTTCAATTAAACTAATGAAAGTTCAATGACCTGAAACATTAATTCTACTCTCTAGAGAAATTGCCCGACCTGCTAATAATTTTCAACTTCTCCTGTTTCCAGCTGTGGTTTTCAGAAGAGCAGTGATTAATGACAAAATCTTAAATGATGCGCAAGGATTCTTTCCCTACCTCATGATGTTCCAACGATATATACTAGCTTGGATTGTTAATGGAACTATTGCAGCCAATGTTTGCACATTCAGATCCCAATTTCACTTTCAATTTCAAAGATAGGCTTCAATGTTTGATTTCAGACTAGATGAACTACACATCATTGAATAGTTGTAGCAGAAGGGCCATTTAGCCCATCAGGTCACATCAATTCCCTACCAGAGCAATTCACAAATTCCATCCCCAACCCCTTCTCTTAGTCTCAGAAATGTTTCTTCCAGAATATTCTGAAATTCCCTCATGGTCATAATCGAATCTAACTCCAACACATCTGAAGGAAGCAATGCATTCAATAATTCTTTATTATATTCTCGCAACTTCTTGTCCTTGACCCCTGCACGATTGTGAACAGCCTCCCACTACCATCTGTTTAGTTCTATTATTTTATTAAACATTTCTTTAACATCTTTCCTTGGCCTTTCCTTTGAAAGGCCCAACTTCTCTCATCTATTCTTGTAACTGCAGTATTACAATCCAGGAATTTTTAAAATATCTTTCACATCCTTCCTATAATGTGGTAAATATGAATAATAGTGCAACTGAGGCCAGTCCAGCATTTTATAAAGATTCAGCATAGTTTCCCGGCTTTTGTACTCTAAGCCTCTGACCATCCAGCACACAACTAAACATAGCACAAAAAGTAAGGAAATTTGTGTTTGGTAGATTATCTCTTTGTTGTAACGATGCTTCTTGGCAATAAATCTTATACCGTTGGAAAGCCTGTTTATTTCCCTTTTAAATGGTGCCACATTTGTAAGGAACATGCATTTGTGGGATGAGCAGCAGAGCTGAGTATGTGGGTTGCGCTCATGAAAAACCTGCCAAATCTTCTCTGCCAATGCCAAACAGCTTATTCTGCCATTGACTCTTGTTCGGTTCGGTGTTGTTTGGTGGATTGGATGATTGAAGTCTGAAGAAACAAGACATATTGGCAATTTAACAATTTATTCATTTAATAAACAGGAGCCTCAGTAGCGTGTGGAAGAACCATACACAGCCACAACAGCCTGGCACCTCCTCCTCATGCTGGTCACCAGCCTGGTCACACACTGTTGTGGGATGGTATCCCATTCTTCAACCAGCATTTGTCGCAAGTCAGCCAACGTGGTTGTGTTGGTCACTCTGGCACGAACAGCACGCCCAAGCTGATCCCACAAGTGTTCAATGGGGTTGAGGTCAGGACTGCTGGCAGGCCATTCCATCCTCTCCACTCCCAAATTCTGGAGGTAGTCTCTGAGAAACCCTGCTCTGTGGGGGCGAGCATTGTCATCTTGGAGGATAGAGTTTGGTCCCAGACTGTGGAGATATGGGATTGCCACTGGTTGCAGAATCTCATCTGGATATCTCTCTGCATTGAGATTGCCTCCAATGATGACAAGCCTCGTTTTTCCAGTGAGGGAGATGCCGCCCCACACCATCACACTGCCTCCACCAAAAGATGTTACTCTATCGGTGCACCAATCAGCATAGCGTTCTCCGCGTCTTCTCCACACTTTGACCCTATGATCCAACTGCCGTAGGCAGAATCTGGACTCATCGCTGAACATAACGTTCCTCCACATGTTCAGGTTCCAGTGCACGTGTTGCCGACACCAGCGCAAACGGGCCTGACGGTGAAGGGCAGTCATGGCAGGCCTCCTGGCAGCCCTATGAGACCGGAGATCGGCTGCGTGCAGTCTGTTCCGAATTGTCTGGTCAGAGAGCCGTCGGCCAGATCGTCCTGCAAACCTTGACTGCAAATCTGTAGAAGACAGCCTACGGTTCCTAAGTGCTGACAGGGTGAGGAAACGGTCTTCTTCAGGTGTCGTCTTCTTGGGACGCCCACTTCGCGGCCTGTCTCTGACATCCCCCGTTATATGGAACTTGGCCTTCACTTTGGAGATGGTACTAGGGCTCACTCCAAATAATGCCGCAACTTGGTTTTGCGGAACACCAGCTTGAAGTTGCCCTATCGCACGGGCCCTATCCTGATCAGTCAAACGTGGCATGCCGATTCTTGGAGCAGACACCTACTGACCACTGTAGCAGGGCCCATGCTCACAGATGCTGCCAATCAGATGCCAATCAGGCACCTGATTGTCAGCACCTGGGGGTACCAGAAGCTCAAAACAAGAGTCAATAGCAACAGCAGAATAAGCTGTTTGGCATTGGCAGAGAAGATTTGGCAGATTTTTCATGGGCGCAACCCATATACTCAGCTCTGCTGCTCATCCCACAAATGCATGTTCCTTACAAATGTGGCACCATTTAAAAGGGAAATAAACAGGCTTTCCAACGGTATAAGATTTATTGCCAAGAAGCATTGTTACAACAAATAAATAATCTACCAAACACAAATTTCCTTACTTTTTGTGCTATTTATATTAATCCCATTTTCTCACATTAGGGCCAAAGGCTTCAAGGCCTTGGGAATTCAAGTGCTTTCTCAACGTTTCTTAAATGTTTTGAGCGTTTCTCTCTGATCTCTGATCACTGCCATGACATCCTCCTGAACCAATAACACAACACCCTCTCCTCTTTTACTTCTACCCCTGTCTCTCCAGAAACACCTGTACCCTGGAACATTGACCTGCCAGTCCTGCCCCTCTCTTAACCAGGTTCCCAGCCGCACATACCTATCCAAGCCCAAACCTTTTCTGCCTTACCTAAGTTGGTATGGAGGGTGATGAGAGAAAGGATAGAGGACAGAATAGGCAGGAAAAGTCAGGGAGCGAGGAAGGAATGTTGGTTAAATTGTACTTATTTTAATGCAAGGGGCTTTTCAGCCTTTTACCCAACTCCCTGTACTCTTGTTGCAGAACCTCCTTCCTCTTCCTCCTATATAATTTGTGCCAGCATGTACAAGGACCTCTGGCTGTCCCCCCTCCCCCGAGGATACCAAGCAGCCGCTCAGAGACATCCTGGACCCTGGTACCACGGAGGCAGCACACCATCCTGGAGCCTCGACTGCAGACACAGAACCTCCTGTCTGCACACCCAACTATAGAGTCGCCTATCATTATGGCTCTGCCTGATGTCACCCTTCCCTGCTGAGCCTCAGCATCAGGGTTGGTGTCCCAGCCCTGCCTGCTACTGAACCTTGATGTGTCGTCCTCTTCGACAGCGTCCAAGAGGATGTACCCGTTTTGAAGAGGAACAGCCACTGGGATCACTCGTTCTCCATGTCTAATTCCCTTCCTCGTAGTCACCCACCTTCTCTCTTCCTGAACCTTTGGCGTGACGACCTCACTGATGTCCTGTCCAAGAAGCGCTCATTTTCCCAGATGGTCCTGATGTCATCTAGCTGCTGCTCCAGTTCCCTACACTATCTTTAAGGAGCTGCACCTGGAGACAATTCCCACAGGTGTAGTCATCGGGGGGGGGGGGGGGGGGGGGGGCAGCAGTTTGTAGGACTTCCCACATCTTGCACGAGGAGCATTGTACTAACTTACCTGCCATCGCCACTGCAACTAAACCAATAATTAAATACTGAGATTTACAGAAAAGATTGATCTTTATCTGGCTCTGATGGCCTCCTTGCCTCAGCCTCCTGAGCCAAAGACTTGCACTTGACGTCCACACAGCACTTCAACTCCACACAGCTGCTCTCCCACGGCCGCTCGCAATAGGCCCCTCTGCTACACCTTGCCTTATTTTAATTTGATACTCAAGTTACCAAATTGGATGCTGCAACCAGTCCAGTGGTTACCTTTAAAATGTCCTGCTCACCTTAACTGCCTTCAGCTGACTTGGCTAATCGCTCTGCTTTCAAACTCTCCCACTCTTTTCACACTGAAGGATGAACTTTGTCTGCAAATGATTTTTAATGTGTTCCTTTTGCCTTCCTTATTTTATTAAATATTCTGAAAATATTTGCACTCCTCGAAAGTCTGTTGTTTTCAATTGTGTATACTGTCATATTAGTCCTTTGCTTAAAATTCAAACCAATATCCCATGTCGTCCAGGGTTTCCTCATCTTGCTACTGTTACGCTTCACACAGAGGAACATGTTGGCTTTGAATTCCCATCATTTCCTGTTTAACAGGCTCCTACTTGTTGATTGCAAGCAGCTGCTCTTACTTTGACTTTCGCCAAGTCTCGTCTTATGTTTTTGAAATCGGCTTCCACCCCCACCTCGCCAAACTAAAGTTAGAACCATTCTTGTCCATCTCCATAGCTACCTTGAAACTTGAAATTATGATCACCACACCCAAAATGCCCCTCACTGATTCTTCCACGACTTGCCTTGCTTTATTTCCCCAAGATCAAAGGGAATCTCAAACATGAGGTCCTGATCTCCCAACCTACTTTATCTTGCACTTTTTTATCTACACTTTCTCTAACCTTTATCCTTTGCCACCTCACGACAATCCTGGCGAGACTGTAATTGGAGTATTACTGTTCAGTTATGATCTATCTACCCAAGGAAGGATAGGTTTGTGGAGGAGTGCAGAAATTGTGCACCAGATAGACTCTGGTATGGGCTTTTGTTGGATGGAATGGGATGAGTTTATAATCTTGAACCGACCTGCACAATTCTAATCCCACCTGTGCAACGGAACACGACAGCCCACCTCATGGACTTGGTTTTTTTTGGGTTTTTTTATTGTGTTTTGCAGTCTTTTTCTTTTCACAATACGTAGAATTTACACACTTGTGCTTAATTTGTGGGTTTTTTTGTGCATTTATCGGAGTCAATGTACCCATGATGCTGCTGCATAAATTGTGAAATTCTTAAGGGACTTGAAGTGAAGGCAATGCTCCCCGCAGGGGTGGGGTCAAAGTGTCAAAGGCGTTGGTCTCAGTATTTGACTATGTTCCAGAGCGGTTTTTGGTCGAAAAGTAAAATGACATGGAGCAGAAGGAATTGATACGCAGGTTCAGCATGATCCCAAAGAACGGTACAGCAATCCTGAAGGGCTGAGTAGCCCTTTTCTATTTACTATTTCTGTTCTGAGCACATGATAGTGGTAAGATTATATTCAGAGAGGTTTCACCACATAACCCAAAACCATACCATCCATCTCCTTGACAAACCAAACAAGGAAATAAAGAAAAGCACTTAAAAAAAAATCTAAGGTATTTATTCACAAAATACTGGAGTAACTCAGCAGGTCAGGCAGCATCTCAGGAGAGAAGGAATGGGTAACGTTTCGGGTCGAGATCCTTCTTCACACTTACGATTTCCCCGCCCTCCCTTCACCCAAATTGATATCAGCAATATCTTATTAATTCATTAATTTTCTGCAAAGCTTTTTCAAGGCATTAATGCAACCAAGCCATAAAACCTCCAGTCACAACCACAGGTGGTGTCAGTTAACACGAGAAAACTGTATACATTGAAAATCAAAAGGTCAACAGAATATTTGAAAATAACTACTTTAAAAAGAGCCTCACCCACGTTACCGTATTGATGAAACATCTGCGCCAAAGCATAGATAACTAAGTCGTCTCTCGCACGCAGAAATATGTTAGAAGGAATAGACTAATAAAGTACTGGAGTAGCTCAATGGGTCGGGCAGCATCTCTGGAGAACATGGATAGGTGATATTTTGGGTTGGGACCCTTCAATTTGAAGAATTCGGGTTGAGACCCTTCAGTCAAAAGTGTCCCCACCCGAAACATCACCTATCCATGTTCTGCAGAGATGCTGCCTGATCCGCTGAGTTATTCTAGCATTTTGGGCCTTTTTTTGTAAACCAGCATCTTCAGTTCTTTGTTTCTACGTCTGACCTAATACAAAGTTGGGACCACATTCGTCCTGCTGTCAGTTGTTTGAATGTTTCATAGAAACATAGAAAATAGGTGCAGGAGTAGGCCATTCGGTCCTTCGAGCCTGCACCGCCATTCAATATGATCATGGCTGATCATCCAGCTCAGTAACCTGTACCTGCCTTCTCTCCATACCCCCTGATCCCTTTAGCCACAAGGGCCACATCTAACTCCCTCTTAAATATAGCCAATGAACTGGCCTCAACTACCTTCTGTGGCAGAGAATTCCACAGACTCACCACTCTGTGTGAAGAAATGTTTTCTCATCTCGTTTCATTTTTATTCCATTCCTGAAGCTTAACTACATGAACTGTTACCTAGAATCTACCTAGTAGATTCTTTCTTTTGGACAAGGTGTCAAATGAAGCTTCATCTACACTTTCAGAAACGTAAGACATCCCATGACACCATAATGTGGTGACCAGAATAAAGTATGGCCAAAGCCAATGCATTAACAGGAAAGTACAGTGGCTCTGGAGAGCAGTGATGGAAATGGGGGGGGGGGGGGGGGGGGGGGGGTACGCAGGGGGACGGCATTCCCCTAGTTTTCAATTTCCAGCTGGGGTTTAATGAGTACTGCAGAAAGATTCGAGTCGTTTATCACTTTATTCAACCCAGACGAAAACGATTTGTTAACTGCCACTGTTAGCACTTGTTAACAGCCAGTAATTAACAGGTAGTAGCTATACAACGTGTCATCAATACACCGATCCACATTCCTCAGTCAATGTAGTTGTGTTTTGACCATGTATTAATGACAGCTCAAGGGAGAATTTCTTAAACTCACTGTCAGGGGTACCGGACCGCGAGCACGGGCTCAGGTAAAGTCACGTTATTTTATTATTCCACGTTATTTTATTTGCCGCTCTGCCGCTGTGCCTCTCTGCCGCAGTGCCTCAGTTGTTTCAGTTAAATTAGAATGGATGGGGAGAAAATTAAATAAGTAGTACCAATAGTTTTTTCCAGCCTAAATCGTGAGTGGTGAATATTTTATTGTGGGTGGCATTATTTAGCAAAACAATAGTGCAAGCGGAAATATTTTATTATATATCACTATCAAATATCTATAAATTTCAGATTTGTGTACCCCTGTGAAAATGAGCATACTGAGATACTTTGAAAGACAGCGTCTTCAGATCGATGAAGAAATAAATGATAATGAAAACACTCAGCCAGAAAAGAAGGCAAAATTACTTGAAAATGATAATGTAACTGATGCAGCTGTTTCGCCTGATGCTGCATGTGAAGACATTTCAAAAGATATTGAAAAATGTGATCTTCCAGACTGTTGGACACAAGAAATGTACTTAAACAAAAAGAAAGTTAATACCTGGCTAATTGTTAAAAACAGGAAACTAGGATGTAGTGTATGCAGCAAGTGTCTTCTTGGACTTGAATGAACACAAGGAATTCATTTGTCTCGTGAGTGGTGCAGTGTTAATGTGGTAGGAGTGAGTGATGACAAAGCAAAACAGTTAATGAGTTTAAGAAAAACGATTTTTAAGCACAAAAATAGTGAAGCTCATATCAGATGCCAAAAAATCAATGAAACAGCTGAAAAAAAAGCAATCGAAAATGTAGTGTATATGTCACTGATAAAGGACAAAGCAAAAACAGGTCAAGTTTTTAGAACTGTATATAATATTGTACACAAAGGTCGGCCCTACACAGATATGTCTTCTGATATTGAACTGCAAGAAAGAAACGGCATCGACTTACACTCTCGTAAGTCATGTGCAGATGTTTCTCACCACATAGGGAACCAGATGCGAAAGACAGTGGTGGAAAATATAATTTCAAAACAATCTAAAATGTCTATTATGATTGATGAATCTACTACTATTAATGGGAAAACTGTTCTAGTAGTCTGCTCGAGACTAGCAGTTGGTGAATCTTCCCAACCTATATCATTCTATCTTGACTTAGAACATATGAAACTTGGTGCAAATGCAAAATCTATATATGATGGGTTTCTAAGTTGCTTACAAAGAGGTGGTTTTTCAATACAGTACCTAAAAGAAAATGTGATACCACTTGTAACTGATGGTGCATCAGTAATGTTAGGACGAAATGCAGGTGTTGCAAAACTATTTTTTGATGATTTCCCTAATGCAACTGTTTGGCACTGTGCTAGTCACAGGCTTGAACTTAGTGTAGGTGATGCTATAAATGAAGTTGCAGGTTTGAATAATTTTCAGATATTTTGTGATAAATTGTATTCCTTATATCACAGGTCTCCTAAGAATCAGGATGAGTTATCTGGAATTTAGAAGGATGAGGGGGGATCTTATTGAAACATACAAGATAATTCGGGGATTGGACACATTAGAGGCAGGAAACATGTTCCCAATGTTGGGGGAGTCCAGAACAAGGGGCCACAGTTTGAGAATAAGGGGTAGGCTATTTAGAACGGAGATGAGGAAGAACTTTTTCAGTCAGAGAGTGGTGAAGGTGTGGAATTCTCTGCCTCAGAAGGCAGTGGAGGCCAGTTCGTTGGATGCTTTCAAGAGAGAGCTGGATAGAGCTCTTAAGGATAGCGGAGTGAGGGGGTATGGGGAGAAGGCAGGAACGGGGTACTGATTGAGAGTGATCAGCCATGATCGCATTGAATGGCGGTGCTGGCTCGAAGGGCTGAATGGCCTACTCCTGCACCTATTGTCTATTGTCTAACTGCATGTGCTGAGGCTCTTCACTGTCAACTGTTGAAAATTGGTCGAGTTTTCAGTGTGAGATGGGTTGCTTCGTCTTACCGAACTGTAAAGGCAATGTGGCAGTCTTATAAAGCTATTTGGGAACATTTTGGAAAAGCACGCTGTGATGCTTCAAGATCTAGTGCAGAGAGAGCAAAGTACGAGGGGCTGAAAAAAGTATTAGAGTCATCAGCTTTCGTAAATAATTTGGGCTTGTTGATGGACAGTTTGCTATAGTTATCTGAACTGTCACTTGAACTGCAGAACCAAAATTGTACACTTAGTAAAGCACACGAGGAAATTAAACGAACTATCAAGGTTCTTGGATGTCAAATAGAGAAGCCAGGAAAATTTTATACTCGAGTGGAGAAAGCAACAAGCCAGATGATATTTAATGGAATAAACTTGAGAGCTGGCAAAGTACCTACTATACATAGACAACAGTTTTTGAGGAGTTTGGTCAATAATATGAAATCCAGGCTGCTTGAATCTACAATAACTTCCAATGATAAATGTAAAAAGTTAATTAACAAGTCGAAATATTTAGATATGAACAATATTCCAGAAAATTCACTTTTTACCTTTGGGGATAATGATGTAGAAGAAATGGCAGAACAATTTGGCTTAAATGGTCGGCTTTGTGTCAGAGCCTTCAGAGAATTCAAGGAATCTAAAGGGAAGATAGTTTCTGCAGATTTTCAACAGCTGGTAACGGCTGTAAATACAATTCCGGTATCAACAGCAGAATGTGAAAGAAGCTTCAGTGGCATGAATTTCTGCAGGTCACCACAACGTGCAAGACTTCAAACTGATCATCTCTCAACTCTTCTATATATTAAGTTGGTCAAAATTCTGTCAAAAGTCAAAAGTCTGTCAAAATTCAACCCGGAAGAATATGTGAGGACATGGCTTCTTAGTGGCAGAAGGCGTGCTGAAGAAACGGCATGCAGAAAGAAAGAGGTGACAGAAAAAAATGGAGATTATATACCATTATGGAACATTTTGTAATGTAAACAGAGAGAGGGACAGAGAGAGAGAGAGAGAGAGAGAGAGAGAGAGAGAGAGAGAGAGAGAGATGCCAGAAAGCAGCTATGACATATAATACACAATAAACTATATTATAAATACACAATAAACAGGTTATGCATTCTTGTACTCTTACATGGGTATGACCGCACATTAAAAAATCCCCCCCCCCCCCCCCCTTCCCAACCTCAGCCGCACGGACCTTAGAGTACCCCTAGTTCCTAAAACCCATTTCCATCACTGCTGGAGAGTGCTAAAAAGGGGTTTACGAGGACGTATAGAGCCCTGTTTTTGGCAGACAGGCCATACTTCTGTGATTTTAGTTGGTTGCTGGTGTTGTTGCAGGTTTGGGCAGCTTGTGAATCTCAGAATAAAGTCAGGATAGGATACTGTCTTCTGCAAAGAACATTTGTCTGTTCGGGGAGCATCTGTCTTCCTCACCAGTACCAATGCAAAGCACCACTAAAAATTGTTTCAATGACCTTCCAAAAGCTAAATATTCTGGTGACCACACAACATAAAGGATACCATCAACGATCAATTATTTTGAGTGACTGCCTGATGAAATCCATTGAAGGGGTTATCATTTAACACACTGTTCAATTGTTAGCTGCCAACCCAAACATTTACTTGCAGTACTTGATTATAAAGCAGCACAGATTTCCTCACAGCTGTGTAAATCTGACTGACTGTAGCTGGATTTTAAATGTGTGAAACATCCTATAAATTGCACTTTATTTGCATAAGATTAAATTGGACAGGACAGCCG
This sequence comes from Rhinoraja longicauda, assembly GCF_053455715.1. Taxonomy (NCBI): domain Eukaryota; kingdom Metazoa; phylum Chordata; class Chondrichthyes; order Rajiformes; family Arhynchobatidae; genus Rhinoraja; species Rhinoraja longicauda. The sequence goes on from NC_135962.1 coordinate 10,325,345, forward strand.
TGTTTCTAATTAGTATTAACTTTGGCATTTCACTTTTATATCAGAATATTACATACTGTAATATTCTCAATCTCTACCAAACAATCAGAGAAACAAAGTTAACTATTCACTCTGTATCAGATGCAGGTGGGTCCAAAGGCCAGCACCAACACTAATATTCTTTATTCATTCTGGAACATATTTGGGACAAAGTCTCATCCCTCTCTGATGACTACTGCAAAAATAATTTTGTTTCACGCCCATCTTAAGCTTCAAGTAAAATAGAGAGAAATAGCTCACCCAAAAAATAATAAACAAGTGATCAAATCAGACAGATACTGCAAGTGGTTTTCCAAGTTACAGGACAAACAGGCTGGAACTGCTGAATGCCATCATAAATGTTTTAGTTTTGGGGATGGCACGGTGGAGCAGCGGTAGAGTTGCTGCCTTACAGCGCCAGAGATCCGGGTTCGATCCTGACTACAGGTGTCTGTACAGAGTTCATACGCTCTGCTCTCCCTGTGACCAAGTGGGTTTTCTCCGGGTGATCTAGTTTCCCCTCACACTCCAGTTGATTCCTTCAACTTAATTTTAGAAATATCAGTGCATACAGCCTTGATTGCAGAATTTCCTTGTACCCATCTCCCTGGCCCTACATTTAAAGGCTGGATTATCCCAAGTCAGACTCAGCCCCATACTATACATGATATACACTCAGAACTGTGCGGCCAAAATCTGCTCTCACACCATTTACAGGTTTGTGGATGACAGCATCATAAAGGGCTAGATCCCGAACAATGACAAAGCAGAGTACAGAGAGGTAGAGCGTTTAGTTACAGGGTGGCAGGACAACAATCTCACCCTGAATGTCAGCAAGATTGAAGGACCCAGTTATTGACTTCAGAGAGCAAGGTAGTGCTCACAACCATCAGCATCAGTGGTGCCAAAGTAGAGTGATCGAGAGCCTCAAGGTCCAAGGTGCAAATATCACCCACAAAGACGCTACAAGTACACCAATGTCTCTACTTCCTCAGAAGACTAAGGAAGTTCGGCACGTCTCCAACAAAGCTCATCAACTTCTACACATGCACCATAGAATGCATCCCATTAGGATGCATCATAGCTCAGTTTGGCAATAGTACCAGCCAAGACCACAAGAAATTGCAGAGATTTGTAGATGTCGTCCAGTCCACTACACAAACCAGCCGCCACTCACCCCCCCCCCCCCCCCTCCCCCTCACGTTGACTCAGCAAATCAAACAACATAATTGTGGACTATTTACACCTTGGATATCCCCTTTTCTTCCCCTCTCCCATCAGTCAGAAGATACAAAAACTTGAAAACATCTACCACTAGACTCAGGAACAGCTTCTTCCTTGCGGTTATCACACTAGTAAATGGGCATCTCATCAGCTAGGATGTAGTCCCAGTCTACCTCAATGCAGACGTTAAACTATTTTTGTCTACAATATCTCTAACTGTAACAGCGTAATTCTGTACTAGAGCTGCAGTCTTACCAATATTTTAATTACAATCCTGCTCACCCAGTTGTCAAGAAATAATCAGGCAACGTGGACAAACAGAGGGCTTAATGGTTGTTGTGGAAGAGCCAGGTGCCATCCATTAATGTGCGGAAATTGGCATCGGCTTTATGAACAATTCTGTCAAGGGGGCAACAATGTAGCCAGGATAACACAAGACCAACAATAGCTACCTTTTGGGGGATTCCACAAACCACAGCTTTTTTCCACAATAACTGATAGTTAATGGAACCATACAGCTGTTTGACAGATAATTATACACTATATCAGGTAACAATAGAGCCAAGGTTTGCTAGTAGACAATTTTAAAATAAAATTGAAGGAGCTGGGTTTTCTGATTAAGATGAGCTTCAAAACAGCATTTTAGTTTTTTAAAGTGCAACGGTTAAATCAGGGCATGTGGAACCTTTGATGAATTTCTGTTCAATGGATACAATACAATACAATATATCTTTATTGTCATTGTCCAGGGGTACAACGAGATTGGGAATGCGCCTCCCATAAGATGCAATAAATTAATTAGCTAGTCAGTATTAATTCAAACAACCCAATGAAACAAATTAGAACAGTTTTAAAACAGAATAAAGTGCAAGTAGATCAAGTTGGGAATTGAAATGACAGGCGAAACAAAGCACCAAAGCATAAGCTCCTTGCACGTGGAATGGAAGGCAGAGGAAACAGGAGAACAGTTTAAAATGAACGTAGCTAAAAGAAGAGTTGGACTATTTTGGTATACTAGTACGATTAATGAGCGGGGACCAATTGTGACAGAGAATATCAGAGTTCAACTGCGCATCCACAAATGGCAATTGTGACTGACCACGAGTTAGTTATCAACATTCCAAGTCTTTGCCATTACCTTTTGGCCAAATAAAAATGAAGACCATTTCAAGAAAGCAACCAGGTGAGATAGTGTGATAAAGTTAAGAGAGTAAACATCTATATTTAGAGATTTGAGATATATCTTTTTTTAAAGATAATTTTTTTTTACAATTTCCATGCAGTAATTAAGAAACCACCAATAAGTAACCAAAGGACAGATGTTTTAACTAACTGGCAAAAGATTCAGATGTAAAAAGGGAGAAAAAAAATTGCTAAGTGAATTGTAATGATAGAGAATGTAATGGCTTGAAGGGTGGTGGAAACCAACTCTATAGCAATCTCCAGAAAACGTAATTGATTAATGATTCAAAGAACATTTCAGATCAGTGTTAAAAATCGAGAGTAGGACTATTACTCGACTCTTCCAAGAACGGGCAGTCATAATGGGCTAATGGCCTCATTAATTCCATGCAATTTAATCATAGAAGGATCTTTATTCCAAAATAAACAAAATGTACAACTATGCCTAATCACTTGGTCAAATTACAACTTGTTTATTAAACATGTGCTTACACCCTTCATTAAGCACTTTGCATCTCATAAACACAAAGCTTTCCTGTGGAGTGTTGAAACTCTCACGTGTTCATGTCAGGCCGACTTGATTCTACCAAGACTTTCCTCAAACTGATGAAAGTTCAGGCAAACTTCAATGTATAATGTCTTCATATGTAACACTGTGTAATTCGACAAGTGGACATTGTGTGGCATTATCTATTATCATTCTATCATTTCAACCTAATCATACACTATCTTATTAGCTTGCTTTTCTCCAGTTCAATGGCTGAGCTGTCAACCATAACTTCCTCTTGATTTTAAGTTTCTAACTGCCGTGAAATTGATACTTGGGTAATTTGAATGTCCTTTAAAAAGCTGAGAATTTTGTATCAAATGATCGGCATATTGCGAGAATTCCACAGATTCAGCACATGATAAAACTGCGAGCACAAATAAATATCAATGAGGTACCAATGTTCTGGCAACTCCCCAGGCACCAGAACTTCTTTCATGGCACATACATCATTATTTTACTCTTTTTCTACATGCAGCATATGGAACATTGCATTTCCTTTTAATTTAACACCAGCAATCACAGTTCACAGCAATACTAATTTCTTGGCTACATCTCCAATTTCCAATCTGAGTATTAGATTAGAGGCCTTTTCATGAAATTCGAGGCCTTTTCATGAGTATTAGATTTGAGGCCTTTTCATGCCACCTGATAAAAAGTCCGTTTCACTGTTGAGCTTCCTATGAGGGAAAACAGATTATGACGATAGGAGTTACTTTTAGTCGTCACCAAGAATGGTTTTGTTGATCGTCTCGCAGCCAAATAGTTGGCATCACGACATTACACAAAAATATCAAAATCATGAACATGACAAACTTACTCATGGAAGCAACACTGTACTTGGTCAAAATGTATACAGCCAAATGAAATCAACATCTACTTCATCACAACCTGGAACTTATTCTCAAGTTTCAGATGTTTTGGACAGTATTCTGAGGCAAGTCGTCTGATTTTTCTCATTATGCAATAAAAAGAGGATATTTGAATAAGACCAAAATGATTGACTGGACTTTCTTTTGGATTGGCTGGGGAGAAGGCACAACAAAGCCACACCCACAAACCATAGCAACATAGAAATTAGCGAGGATATAACAGAAGTAATTTCTTTGCAGCAGATTTTCTTCACAACCATGCAAACATTTTTTTCCCCTCAATAATGAATTTGCCGTCTTTTGGACATGCAAATTAATTAGGAAAAGGTGATATGATTTGGTAAAAACAAATTATGCTGAACGTGTCAGAGTTTTGATGTGCTAATATAGAGGTCGACATGGGAAATCCACCTGATAGGGTTTAAAAGGATTTCTAAGAGTTTCTTGATAACATGCAAGATACAGTTAACCCTTTCTATAATGGAAGGGGGATGGAGGTGGGGAATAGGGGGGTCCATTATTGCTGATTGTTTGCTACATATAACCGAGCAAGGAAGTGTAAGAAAATAACTGCAGATGCTGGTACAAATCGAAGGTATTTATTTCACAAAATATTTATTTCAGTCTGAAGAAGGGTCTCGACCCAAAACGTCACCCATTCCTTCTCTCCCGAGATGCTGCCTGACCTGCTGAGTTACTCCAGCATTTTGTGAAATAAATAACCGAGTAAGGAATTCACTCTAACCATTGAGCGATTATTCCGTGAAACAAACGGAGTTCTTTTTAATAGCTATTTTGCTACTGCAATTAAGAATACGAAAGGCTGTTTGTTACATTGTTTAACAGAGTATCATTGCACAAGTGTTGATCGCAGCAATTGCTTGTCAATTTCAATAACAAGCAGCCTACGTTCCCAAAGAGACAGTGGTGTCATTTAATGTGGGGATGTTTCGTCCGCGACATCCAAAATCCATTATAAAGAGGTCTGAGATAACGAGGGTAGACGTTAGTACACGTGTCATCAGAATGAATCCAATGGAATGAACAGGGCAGTAGCAACATGGATAGAAAATTGGCTTAGTGACAACAAGTGCCATGTAGTTATTTTTCCAGGCTGGAGTGCGACAAAATATTGTGATCTAATTTGTAAATTCTTATTTTAATTGTAACAGAATAGAAAACAGAGACAATAGATGTGCAGTTTATGCATCTGTCAAATGTTGTGTTCTCACTGAATAAAATGCAACAGAACCATCTGAATTCAGGGGAATGAGCTCCAATCGTTCAAATAAATGCATTCAAATAAATTTCAGGACAAAGTTGATTCAAAGCTGATATAGCTTTTCACTCTACCTTGGTACGTGTGTTAATAAACTAAACTCAAACTACCTGCACTGGCCATACAAGATTGAGTTATATATTTACTTCATCTCAAAAGCATTATGTATACACCCATATATCAAGCACTACAGCAATTCAAGGCACCAGCTCACCACTACCTTCTCAAGGGCAATTAAATGCTGGCTCATGGCGATACGAGTCTGCAGATGCTGGAATCTTGAGCATAAAACAGTGCTGGAGGAACTCAGCGGGCCAGGCAGTCTACATTTACATCCGAATTATTTATATTACAAATGGCAGAGGTCTCCGCCAGATTCCTATGGAACTGCTCTGGTCACAGACCTCCTATCTGAATATTGTCCTTCCACCACAACCCTGTGTCTTCTAGCAGAAAGCCAGTTCAGAATCCATATGACCAAGTCATTGTTAATCCCGTGCATTTTAACATTCTGGATCAGCCTACCATGGGGGACTTTATCAAATACCTTACTAAAATCAGTGGAGATAACATCTACTGTCATGCCCTCAATCACCTTTGTCACCTCCTCAAAAAACTCAATCGTTAGTCAGATATGACCGACCATGTACAAACCATGCAGATTGTCCCTAAATCTCCCTTTCTTCAAATGGGAATAAATCCTATCCTGAAAAATGCTTTTCAATAGCTTCCCTTTGATTTTTTTTAAATCCGACTCGCCAAAGTGATTTTGTGGTCCCTTTTGGTCATTCTAATCACCAGCTTGAAATCTTTCCTCCTTTATTTTCCATAAAGGCCCTGTCTAATTCTATCCTCAAGCATTACTTCCTTTTTCTTTTTGACCAAACGAGCAACCTCTTTGCCGTCCTTACCTCTCCTCCTCACTGGAACATGCCAGTTCTGAACTTCGATCAAATGATCTTCAAACGACTCCCACATGTTAAATACAGATTTACCCAATAACAATAGCAGTGTACCCTTCCAAGCTCCTGCCCAATAATGTTTTAGTTTACCTTACTCCAATTCAGTACTTTCCTACAAGGGTCAGCCTTCTCCCCATTCAAAACCATCTTAAACTTATGAAGTTGGTAATCAGTATCCCGGGAATGCTCTTCTACTGAAACAGCCGTCACCTGGCCATGCTGATTTCCTAACACTAGATCCAACATGTTCCCTTCTCTGGTTGAACTATCCACATAGTGCTTCAAGAAACACTCTTGGATATACTTCACAAGGTCTGCCCTGTCTAATCCTTTGGGACTGAGCAAGTCCTAATGAATAATGGGGAAGTTAAAGTCACCCACGAAGACAATCATCTTTTGGTAATCTATTTACATATTTGTTCCTCTATCTCCTGCTTGCTATTGAGCCTAAAGTATAATCTCGTTAGAGTGCTTACACCTTTCTTATTTCCAAATTCGACCCATATCACCTCAACAGACAAACCCTCTAGTATGTCGTCTCTGAATGCTGCCGTGCCAGTCTCCCTGATTAGTAGCACTAATGCCTACATCTCTTTAGCCTTCCTCGCAATCACATCTGAAACATTGAAGCTCTGGAACAGTGAGGCTGCCAGTTACATGAACCTCGCAACCACGTTCCTGCAATGGCCACATTTCAGTCCCAAACACTGATCCAGGCTCCAAGTTCTTCTGTTTTCTCCACAATACCCCTTGCATTGAAATAAACACACGTCAGCATCAACATATTTGTTCACCTCTCCCTGCCTGCACTTCCTTTGAGACTTAAGGGCCTGTCCCAGTTACGCGATTTTTAAGGTGACTGTCAAAGTCGTAGCAGATCGCCAAAATTCTCTTTTACCCTATGACAATGCCGAGTCAGGTCGATACAAGTTACTTCTTTTGTGAAACTAGCACCTGGCTAAGAGATTACACCGTCTTCGGAAACATTGCAAAATTCCCACGCTACCTGACCGTCAAACTGTCGCCTCCAATCTACCTGTCAAATGTCCTGACGGTAAATAAATTGGTTAAACAAAACTATCTTCTGGTATCTTCAAATGCCTTTTCTTAATTTAATATTACGTGCTTCTAAATGCATCTGCGACAACCTAGCAAACCTGGGGACAGCACGCGACAACGCCCGCAATAAACTACGATACCTGGCGACAAGCCAGCTGTCGCCGAGAAATTTCCATCTGGAAAAAATTTCCGCGATCCGCTACGATTGATTGAAGACTCCTCACAACCATGCCCGCGACACCCCGGCGGACGTTCGGCGACAGCCGAGTCGCCGGCAGTCGCCTTAAAATCGCTTGTGGGACAGGCCCTTTCCTAGTCCAAACCTCTACCTACCCACCACTCCTTCCAATTTTTGATCTACTATGTTTCCAGCCCGTCTGATGTAACACTATCTCAACTGTTACCAAATAAAGAGCTCATGACCAAATGTGTTTGGTGTCCAGTGAAGGATATGTAGTTTGGGAGACGCTGTCTTCTTTCTGCCATTTGCACCAGCTTTGCGCATTTCCAATGAAAGTTTCAATGCCACTCCAATGCTGCTGCTACTCTTTAAGCAATCATCGCCGAGAGATTCTCATGAGTCACTGGGGACATTACTCATTACCAAGGAGGATTTGAAAACTTCCTTAAATAGTTTCCTGTCCACCTGCCAATTTCCTATGAAGAAGCTCAGAATAGTACATCTGTTTCAGATGTCTGGTGTCAGGCATGTGAATGACACTGTCTGCCCATCGGAGCTGATCAAATGCAATTAGGGCCACACCTAATTACGCATGTTGTGTTGGGAAGCTAACATCGGTTTGCACAATACTTGTGTAAACAGCTTTGGAGATGCATCTCCAGCAACACGTAGACAATCAATTTTTCAGGAGTGTCAGAAGTAGCGGGATAACTGCTGCCCAGTTTACATGAGCTTTGTGCCACATATAAAATATGATTAGTGCAAGATCAGTGTAAATGGGCATTCGAGGGGGTGTGGTCTCAGTGGGCTCATGAATCCCTTTCTCTGGTGCATAAGTCTATCAAAGTGTCTTCCCCAAATATCCAGACTATGTTGATGAATTGAATAACATTGTGATTATCATTAACACGTACCATCATTGGAGGGGAGAGGAGCTCTAATGAGAAATAAGTAAGTTTCAGAGGAATTAAACAAATACCTTGTATCCAGAGAAGAAAAAGGGCTTGGGGAAGATTAGTGCAAAAATGAATGCATGATGGTCAGGGCAGACATAGTGGGCCAAAGAGCCCGCTTCCATGCTGTATTTATGTCGCTAAGATACAGACCTGCCAGAAATACCAGAGAACTGGGCTTTGAGTGAAAATGAGAAATTGAAACAAAAAAAAATGTATTAGAAAATTAAGCAAAAAATGTATTAGAAAATTAAGCAAAAATGAGAGACCTGGCAACACCCTTGGGACCTGTGCCACATCTAAAAGAACTGTACGACGGAAGTTGGCAGAGAACCAACCCCTTCCCCCAGAAACACACGACTAACACATGCCTAACCTCTAGGCATACATTTGTGAGGTGCAAGAGGGAAGAAAAAAAACGCTCCTAACCTGTTAGTCAAATGTTTATCGCAGTGAAAATGTTGGAATTCATAATGGAAACCAAGCACATTGAAAGGAATAATAGGATTGAATGAAGTCTACAGGTTTATAAAAAGAACATAAACCTGCAGGACTATGTCAGTGGAATATGTAATTGGGAATCAGTGATTGTGGTGCTTCTGGATTTTGGGAAGGCTTTAGCGAACAAGCAGTTGATGGTAATATAGTACTATGTACTGTAATATGTAATATAGTACTATGTAATATAGTACTATGTAATATAGTACAATGTACTGTAAATTGGTCATTGGACAGAAATTGAAGTCGGAATAGAAGAGATCTTTTTAGTAAACTATGACCAGTGGGGTATCACAGGGTCAGTTTCAAGTATATATTAACCACTCGGCTGTAAGGACCAAATACCTTACTTTCAAGTTTACCAATTTTGATATTGGTTTATTATTGTCACGTGCTCAAAGATACTGTGAAATATGTTGTTTGTGTGTTATCCAGTTAAATCATACCGTACGAGCACAATCACATAGTTTTCTCTACCTCATCTATTACATCCAGTGTGGGCTCCTGTACATTGACAACACCAAACGTAGACTCGGCGACCATTTCTCTGACCAATTACGCTCTGTCACCTCGGCCTACGGGATCTCCCAGTTGTCAACCATTTCAACTCCTCTTCCCATTCTGACCTTTCTGTCCTGAGCCTCCTCCATTGCCAGAATAAAGCTAAATTGGATTAACAGCACCGCATATTTCGTTTGGGTAGCTTATAACCCAACAGTATGAAAACCAAATTCTTTCATTTTAAGTCACCTCATCTTACACTCCCCCCCCTCACCTCTCCCCTTCCCCCACTCCAGTCATTTTACCAGTTCCACAGATCTCCACATCGTTTTTCTTGAGATAACACCATAGCGAACAATGGACCTACCAGGTACCGTTGCCCTGCCCGAGGTCATTTGCAGCTGGCCCTGGTCTTTTCTCTCCTACAGTTCTTCACCTTCGACCCCCCCCCCCCACCAACCTTCAGTCTGAAAGGACCCAAAATGTCACCCATCCTTTTTCCCCAGAGATGCTGCCTGACCCGCTGAGTAACTCCACTACTTTGTGTGATTCAAGCCAGCAGAAGAACGTAATATGCTTCAAGATCTCTTCCTCGCGGCGCGGCTTGGCCGCGGGATCTTTCATCGCCCGGTGCGGCTCGGCCACCGGGCCTTCCATCGCCCGGCGTGGCTCGGCCGCGGGACCTTCCAGCGCCAGGCGTGGCTCGGACGCGGGACATTCCCGCGCCCGGCACGGTTCGGCCGCGGGGCCTTCCAGCGCCCGACGCAGCCGCGGGACTTTCCATCGCCCGGCGCGGCTCGGCTGCGGGGCTTTCCATTGCCTGGCGCGGCCGCGGGACCTTCCATCTCCTTGCGGGGGCTGCGCGAGTCGGGAGCCTCGGTCGCCCCGGGACCTAACATCGCCCGGCGCAGCTCGGCCGCGGGACCTAACATCGCCCGGCGCGGCTCGGCCACGGGACTTAGCAGCGCACGGTACGGCCGCGGGGCCTTCCATCGCCCGGCTCGGTCACAGGACGTTTCAGCACCCGGTACGGCTCGGCCGCGGGGCCTTCAATCGCCCGGCTCGGCCGCGGGACTTTTCAGCGCCCGGTGCGGCTCGGCCGCGGGGACTTCCATCCCCTTGCGGGGACTGTGCGGGTCGGACGGGGACGAGCTGTCTGTCCGTGGGCGTGGGCGTGGGGAAGAGAGTGGAAGTTTTGTTGCCTCCATCACAGTGAGGGGGTGTTTGGAGTCACTGTGATGGATGTTTGTGTTGGGGTCATGTGTCTTGTGTTCTTTTTTTTGTGTGACTGCTGGAAAGTAATTTCGTTCGGTACCTCGGTACCGAATGACAAATAAAGCTCTGTATTCTGTATTCTGTATTAAGTCGAACTATCTGTCCGTGGGAGAAGCATGGGGGAAGAGAGAAGATTTTTTTTTTGCCTTCGGTCACAGTGAAGGGGTGTCTGGAGGAGTCACTGTGATGGATATTTGTGTTAAAATTGTGTGTCTTATGTCTTTTACTCTGTACTGTTGTTGCTGCGTGGCAAATGATTTTCGTTCAATTCATTTTGAATGACAATAAAGGTAATTCAGATTCAATTCAGAAGATAAAGACAAGCTAGAACGTGGTAAATACAGCTTTATGTAGAAAATTGTGAAGATATCAACTGATCCGCAGTCTTTTTTGAGTGGCGACAAATTGGGTAACGTAGATGTTCAAAGAAACACAGCAAGTCCTGCACTTGCGTCACTAAGTGTAACATGCAGATTTAACAAAACTCTGAGGAAGGAAAATGCTATGTGGCCTGGGAGGGTTTGAGTACAAGTAGAGATGCCGCATCGCAACTATACACTGCGTAAGTGAGACCACATCAGGAGGATTGTGTTTAGTTTTGGTCTCCTTACCAAAAAAAGTAAAAGGAGAAAAAAAAAAAGAACCACTGGACTATCTCCATGGATGTCACTTTTGTCAAATAAATAAATCACATTCTATGCAGTGGAGATCTTATTGTAATTTAAAATTCTTAGACTAGATTTCTGCCTTGGTGGGCTGAGGGAGCTCATGAGTCATTGTGAGCTCATTACCTTATACACAAGAGTCAATTCAGCTCTTATAATCAATGCTATATCACAGAGGAATCCCATTCCCCAATTATTTATCCTGCAATCTATTCTCCACATGTTCCTATCACCCGACCCCTCCAACCCCCACCCAGACTCCACCTTCCGCCTACATATTTGGGGCAATTCAGAATGACCACTTAACCTATCAACCCTCACACCTGTGGGCTCTGGGAGGAACCTAGAGCATCCAGAGAAAACTCGCAGTCACAGGGGGGCGATGCAAACACCACACAAATCCGTCTGAAGAAGGGTCTCGACCCGAAACGACAGTCTGAAGAAGGGTCTTGACCCGAAACATCACCCATTCCTTCTCTCCTGAGATGCTGCCTGACCTGCTGAGTTACTCCAGCATTTTGTGAATAAATACCTTCGATTTGTACCAGCATCTGCAGTTATTTCCTTACACAAATAATGGAGGTCAGGATCGAACTCTGGTTACTGGATCTGCAAGGCAGTAGCTTCACTTGCTGGTGCTTCCCAGAATATATTCAGGGAATCAATGAAACGTGGGGAAAAAATTATGCCGTGGTGGACCATCATCAGCTATGATCTTGATGAATGGTGGTGGAAGTTCATTGTGACCAACAGCCTGCTTCTGCTCCTATTTATCAATATTTTACCAGGACATGGGTAGTTATCCATGTTTTGCAAGGAATCACCATCGATTGTAAGAGCAATATAGTGTTCCAGGAGCAGATTAAAAGAGGAACTTTGTTTTCCAGATATTTAGGGTAAGATCCACTCTCTTCAATGAGCAAATTAACAATAATTTGGAACCGTCTCTGAACATGCAATATGCAAGCATCATCTATATACCTGGTGAATTAAACTGAGTAATTTTGGCTCTGGAGTGGAAGCATAGATTGAAATGTTTCTAACGTGCTCCATTCTCACGAGAGGCTTTTTGCAGGCAATGAATTTAGTCAGTCATAATTACAGTTAGTTGACTGTGGAAAGAATAGAAATTCTTACTTAAGAATGGCTTCATGGACTTCAGTCCATTGAAATCACCTCAAAAAAGACAGCCCACCAACCTATCCTTCAGTACGAAACCAGGAACAAATTTGAGCAAAACAAAGACCTGGAGAAACTCAAGGGGTCGGGCAGCATCTGGGAAGAGAATGGACAGGCTTTGTTTCAGACTCCCGGATGAAGGATCCCAATCTAAATTACCTTCCCAGATGCTGCCTGACCTACTGAGTTACTTGGGCACTTTGTGTTTGCTCAAGATTTCAGCATCTGCAGTTTGTGCCTTCAGGAGCAAGCTTTTCAGTTTTACTTAGTACTTTTATTTCCATGCCCTTAAATGACCCAGCAAATTGAAATGCTATCCAGCCGAACCTTGGAAATGCTTTTATGTTAAAAAGGTTGTACTTCCAGTACCCGTTAAAAAAATGCACTCTGCAACTTCACCTGTAAATATTATCTGGCTCAGGTTTCATAATGCATCTTGCTCCAAATTTCCCCAGAGAAAATAACTGCAGTAGCAACCAGATTCAGAACATCTAACATCACAAATACCTCAATTAGACCATCCCTCAATCTTCAAAGCTCAATGGCATACTGACATGGGACCTCTTATAATTGGCCACTGCTATTTACAGTACCATTTACAGAAACTCTGCTGCAAGTTCCCTCAAGCTTTTTTAACCTCAGACATGCTCCACTTAAGACACAATACAAACTCAGTCTTTTATTTGTCCCTGGGCCTTGACTATTTCCCGGCAAGGATACATTTCTCATTCTTCATTACACCTAAAGCAGGTGGCAAGATATTTTCCTAAATTGTTGCCAACTGAATGGTAATATTAACTAGAGGAATCATGACCTGACCTAGAGACCTTTATGTTCTCTAGGAATGCTGTCTGACCTGTCGAGTAAGTGCAGCACTTTGAGCCCTTCATTGGGTCTGCCTTCTATGGGTAAGATAGTTCAGAATCCAAACTCTCAAGTCACGGTGCATCTCTTCCACCTTGAGTGACAATAGACAATAGACAATAGGTGCAGGAGGAGGCCATTCAGCACTTCGAGCCAGCACCGCCATTCAATGCGATCATGGCTGATCACTCTCAATCAGTACCCCGTTCCTGCCTTCTCCCCATACCCCCTCACTCCGCTATCCTTAAGAGCTCTATCCAGCTCTCTCTTGAAAGCATCCAACGAACTGGCCTCCACTGCCTTCTGAGGCAGAGAATTCCACACCTTCACCACTCTCTGACTGAAAAAGATCTTCCTCATCTCCGTTCTAAATGGCCTACTCCTTATTCTTAAACTGTGGCCCCTTGTTCTGGACTCCCCCAACATTGGGAACATGTTTCCTGCCTCTAATGTGTCCAATCCCCTAATTATCTTATATGTTTCAATAAGATCCCCCCTCATCCTTCTAAATTCCAGTGTATACAAGCCTAATTGCTCCAGCCTTTCAACATACGACAGTCCCGCCATTCCGGGAATCAACCTAGTGAACCTACGCTGCACGCTCTCAATAGCAAGAATATCCTTCCTCAAATTTGGAGACCAAAACTGCACACAGTACTCCAGGTGCGGTCTCACCAGGGCCCGGTACAACTGTAGAAGGACCTCTTTGCTCCTATACTCAACTCCTCTTGTTATGAAGGCCAACATTCCATTGGCTTTCTTCACTGCCTGCTGTACCTGCATGCTTCCTTTCAGTGACTGATGCACTAGGACACCCAGATCTCGTTGAACATCCCCTCTTCCTAACTTGACACCATTCAGATAATAATCTGCCTTTCTATTCTTACTTCCAAAGTGAATAACCTCACACTTATCTACATTAAACTGCATCTGACATGTATCCGCCCACTCACACAACCTGTCCAAGTCACCCTGCAGCCTTATTGCATCTTCCTCACAATTCACACTACCCCCCAGCTTAGTATCATCTGCAAATTTGCTAATGGTACTTTTAATCCCTTCATCTAAGTCATTAATGTATATCGTAAATAGCTGGGGTCCCAGCACCGAACCTTGCGGTACCCCACTGGTCACTGCCTGCCAGTCCGAAAGGGACCCATTTATCCCCACTCTTTGCTTTCTGTCTGTCAACCAATTTTCCATCCATGTCAGTACCCTACCCCCAATACCATGTGCTCTAATTTTGCCCACTAATCTCCTATGTGGGACCTTGTCGAAGGCTTTCTGAAAGTCGAGGTACACCACATCTGCTGACTCTCCCCTGTCACCTACAATGATGAGAAACTTTATCAAATGCCTTACAAAAATCCTTGTAAATAACATCCACCACCTCATCCTCACCAATCACCGTCGTCACCATCTCAAAAACCTCAATCAGGGTTGTTAGATATAACCTAATGCAGACAAACCCATGCTGGCTGTCCCTAATTATCCCATTCTCTTCCAAATGCAAGTAAATTTTATCTTGATGAATCCTCAATAGCTCACCAGCCTATAATTCCTTGTTTAAGTTTACTGCACTTCTTAAACAAAGGAACAACATTGGCTATTCTCTCTTCCTCTGGGACCAGCTGTGGCTAGAGAGGACAAAGATTTTTGTCAAGGCCCATGTAATCTCCTCTCTTGCCTCTCATTACCCTGGGATAGATTTCATCAAGACCTGGGGATTATCTACCATGACACAAGGGGTTAGTACAACATAACGGGGCTGCGATAAGATATCTACAGAACGACTGAGTGGCCTATTCATGATTTTTCTTATGTTATTATACCCGTTTTGGTCATCGCTGTCAAAGCAGCCTTTGTAGGCTGACACAGGTATTGCATTGCATCAATGATGCACAGATGAAAATTCAAGGCTTCAATCACGATGATAAGTCCATTATTTGACTGCAGGCCGTGTTCCATAGTGAGGATTTACGTTCATTAACCATCTCATCTGACATAGACAGAAGAAAGTGATATATCATACGGATGATCGGACTCTCAGCCAGTGTTCCAGTGGCTGATCATAATCACACACAGGAACATTTCCAATGATTTCCATATATCCGCCATACAAATAAATAAAATTAATCAGATTGGTTGAAGCCATTTGAGCCAAAAGGTCAGGTTTCCGCGACACCTGGAAGTGTTTTAAGTACTGAAGATCTGCCATTGTTCTGCTGTTCATTACAACTCGAGCTACCAACGCGTATCCCAGAGACTTGAAAATTTACCCGGGCTCCTTCCACCAGTTGGATTAACCTGCCGAGGTCTGAAGCAGAGGGGACCTGGCTAGACTACGATTATTCAAATCTGCCAGTTTTTAAATTCATGCCGATTTTCTGATGAGTTTATTGGGCTTTGTTAATGTGCTCTGAGCATTTCGTCCAGATAAGTACCATGAGTTTGTCCAATATTATTAAACTGATAGTTGGCTGTGCTTTTTCTTACTTTTTTCTTTACTTGAAATCCAGTATGATCCTTCCACCAAATAATTGTCAGGTCACCGTGTACGACTGATGTTTTGTCCTCTTCTTCAACTGTGAAAATGGACAAGGATTTATTTAACAACTGCCATCTCATTATCCATCACTCTCTCACTTCTACGCATCTTTAAAAATCATCTGGTGCATATTATCTGCTCACTTTAACTTAGAATGATGCTAATGAATATAATTCAATATTTTGTTGATTAAAAATGGTGTTGCAATCCTATGAAGAACACTACATATCATTAAACGCCAATATATTAAACATAGATTCATAAAATGAGTTGTATCTCAGTGAAGTTTTGTTGGCACAATGCTTTTAAAATGAAGCACCAATGACTGCCCTTCTACTCGTTGACACTGCCATTTCTGAAATAAAATTGAGCTGTTGGTGACTGGGGAAATTGCACCAGTCCTTGCATCAACCAACTTACAACTTGGTAAACGTTCAAAGGTTACTTCGTACAGGCACCCCCCAAGTTGCATATTAGGCGACTTATGTAAAGACTTTACAATAGGTGGTCCCACTTCCTGAACGACCAGTGTTAATTGCTATGCGAAGTTGGCAAGGGGTTTCCCTCTGCTTCATAGATATAAAAGAGTCGCCTGGGCTTGTTGCTCTTCCAGTGACACTGGGGAGGCAAGCGAGAATTGGGGAGGCGGTGGAGAGCAACTCCTGGCTGAGTCAGCAACATCTTCCACAAGGTGCATCAGTGAGCCCTTCTTCGCCAACTGCCTTCTTCACCACCGCCCAGTTGACGCGGCTGTTGCTGCGGCTCACGTTGTAGCCCCTGGCTGACAGCGCTTTCTTCGGGCCACTGCTAGGACAAGCTTGGTCACCGTGTGGCTCCCTCCCCTCTCACCAGCCGACATTTCTTTCTGTCGGCCGTCAATTTGTCTGCTCCCCCCCCTCCAACAACATATGCCGGTGGCTTTTGGGGAGAAGGAGGCAACAGCAGAGAGGGGAGCGACAGTGGACAAGTGACGAGAGGAGGTGGTGGCGACAGTGGAGAGGGAGTGGACAAAGCGACGGCCAACAGGAAGAAGTGGCAGATGGCGAGAGGGGAAGGAGGGAGTGAGAGAGAGAGAGCTCGTCCTGTTGTTGGCCTGGGGCTACAATGTGAGCCGCAACAACAGCCATTAACCGGAAGACAATAGACAATAGACAATAGGTGCAGGAGTAGGCCATTCAGCCCTTCGAGCCAGCACCGCCATTCAATGCGATCATGGCTGATCACTCTCAATCAGTACCCCGTTCCTGCCTTCTCCCCATACCCCCTCACTCCGCTATCCTTAAGAGCTCTATCCAGCTCTCTCTTGAAAGCATCCAACGAACTGGCCTCCACTGCCTTCTGAGGCAGAGAATTCCACACCTTCACCACCCTCTGACTGAAAAAGTTCTTCCTCATCTCCGTTCTAAATGGCCTACCCCTTATTCTCAAACTGTGGCCCCTTGTTCTGGACTCCCCCAACATTGGGAACATGTTATCTGCCTCTAATGTGTCCAATCCCCTAATTATCTTATATGTTTCAATAAGATCCCCCCTCATCCTTCTAAATTCCAGTGTATACAAGCCCAATCGCTCCAGCCTTTCAACATACGACAGTCCCGCCATTCCGGGAATTAACCTAGTGAACCTACGCTGCACGCCCTCCATAGCAAGAATATCCTTCCTCAAATTTGGAGACCAAAACTGCACACAGTACTCCAGGTGCGGTCTCACCAGGGCCCGGTACAACTGTAGAAGGACCTCTTTGCTCCTATACTCAACTCCTCTTGTTACGAAGGCCAACATTCCATTGGCTTTCTTCACTGCCTGCTGAACCTGCATGCTTCCTTTCATTGACTGATGCACTAGGACACCCAGATCTCGTTGAACTCCCCCTCCTCCTAACTTGACACCATTCAGATAATAATCTGCTTTTCTATTCTTACTTCCAAAGTGAATAACCTCACACTTACCTACATTAAACTGCATCTGCCATGTATCCGCCCACTCACACAACCTGTCCAAGTCACCCTGCAGCCTTATTGCATCTTCCTCACAATTCACACTACCCCCCAACTTAGTATCATCTGCAAATTTGCTAATGGTACTTTTAATCCCTTCGTCTAAGTCATTAATGTATATCGTAAATAGCTGGGGTCCCAGCACCGAACCTTGCGGTACCCCACTGGTCACTGCCTGCCATTCCGAAAGGGACCCATTTATCCCCACTCTTTGCTTTCTGTCTGTCAACCAATTTTCTATCCATGTCAGTACCCTACCCCCAATACCATGTGCCCTAATTTTGCCCACTAATCTCCTATGTGGGACCTTGTCGAAGGCTTTCTGAAAGTCGAGGTACACCACATCCACTGACTCTCCCTTGTCAATTTTCCTAGTTACATCCTCAAAAAATTCCAGTAGATTTGTCAAGCATGATTTCCCCTTCGTAAATCCATGCTGACTCGGAATGATCCCGTTACTGCTATCCAAATGCTCAGCAATTTCGTCTTTTATAATTGACTCCAGCATCTTCCCCACCACTGATGTCAGACTAACTGGTCTATAATTACCCGTTTTCTCTCTCCCTCCTTTCTTAAAAAGTGGGATAACATTTGCTATCCTCCAATCCACAGGAACTGATCCTGAATCTATAGAACATTGAAAAATGA
Source organism: Rhinoraja longicauda (assembly GCF_053455715.1). Classification (NCBI taxonomy): domain Eukaryota; kingdom Metazoa; phylum Chordata; class Chondrichthyes; order Rajiformes; family Arhynchobatidae; genus Rhinoraja; species Rhinoraja longicauda. The sequence continues at coordinate 10,343,797 of NC_135962.1, forward strand.
TCTCCAATGCTTCCACTATTTCTAGAGCCACCTCCTTAAGGTGATGTAGCTGGTGAAAGACTCGCTGGTGCAGACCAGGGCCATCGGTGCTTGCAACCTGCGAGCCCTTCTTGATTATTACCTTATTGATAGCAACTTGCGTACAATCTGGCTTGCGTAATGGTTTATGGAATGTAACCCTTAAGTTGGGGAATGTCTGTATAAGGGAAAAGGGAATATTTTCTGAAAATATTAAAAGTTGAAAATAATATTTTTAAGCATTACGAGTGTACGAGGACACTTTAATTTAACCAATGAAGTCTCTCTGGAAGAACTCCCATCGAAGAAAATCAAAACTACAATACCCTGTCTGCCTTTTTCACAGGTCACTTAGTACTCTTCTTCCACTTTAAGAATGTGGTTTGGGTTGGCAATGGAGACATGTGTTAATGATTCAACTTTAATTTTACTTCAAAATATAAACAAAGCTCCTAATTTTCCTATTCACCAAATTCCAGGAGAGGCAGCAAACACCCACTTTGCATTGGCACTGTGTATTAACAAAGCCTCCTGCAACTATAATCAGCAAAATAAAATTGCTGAAATTGCACACTAACATAATTGTCTCGTTTTACTTTGACAACAATATTTCTCTGAGCAAGCATTCAGTTGCCTCAAACCATAGAAAAAACTGCCAAATGAACTACCAAAGGAATAACTAATCTCTCAATATTATACACCATCCGCTAATTTTGCACGTTTACTTAATGAGTTTACATCCTTTTAGACACCTCGTCTTTTGATATCCTCAACTTACAATGGGGCTACGTTCCAATAAACCCATCGCAAACCAAAAATATCGTATGTCGAAATGCATTTAACACATCTGATCACATGGCGGGAGGCAAGCTGCTGTTGCACAGCTTTTGCACCATTGTAAAGACGAAATATCATAAGTCAAAGCATCGTTATTTAGGGAGCACCTGCAGTTTACTTCTTATGTCAACCAATCCTGATATTAATGTTTCAAAGAATAAAATAGTCTAATTTCCTGATGTAGCTATTTGTTTTCCCGACGTATTAAGTTTATGATCGTGTTTTATAATCACATTGTGATCTAATTAATATTGGAATCAAAAGGCCAAAGAAGGAGATTTGTGTAATTGTAAGGTTAAAAACTTCTAAACAGAATACTTTGCTATTTAAAATGCACTTTTTGCAGGGGTGGTCTAAACAGAATCTATCTAGGCTTAGAAAGATGACTGAATAAACAGAACTTGTGAAGAAAACTACATAATGGGATGCCTCCCATGGACTAAACATTGGCAAGAATGAAGTTTCAGTTTGGTGTGCAGGGTGTAAACCAAAGATGATGCCATCTAAACCAAAGCATCAACCTTCCTGTGTTGTTCAAAAGTTGCATGTTTGGAAGTTGCACTCCACCATCACACTCTTGACCTGTGTTTTGTAGATGGGGGATAAAGGCTCGAGGCCTTTCACCGTCCGGCGCGGCCTGGAACGTGGCAACTTCAGCAGCCTGACCGCGGGAGAAGACGGCAGGGGAAGAGAAAAGACATTCTGGCCTTCCATCACAGTGAGGAGGTGACTGGAGGAGACTCACTGTGATGGATGTTTCTTTATTTTTGTTTTGTGTTGGTTTGTGGTTGTGTGTGTAATTGCTTCTTTTATTGCTCTTACTATTGGACTGTGGGTGACAAAATCTCGTCCAAAAGACTTGTTTTGGGTTTTTTTGGATGACAATAAAGGTAATTCTGATTCTGATAGTATCAGGGAGAGGTTACTTAGTGAACTGCATTGATACCTCACTTAGCACGTAAGGAAATGTACATAGACACACAAGTACTAACTGAAACAAAGAGGAAGGAGATTGAACTTTATTGCCTGACATCAGTGAGGAATGTGGAATCCACTGTGATGGATGTTTATGTTAACTTTTGTGGTTGTGTGTCTTGTTGTTTTTTACTTAGTATGGCTGTATCGTGACTCAAATTTCACTGTACCTTAATTGGTACATGTAACAATAAACTGACCTTGACATTCAAGAAAATCCATGGTAATATTTTACATATTTGAAATGCATTATGGGGTTTTATTTTTCAGCCATAACTGTCAAACATCATTCAGACTTTCTCCCAGGAATGCACTAATGTAATCGATGAACTTTGATTGCTTGCCTTGCCCATCTCCAATTCAACCAGTTATTTGAATAACATCTTGCATAACAGACCAACTGAAATGAGGGGCTAAATTCTGGAAAAGCAGGACATGTATTCCTGGGCAAGAGGGTGTTGTAGGGGGATCAAACAGAGGTATTTAAAACCACAAGGAATATAAACAGTAGATCAATGGAACTTGCTTTCATTGATGGAAAAATCAAGAACCAGAAAAAGTACGACCCACATGATGGCCAGAATCAGAACTGCTTTTTCATGGTGATTGATTAGGATCTGGAATACATTAACAGAGAGTGAAAGCAGATTAAATTGTAGATTTAAAGAGCAAGTTGCACACATCTGAGAGGGAAGAATGATTCAATGCAAAACACTATATATTTAAAATGATTAATAAATCCAAATCTACAATGCTGGTCTCTGGCACTTAATGGAACAAAAATACTAGGTTGTACTGTCATACTGTAAGAAATAATTTAAAAGTTCAAAGTATTAAGAACGATACTTGGGGACATGAACCAAATTCTCTTCGCCAAAATGAATGGAAACATTGAACTTGCGGCAGATCTAGTGTGACACAGACTCGCCTTCCAATTCCCCAAACCAAGTGTTACAAACCTGCAGAAACATGGTTTCCTGTCATTATCTCTTTAACGAGACAAACATCAGAACAGATTCCAAGTAAATATATTGAAAATCTTTTTTGGAAGTTCGGGATGTGCACGAGTATTGATCTGTTCCTTCATACAACAAAATGCAATGAAGCCTGACGTGTTGCATATACATTGGATGGTGAGACTCAAAGTAGAGGTGTGGCAGATGAGAAAGTTAAGGCAAATATAGAAATTAATCCAGACAAGTTCACTAGGCAGAACAGGCAGGGAGGGGCAGGACAAGGAGCGAGCAAAGTCTGATATACTCAACTGCATTTTAAAGGCTGATAGGCAAGGTAGATGAATTCAGGGCATGGGTCACTGATGGGATTAGACTTTAGCGATAAACCCTACACACCAGGGACAATTTAAAATTAAAAGAAGCCAACTAATCTACAAACCTGTACATCTTTGGAGTGTGGTAGGAAACCGGAGCACCCAAACAATTTACAAACTCCGTACTGAGAGCACCTGTAGTCAGGATCTAACCCGGGTTTCTGGCGCTGCAAGGCAGCAACTCTACCTCTGTAACATTGTGCTGCCCTATTGTACTATAACCCCACCCAAATAGTCAGTAGGAATTAGAAAAGCGAACCTGTCGGGAGATGACAGAGCTGTAGAGATAATTGTAATGGTAGGTGATTTTAGTTTCCCCAACATTGATTGGGAGAGAATTTTTCAAGTGTGTCCAGGAACATTTAAAGCTGCCAACAATCAATCTCTCTCTTCTTGGGAAATGGGCAAGTAACTGAAGACTCAATCGGGGAGCACAGTGGAACCACTATTAGTTTTAAAATGGGTCTGGAAAAATATAATATTGGTCCACAAGTTAAAGTCCTATATTGGAAAGGCTGTAGACAGGAATTTGAAAATGTTGATCTGGAGAGCCAGCTTGCAAGTGTAGGAATGTCTACCAAGTGGAGAGGCTTTAAAAGTGAGATACAGAGAGTTCATGGCCTTGCAGTTCATTTTATAGGAAACGAGAACTAAAACTCCAAGACACAAATTTAAGGCAAGAGGGGAAAAATTTTAAAGGGACCCAAGAGACAACTTTTTCCACAGAAGATGGTGGGTATGTGGATTGAACTGGCAGAGGAAGTGGTAGTGGCAGGTATAATTACAATGTTTAAAAGGCATTTGCCCAGCTACTTGAATAGGAAAGATTTGCAGTGATGTGGACCAGGCACAGAGACTAGCTCAGGTTATGCATCTTGGTTGGTATCGATCATTTGGGCCAAAAGGGCGAGTTTCCTCTAAATCACTTCTCAGAAACCAGCATCACTTTAGTCACCTCTCTATTATCTCACTTTTTGGCTTAGCGATTCAGTTGTACTTTGGAATACTTGGGCCTTCCCAATGCATTCGAAATGGAACACAAATCTCAGTTCTTCTTTCTGTAGCAACATCAAAAATGAAAGAAATTGGAGTAACTGCAGATCACGGGGCCCTTCCAACATGTGGCAAAATCAGAACGTTCTAAACTCTATTATCCTTCTCAATTTCCCCACTACCCTGCTCAATTCCCATAACTCTTCACCCCTAAGATTCAAGCTTACTTGATTTCCGAGCAGAAAATTCTAAAGATATGATTCTTGGAAAATCTCCCTTGCCTTTTCAAACTGACGGAGACTGGCCCCTTATTCCAACTGCAATGTTCCAAGCTCCAAATTGTCCTTCTCAGCATCTCCATCAATTTCACTCCATCTCATAAAAATATAAAACTGCGAAAGTGCCTTGCAACTGCAATGGAAAAGTGACAATACACAAAAGAACATTGCTCAAATCATCTGGAGGGACAAAAGCCAAGAATTCTTGGATGATATCATCTTTATTTACATTTGGCTGAGTAAATGGTACTTTTACTGACCACAATGGTTACACAATCTGTTGCTATTTGACTGCTTTGAGCAGAACCTAAATGGCATCAGATCACAATCTACAACCAGATTTTGGACAGTGCTGGAGTAACTCAACAGGTCAGGCAGCTTCTTTGGAGAACAGATGGGTAACCTTTTGGGTCAGGAGCCTGCTTCAAACTTTTCTATCCGATTAGAGACAGCCACTTCAGAAAATAAGCTCTCGGGTTGATGACAGATGCACAGCACACCGACATAGGAAGCTGAAAATGCCCCACTGGAATAATTAAAAAGCAGAAAATCTGATGGAAATAGAATGACGTACCACATACCCAGAGGCCAGGAATATTATTAATTCTTGAGCCACTTAAGTGAAGTTGCAAAATCTTTCCCCCCAATATACAGTGGCTTCAACAATGCAACCCGTTGCCATGCAAAAACAAGATTCTGGAGCACAGCAAATATGCATTCTCTACAATTGAAGAAAGTTTCTCAAACATCAAACGCCAAACTTTAAAAGCACAATATAGTATGGCGAAGTCTCTGAATTTTGTTTTAATGCAAGAAAAAGAAATATTGAGTCTATAACAGACACAAAATGACAGGACCTATTGTATCATTCTAAACATTCAATCGGAAGAGATCTGCAGAAATCAATTATCACATGACAAGAACTCTGCAACAGGAAGCAACAAACGGAAAATTCAACAGAAAGCACTCAAGCCAAAGATGAATCAAATGTTCTAGACATGAGGTTTATCCTCAGATACATTATCCTAGAAATAAGGAAAATAATTTGAAATCAGACCATACAGGAAATTGGAACTTCTAAAGCAATTGTCAGCCGGTGGCTTCAAAAAATGATTTATACTCACCATGCCAGGCTTTGCACTCTCACAATTGAAAGATTACACCACAGGTTGTGAAATGCTAAATTTCAATTATAAAAAGTCTTGCAACCACAATGACCTATCCATCCTCAGCCTTGTCCACTGCCAATGTGAGGCTATAAGCACCTCATTCTGCCTGGGTAGTTTACAATATAATAGTACGAGCATCACTTTCTCCAATTTCAAGTAATCCTTACCCCCGTGCTCCTTTCTCTCTTCTGATCCACACAGTCACCCAACCTTCTTTCCAATTAAACCCAACACCATCCAGTTAACTAGGTTCTTTCTACTCCCCACTTGGCTCCGAACGATCATCCCTCCTTTATCTAGTTCTACCTATGTATTCAGTTTCCAGCCTCTGTATCTCCAACCTTCTCTCTGCCCACTGGGCTCCATCTGCCCATCAACTCCTCCCTACGTGGTTCAACCCATTACCTGCCAGCTCCTACCTCACCCTTTCCCCTCATCTCTATATACTGGCCATCTGGGCAAGGAAGAAAGACTGGATAGATTAGGCTTATACTCGCTGGAATTTAGAAGACTGAGGGGGGATCTTATTGAAACGTATAAAATTCTTAAGGGGTTGGAGAGGCTAGATGCGGGAAGATTGTTCCCGATGTTGGGGAAGTCCAGAACCAGGGGTCACAGCTTAAGGATAAGGGGGAAGTCTTTTAGGACCGAGATGAGAAAACATTTCTTCACACAGAGAGTGGTGAGTCTGTGGAATTCTCTGCCACAGAAGGTAGTTGAGGCCAGTTCATTGGCTATATTTAAGAGGGAGTTAGATGTGGCCCTTGTGGCTAAAGGGATCAGGGGGTATGGAGAGAAGGCAGGTACAGGTTACTGAGCTGGATGATCAGCCATGATCATATTGAATGGCGGTGCAGGCTCGAAGGGCCGAATGGCCTACTCCTGCACCTATTTTCTATGTTTCTATCTCACCTCTGGACTCTCAATCCTAATGCAGGGTCTGACCCCCCCTCCCAAATTATAATAAAAATTCAACTATGCCTTTTACTCCACAGATTCTACCTGACCTACTGAGTTCCTTCAGCAATTTGTTATTTGTTCCACATTCCAGCATCTGCAGTCACTTGTGTTTTCTCTTGGAACCATTAATGTTGATCACAACCAGCCAACCAACAAACTTGCAAATCTTCACAGGAGATATTCTATGCAGCATCTGTTCTGTGTTGACTTCCAATGTGTAAATGTTGCTGACAATTACTGGGGATGAGGTGATCCAACCTTATTTGAAGAGAAGTGAAGGATTGCGTTCAAATATTTAACATGCTTGCAGATGCATTGGTAAATTCTGGGCAAGTAATAAAAGCAGATAAATCAATGAGGAAAGAAGTTTTAAAAAGCCGTTTCCATCCAGAAAAAGGAAAAACAAGAAACAGGGAACTTGAAATGCAAACCATTTTCTTCGCATATACAAACTATTTCTATCACTATGTTCAATAGCCTGTTTAACTTACTTCAATGGCATAGATCTCAATACATGATCTCAACATAAACTCAGAATTGAACTAAGGCAACTGAGGCAGTGCTGCCTTGTCAAAAGACAAGCTCCCATGGCAGTTAAAACAAATGGCCATGAGACCATTTGTTCTATGTACCAGGAACAGAACAAGAGTTAACATAGGATGAGCGTTTGAAGGCATTGGAGTTTGGAAGGATGAGAGGGGACCTCATTGAAACATACCAAATAGTGAAAGACCTGGATACAGTGAATGAGGGGAGGATGTTTCCACTAGTAATTCCAATGAGAATCTAGGACCAGAGGCCATAGCCTCTGAATAAAAGGACGCACCTTTAGAAAGGAGACGAGAAGGAATTTCTTTAATTAGAGGGTGGCACATCTGTGGAATTCATCGCCACAGACGGCTGTGGAGGCCAAGCAAATGATTATTTTTTAAGGTGGAGATTGACAGATTCTTGATTAGTAAGGATGTCAGAGGTAATGGGGCGAAGGCAGGAGAATGGGGCTGAGAAGGAAAGATAGATCAGCCATATTTGAATGGCGGAGTAGACTTGATGGCCTTATTCTACTCCTAGAACTTATGAACAATGAAATTTTATTTGTTGCAGCTTTTACAGCCTTGTTTAGGCAATAAGACAACAAATGCACATTAATAAATTATTAATCAGTTATAGTAGGTAACCAGCCTATAATTGTCCCGCATGCTTCTGTACAAGTACGGCTCCTAGTCCCACTGGACTTGCATCTGCAATAACGTGCGTTGGTGTCTTTGGATCATAGTATCCCAACGTATGAGCACTCATCAAACTCTGTTTCAACATCTGAAATGCAGATCTTTGCCCTGGACCAAACACAAAGCACGCATTCTTCCTTGTCATCCTCCTCAGTGGCTCTGCTACAGCAGCTACGTTGGGAATAAATCTTACACAAATTCATCAAAACCAAGATGTTTGTTTCCTCTTGAACCACAGGCAAGGTCTCAGAGGACAGGAGAGTAGCCAATGCTGTTCCTCTGTTTAAGTTTAGGAGAGATAATCCAGGAAATTACAGGCTGGTGAACTTTACAGTAGTGGTAGAAAAGCTACTGGAAAGGATTCTTAGGGACATGATTTACTTGCATTTGGTAGCGATTGGGATAAATCAGGGACGGTCAGCAGGGTTTGCCAACAGCATGTCATGTTGTACTAATTTGGTTGAATTGTTTTTGAAGAGGCAACGAAGGTGATCGATGAGGTATTACTGTAGATGTCATCACCATGGAATTTAGTAAGGCATTTGATAAAGTCCCTCATGGTAGGTTGATCCAGAGATGTGATGCAAGGGATCCACAGTGACTTGACAGCTTGGATTCAGAACTCACTTACCCATATAAGTGCGAGGGTAGTGGTGGAAGGGTGTCATTCTGTCAGCAGGATATAGATCAGCTACAGTTGTGTGGAGAAATGGCAGATGGAGTTTGATCCAAGTAAGTGTGAGGTGTTGCTCTTTGGAAGGTTAAGTGTAAGTAGAGAGTAAAAGTTAATGGCAAGATCCTTAACAGCAATGATGTACAGAGGGCTTGAGGCCCAAATCCACAGTACCCTGAATGTGGCAACACAAGTAAAGAGTGACAACTAAAGCTTATGGTCAAAGCATTGGTACAAGAGTCGATAATAATCCTGCAGCTTTATAAAACTTTGGTACAGTCACATTTGAAGTATTGTGTATAGTTCTGGTCACCCAATTACAATAAGGATGTGGAAGCTTTGGAGAGGTTGCGGAAAATATTTACCAGAATACTGTCTGGATTAAGGGGTATTAAAGGCTTCCACCTATATCCTTCCTTTGTCCCGTCCCCCTGACATCAGTCTGAAGAAGGGTCTCGACCCGAAACGTCGCCCATTCCTTCTCTCCTGAGATGCTGCCTGACCTGCTGAGTTACTCCAGCATTTTGTGAATAAATAGCTTCAAGGTAAGGTTGGACAAATATGTTATTGTTTTCTTTTGAGCATCAAGGTTGAGTGGTGACCTGATAGATGCATTTAAAATAATGAGATCCTAAATAAGGGTAGACAGTCAGAACTCTCTTCCCCCCACCCCCCCCTCCCTCCCCCCACCCCTCCCTCCAAAGAGTGGAAATGTCAAAGACCAGAAGGCGGAGCTTTGGGGTCAGAGGTGGAATGTTTACTGATGTGGTTTTAGTTTTGTTTTTACAGAGTGGTGGGTGTCTGGAACGCACCACAAGGGTTTGGTGGCAGAAGATACAACAGCAATATCTAGATTGGCATGTGGATATACAGGGAATGGAAGGAAATGTATCACATGCAGGCAGGACAGCTTAGTTTAACTTGACATCATGTTTGGCATGGACATTTTGGGCCAAAGGGCCAGCTCCTGTGTTGTACTGTATGTACTCTGCTCTATTCAGTATGCTCCAGATTCAATGTCATGGCTAATCATCAAATTCAGTCCCCTATAGGGGGGTTGCACGGCAGGCGAGGTCACGACCCCTGACCCGTACTGTTGCCAGGCAACGCCTACTGGGGGGCAGCCGTGTGCTGCAGGTAATCACCTACAGTGCAGTGGGCCTGCTTGGCTCAGTCTTTTTCTTCTATTTTATGTTTGGAACGACTTCTGTTGTGGAACAATTCTCCAGTCCTAATGAGAGGGTGTTGCAGTTGAATGCTGCAGCTCGGCTTCACCCATCAGCGTGTCTCCGGCTCCCTCCCGACGCTCCGAGTATCCCAACACCTCTCCCCGTCCCTGCGCTCCTCCAGGCTCGGCGTCCCTGCTCCGCGCCTCACTTCCTGTGGCTCTTCGGCCCCTCGCTGCTCCTGCTGGCCCTCCAGCCACTTCTCACTGCTCGCCATCTCCGTCAGCCGGGGTCTGCTTCTACTTGACCGGCGCTCAGCACATGGTGGCTGGAGCTGCCGAGCAGAGCTGTGGCCTGGTCCGCCTCGGCTCCCAACGCCCGGCCCAGCTCTCGCTGCTGGTTGGCCTCTGCTGCCGATCAGCCTCCCCCGGTCCTCTCCTCCTCTTCGAGCTCGATACTCTGCTCCTCTTCCTCCTCTTCCACTGCCTCCACCAAGGCCGTCGAGCACAGCTCCCTGGGCCCTTCGGCCTCAGGCGGGTCGCCAACTTCCAGCGCTCGCTGCTTCTGCCCCTGCAGACCCTCCAGGCCTCTCGGCTCGGGTTCTTCCCGCTGCTCCTCTCGCAGCTCACTCAACCCCGCCCGTTCCTCCTCCTCTTTGCCGGTGGCCCTCTGCTTCTCAGCCTTGCTCTCCTGCCTCCCTTCCCGGCCGCGTTTCCCCTTCTCCCACCAGCTGGCCAGGCGTCTTCCCAGCTGCTTCTTGCATCCGTGGGCTTGGCAGCCCTTCTCCCGGCTCCTCTTCCCCCGCTGGATCCTCCAGCTTCTTCCTCATTTTTTACAGCACAAAAATTGGCCTTTTGGTGTTTTTTTCGAGGCAAGAATGTACCTGTTGGATGCGTTGGTAGTATATGCCGGAAGCTTCCATGTCCTCCAGACAACTTGAGTGACTCCGTGCGTCACGCACTTTGACCTTACGTGCAATCCCCCTATTCCAGTTTCCCCCCAATATCCCTTGATCCCTCATGAACAGCATCTGGATTCTTTCTGGATATATTAAAGTTGCCTTCAACTGTTTTTGTAATCACTTTCTTGGAGAAATTTCTCCTCACGTCAACCTTAAATGGCTGTCCTTTAACTGTGACCGTGGCCATGGCTCACCAGCCACGAGGACCACCTTTCTGTATCAGATTTGTCCAGCCAGAATTTTGTCGTTTTCGGAGAACTCTTTCATTTTCTAAACTTCAGAGAATACAAGCCTAATTGACCCAGTCACTCATCATATGTTCATCCTGCCATCCCAGGAATAAAAATGGTTATCTTCAATCTCTCTCTATAATGCTTTCTTAGACAAGAAGACCAAAGCTGCACACAACAGGGTGCAGTCTCAAGGCCTGGTGCAACTGCAGCTTGACAACCTGCTCCTATATGGATATCCGCTTGTGACATAGACCAGCATCACTGTCTTCTTAACCACTTGCAATACCTGCAAACTCACTTTCAGTTTGATATCCTCCCACTCATTCACATTACATCTGTCATGTATCCACCCACTCCTTCAAACCTGTCCAAATTCTGCAAACTTCCCTCATCCAAATTACTTTGTTAGGAGCTGGTATTGATCCCCAAGGTACCCTACTAGTCATGGCCTGCCAAAAGACGGCCACTTTAGAGATACAACATGGAAACAGGCCCTTCGTTCCACCGACTCCGTGCCGACAAACGATCACCCTGCACACTTACACAATCCTATACACTAGGGACAATATGCAATTTTACTGAAGCCAATTAACCTACAAATCTGTACATATTTGGAATATGGGAAGAAACCGTAGCTTCCGGAGAAATCCCATGCGGTCACAGGGAGAAGGTACAAACTCCATACAGAAAACAGTATCGAACCCGAGTCTCTCGTGCTGTAAGGCAGCAATTCTACTGCTGCACCACCTTGCCGTGCATAAAACACCTTGAGGTTGCCGACAGATTAACCACATTACCAAAGAGCTCTGTTGTTTGGCCTTGCCCGCTATGACAGAGGACATTCATTAATCTTTCACATGTTCATCAGTGTCTCAGTGTAAAACAATGTTTTATCAGGCGCCAGAGGTATGGTAATGGAATACCAAACACTTATTTCTGTTCAGCAGCCCACATAATTTAAATATATTGAGGACACATATTAAACCCAGCCTACCAAGCAACCTTGGTCCACAGCTGATGCCATCCCCCTGGCCCTACAGGCATCCCTGGATTGCCTGGATAAGGGCACCTGCATCAGACTCCTATTCATAGATTGCAGCATTGTTTCCAATACCATTATTCCAACCTAGCTCATTTCCAAACTCTGAGTTAGCACGCACCTGTGCAACTCAATCCTCTACTTCCTGACCAACAGAACACAATCAGTAACGATAAGTGACAAATCATCCTCTACGATACTTCTCAACACTGGTGCCCCGCAAGGATGCATTCTCAGCCTCCTACTATGCTTCTTACACATTCATGACTGTGCAGCCAAATACCAATCCAAGGGTTTCGACCCAAACCGTCACCCATTCCTTCTCTCCAGAGAAGCTGCCGGACCCACTGAGTTACTCCAGTATTTTGTGTCTACCTTCGATTTAAACCAGCATCTGCAGCTCATTCCTACCCAATTTACAATCTCACAGATGACATCACCATGGTGGGTCGGATATTATATAATGATGAGATGGAGTACAGGAAGGAGAATGAGAACCTCATAACCTGGTGCCAAGTCAACAACCTCTCCCTCAATGTCAACAAGACAAAGCAAATTGTGATCTACTCCAGGAAGCGAAGCAGTACACACATGCAGCAGTATACATTGATATTGTCGAAGTAGAGATGGTTGATAGCTTCTAGTGCTTAGATGTGAATATCACCAGCAATTTGTCCTGGACCAGCCACATCGAAGCTGTGGTCAAGAAAGCACACCAATGCCTCTACTTCATTAGAAGGCTTAGGAAGTTCAGCATGCTTCCAACAACCCTCACTAACCTTTACCGGTGGGCCATTGAAAGCATTTTATTGGGATGCATCATAGCATGGCTTGGAAACAGCTCCATCCAAAACGCCACTAAATCGCAGAGTTGTGGATGTGGCCCAGACCTTCACGCAAACCAATCTCCCTTACATTGACTCCAACTACACTTTATGTTGCCTCGGCAAGGCCACCAACATTATTAAGAACAAGTCTCAGCCCGGTCACTCCCTCTTCTCCCCTTTCCCATCAGGCAAGAGGTACAGAAGTTTGAAAACGCTTGCCCCCAGATTTAGGGACAGTTTCCTCCCAGCTGTTATCAAACAACTGTACTGTCCTCTCACCAGCTAGAGTGCAGTCCTGACCTCCCATCTATGTCTTCGGAGACCTTTGAACTATCTTTAATCAGACTTCGTCTTGCACTAAATGTTGTATCCTTTATCTGTACAATCATGTAGTCTTTTCTTTCACTGGACAATAAACTAATGTTATGTATGGCTATTTTAATGAATTATCCTAAATATTTTGGAATACAGTAGATTTTAAAATCTTTTAAAATCTTGATAATCTATAGGTGTTTTCGTAATTTATACCAGTCACGTGCTTCTTTTTAAAAAATCAAATCCTCGCTATATCTCAATATAGAAGAGATTCCTGGATTTGTACCCATTTCCTGGAAATTTACACCATTTTCAAAATGGGTGCTGTCTTGTAGCAATATATAGCCAGTTAACAAGGCTAAAATTAAAATCTAATTTGTTAACAAATGTTCCAATGGAATTAATATGTAAACTAACATGGTTTACACTTTACAATTTTTCCCACTACATAATTGGTTTTAGCTATATTAAGAATGTCTTAAAAAAGATCTATTGACAGAAGGATATTGTTTAATGTAGAGATAACATGCATCGTTTAAATGGGTAAGAACATTTATTGTTTCCACTGCCTATTCATTAAATTATTCGAAAATGCCTGCACAGTTCAGATTGTTACCGGAAAAAACCTATCAGGTGCATCCCTGTACCAAAACACCATGCAATTTTATGTTTAAGACAAATTTCTACAATATTGTCAATGTCCTAATTCCGTATAAAGACCCCCACTTTAAATGATTTTCTATGTCCAAATGCCATATGCTTTCAAAATGAGCTATTTTAATGTTTTCATTGAATGCATCCAGATAGTTTAGTTTCAGTTTGGAGATACAGCGCGTAAACAGGCCCTTCGGCTCACTGAGTCCGCACCGATCAGCGATCCCCGCACACTAACACTATCCAATACCCACTAGGGACAATTTACACTTATACCAAGCATTCCTGTACTTCTTTGGAGTGTGGGAGGAAACCGAAGATCTCGGAGAAAACCCACAGTCTCGGGGAAAAACGCACAAACTCCATACAGACAGCACCCATCGGGTCTCTGCCGCTGCAAGCGCTATAAGGCAGCAACTCTACCACTGCACCACCGTGCCGATACTTTTCTGATACATCTGGGTTCAAATTTCAAAAGTCTCCACGTTCTTACTTTGAAGTAGTCATTTGCTATCACATACCTACCTTATCTCTTCTATTTTACAATCCCACTGCTGTCTTCTACTAGTATTCATCTTTAAATTGAAGCTTATGTTTGACACGATATGTATTCAGATCTTTAAATTTCAGTACTTATATTTTCACTACAGTTCAGGTAAATACGTGTTTACAGGAAGCAAAAGATAGATAGAAAGGTGCCAGATGAAGTAGTTGAGGCAGGTACAATAGCAGTATTTAAAAGACATAGGTACATGGACAGGAAAGGTTTAGAGAGAGATAGACACCAAATGCTGGAGTAAGTCAGCGGGTCAGGCAGCATCTCTGTAGAGAAGGAAAGGGTGACGTTTCGGGTTGAGACCCTTCTTCAGACTTCAGCATTTTGTGTCCATCTTCGGTGTAAACCAGCATCTGCAGTTCCTTCCTAAACAAGGTTAAGAGGGAAATGGGGCAAACATGGGCAAATGGGACATCTTGGCCAACATGGATGTATTGGGCTAAAGGATCAGTTTCCATGCTGTATGACACTGACCAAGAGTACTTTTGCTAAATTTGTTCCTCGTGGATAGATTACCATCAGCAGATACAAAGAAATTGAAAGAAATGTAGTTATGGTAAGTGAATGGACCAAAAATAGTCAGCTGTAATAAAATGTAAAGTTAAGGGCCTGTCCCATTTAGCCGATTTTTTAGGCGACTGTCAAAGTCGTAGCAGATCGCCGAAATTTTCTTTTATCCGACAACAATGACCACGACAATGCCGAGACAGGTCGAGATTACACCGTCTTCGGAAACATCGCGAAAATTCCCACACTGTCAATGCTTCTCCGGCATCCTAATTTTCGCTGAAATCACTGACAAGTCGGTAAGTACTTGAGAGTTTTGAAATATAACATCTTGCCCGGGTTACTTGAAAACCAAGCTTCATGGTAACAAGGCATAAACTGGATTTACTTCCAGTTTACTAATAGCAATATTAATAAATTTAATTTAAAAAGTGGTTAAATGGATTTTTGTGAAAAGTGCGTGGGCATTCTTTGAAAATGTACCGGAGATGCATATCTGGTTTCTGGGTTGCATATCTGGGGTTGGAGCCCACTTTAAATGTAATTGCTGAAGGCCATAAACATCGCGAAAATTCCCATGCTTACCTGACCGTCAAACTGTCGCCTCCAATCTACCTGTCAAATGTCCTGACGGTAAATAAATTGGTTAAACACAAGTATTTTATGGTATCTTCAAATGACTTTACTTATTTTAATATGATGTGCTTCTAAATGCATCTAAGAGAACCTAGCAAACCTGGGGACACCATGCGACAGCGCCCGCAATAAGCAACGATACCTGGTGACAAGCCAGCTGTCGCCGAGAAATTTCACTCCGGTTGATTTCTCAGCGACGCACTGAGATCCACTACGATTCTTGGAAGACTCCTCACGATCATGCCCGCGACACCCCGGCGAACTGTCGGCGACAGCCTTGTCGCCGGCAGTCGCCTTAAAATCACCTAAGTGGGACAGGCCCTTTATCTACTTTGGATAACTAGCAAAGAAGGAATAATCACATTACTGGTATGGGAATGAGAGTACAAAATGTTGTGGAAGGAAGGATTGGGGCAGAATGGGATCCTTGAACAAGGCACCAAATAAAACATGAAGATATAACAAGGTATTGAGGACATTGACCTTAATTGCAAAAGTATGAAGTATAGGCAAGTCTTGATGCAACTTGGCACTGGTGAAATTGCACTTGGAGTCAACATATTTAATTTAGGATGTGCTTGCATTGCAGGTAATGCAGAATGTGTCAATTTCTAGATAAGATGAAGATAGATTGAGCAATTGCCCTATGCTCATTTGTATTCAGAAGAATAAGAAGCGATATTACTGAAACATAGAAGATTCTCAGGTGAATTGACAGGTTGGATCCCGGGAAGATTCCCCCCCATTTGGGGGACATTTACAACAAGGAGACATACTTTCAGTGTAAGGAGTACAGTCTACTGCACTGAGTAAGATCACCCCTCATCTTTCTGCTCTCCAGGGAATAGAGTACCAGCCTATTCAACCTCTCCCGATAACTCTGACCCTCTAGTCCTGGCAACATCCTTGTAAATCTTCTCTGTACCCTTTCCAGCTTCACACCATCTTTCCCATAACATGGTGCCCAGAACTGAACACAATACTCTAAATTCCTCAGCCCACCTGGACAATCGATCAAGACCCTGCTGCAATTTTACACAACCATTTTCACTATCTGCAAAACCACCCAACATATTAAGAAGGAACGTTGGGTCTTTCGTAGAGCATTAAGGTGGATAAGCTCCCAGGGCCTAATGGAACCCATCCCATGATACTGTGACATGACACTGATGGCTGGAACTCAATAGATCTTTATATTCTCTTTAGGCACAGGCTAATCCACAGAAGACTGAATAATAACCAATATTGTTCCTCTAAGACAGGCGACAGGAACAAAACAAGAAATTGGCATGTGAACTTTACAGAAGTACTCAGAGTCTTGGCAGAGATTCCTAGGATCAGGATTTACTCCAAATTGGAAAAGTGTGCAGTGAAATTCAGCATGGCTTTCTGCGGGGAAGTCTGTCTAATAAGTTTGATTTTAGATTTTTTTTTTAAAGAAAGTTGCCTTGTCACAAAGTTGTTAACAAGGGTAGGGTTCATGTCTATATGAACTTTCAGAAAATGTAATAAAGCATTCAACACCATCCTTCATGGAGACTGGCCCAGAAGATTAAGTCACATGGGATGAATTGGTAAATGAGATACCTAATTGGCTTAATCAGAGAAGACAGGGGGGCAGTGGTGAAGAGGAGGTCTCTGACTGAGGTGTATGACTAGTGGTGTTCTGCAAGGATTGGTGCTGGGACCGCAGTTGTCTGAGATATATAATCTTATTGAAAATAAGATGGTCTGATTAATAAATTTGCAGTTGACACAAAAAAATGGTGGAGTCATGGATAGTGAGGAACATCATCAAAGGATTCAACAGGATATTAATCAGTTGGGCAGAAAAATGACAGATGGATGTTAATCCAGACAGATGTGAGATGTTGAATTTTGAGAGGTAACGTTGGGAATTGGTTTATTATAGATGAATCATATATAATTCAAAATTATATATGAATTTTAGTATATCATATGCCCAAAATTGACTCCATCTACACTTCATATACCTCAGGAAAACAGTCTACATTATCAGGGACATTTCCCACCCTGGTCATTCCGTCTTTGCCCCACTCCTATCAGGCAAAATTTATAGAAGCTTGAAGCTTATAGAAACATCAAATTCAGGAACAGCTTTCCCCCAGTTATCAGGCTTCTGAACTGTTCTTCCATACGCTAGGGTATTATGGTCGGATTTTCTTTGACAAATTAATAGGAATGAAACATGTCAATAACATCAGGATAAACAGTACTTCAGTATTTTCTTTAGAGAGACTGGAGGGAGAAAATGAGAGAGCATGTGCGAGTGGGGGGAGGGGGAGCAAGAGCAGAGCTGCGGGATGTAGAAGAGAGCAAGAGCGGAGCTGCGGGATGTAGAAGAGATGCAAGAGCGGAGCCTGCCTGACCTGCTGAGTTACTCCAGCTGCTGCCTGACCTGCTGAATTTCCAGCATTTTGTGAATAAATGGGGAGAAACTGTTTTACTGTTCCAAACCCAACCCAAGCCTGAGGAACATCATTTTTTTCTGCCAATTGGGCATGTTTCAAATCCTCAGGATGCAACAATAACTGAAACCATTCCACACAACCAGACTGGTTAATTTTTCTTAAAAATCAGGACTGATTGTAACTGTGCTGCCATTTCCCATTCATTACCAATACTGCTTGCCCTGCTGCATTTTTACACACCATCTTTTAGATTAAGAACCAGAAGTTTTTCTTCATCTTTTGATTAAGTTTGTAGTGGACCAGAACTAGACAAATTAGTGGTACAATTCAGTCAAGGCAGGGACCTCATGTGATGATCAGGGGCTAAACACAAATAGCATGTGCAGCCTTAACAGAAATATGGAGGTTTACACATATAAGTAGGAGAAATTATCCTAAAACATTAAGAGAGGATAAGCAATAAGATCGATAACTATTAAAATTGAAACACGAATCCCCAGGAATGATTAATCACAGGGTTTAAATTAAAGAATTGCTTTAAAGAGCAATTAACATAAATATATTTTTGAACAGTATTGCAATTTAAATAATGCGGGATAAAATTCTCAGCATAGCATGGTCTCGCAGACCAATCATGACTAGATAATTTAGTAATGTTGACTGACAGATACACGTTAGCCAGGGTACTCTGGTCAATTCCACTTCTCATCATGGTTCACACTTTTTCTATTCCTTCAAGAGAATTTAGTTGTGAACATGGTTTAAAACATTTAATTCAAAAAAGTGACTTACTTTATATTGCAACACTCCTTCAGTGCCAGCCTATACTTATTCGAGTGCCAGCCTACACTTATTCTGAAGGGCATAAACGCAGACTGAAGACACCAAATTGATAGCGCTACTAACTATGGCAGAAGTGACACTAAATTCATATTTAACTGTAAAATATAATTCTAGGGTTTTGTTTAGGTTGATAAGTCTTCCACTCCAGCTGAGCCCTTAGATTACCCAATTCTCCAACATAACACTGATGAAGAAAACATTTCAGGAAAACATGACAAATTCTTACAGCTAGCGTTCATTCCAATATTCTTTTGACAGGTTGATCACAATAGATATGTAGAAATATGTGAGCCTTAGTGCTGCAAATTGAGAGCTTTAGTGCTTCTTCACAGTTCTTTAAGGCACTAATATGGTTTAAATAAACTACAAGAAGATTCACAACTTTTCATGTATAGCCTCACATTCCTGAGATTTAAAAGGTGGTCATTTTATCCATCCAGACTCTGCCAATTCTCAAAACGTTGTAATAATTTCTATTTCCTGACTTGTTTCCCTGTAATCCACCTCCCCCACCCACAAAGAACCATTCTCCTGCCACCCATCTAAATTGGAATTAATTGACAGTAGCCAATTAACCCTCCAGCGTGCCTTTGGGGGAAAAGGAAATCAGAGCAACCAGGGAGTACTCACATAGTCAAGACAGAAACTCATCACTCCTAGCACCAGAGATCAGGATCAAACCTCGGTCGTTGCAATTGTGCACCATGTATTTAAGATATTTAGTTTGTAAAATGTTGTATACCAAATTTGACTTTAATGTAGTATCAGCAGTGTTAACTTTAGTTTATCAATCTAATTTTCTTGCCGTGACAGGGAAAAACCCAATTGAAGCAACAAATTCTACCATCATGGCGGCAAAATATTGAAATTCCACTAAAACACCCTCCAAATTATGAAACAACGTCTCCTGACAGCTCATTCCATAAAGCCACCACACTGAGTGAAAACATGCCGCTCAAATTCTGTGTGTAGGAAGGAACTGCATACATTGGTTTATACCGAAGATAGACACAAAATGCTGGAGTAACTCAGCGGGTCAGGCAGTATTTCGGGAGAAAAGGAATTGGTGATGTTTCAGGTTGAGACCCTTCTTCAAACTGAGAGTCAGGGGAGAAGGAAACTAGAGGTATGAAAAGGTACAACGAACAAATGTATGAAAAGATCAAATCAAAGCCAGCAATGATGATCAAGGAAAGGTGGAGCCCTTTCTATACTCATTTCCCTGACTGATGGTGGCCAAAATACCAAAATCCTTCATTATCATATTTGCCTGCGACACCACTTTCAGGAAACTATGTACTTCCATTCCTCAATCCCTCTGCTCTATAACACTCCTCAGCCTCTTCTGTTCACTGTGAAGATCCTGCTCTGTAAACTTACTATTCATGCCTTGTACGTTCTCATCATTGTAATAGACAACAAACAGCACTGACCTCTGACGCATACCACTGGGTACAGAAAACAAACTTTCACCATCATCCAATGCTTTCTAACATGAAGCCACTTCCGTTTCCCTGGATTCCATGGCATTGAACCTTTCAGAGCTGCCTACCATGTGGAACCTTAGCAAAAACTTCACTCAAGTCCATACAAGCAATATCTATGTCTATATCTATGACTTTGTCTGCTCTGCCCTCATCAACTTTCTTGGTTACTTCAAATAACAATTACATTTGTGAAGATAGACACACAAAGCTGGTGTAACTCAGCAGGACAGGCAGCATCTCTGGAGAGAAGGAATGGGTGACGTTTGGGTCTGAAGGGTCCTGACCCGAAACGTCACCCATTCCTTCTCTCCAGAGATGCTGCCTGTCCCGCTGAGTTACTCCAGCTTTTTGTGCCTATCTTCGGTTTAAACCACCATCTGCAATTCCTTCCTACACAATTAAATTTGTGATACACGAATCTTCCACGCACAAAAACCCTTGTTTCAAACGTCCTTCGATTCAACTAATATTGGTTATAAAAGGTCATATTGGCTTTGAGATCGATACCAATGCATCTGATGACCAAGGGATGTTGAAATCAGCTTCTCTTGCAGTTTCTCTTGTCAGTGCCAAATTGCTGTCAGTGGCTTAGCTTTAAAGCTTCAGAAACTTAGGAAGCTTCTATTTGGCATATGCAACATTGTGGAACAATGACAAAAATAACAGCTCCAAGTGAAAAGACAATGCTTACAAGACTGTGTTTACATACCCATGATATCCTATTGAACCCACAGTGAAATATTTTTAAAGTTGAGCCACTGTATGATTCTATAGAGGATTAATGGAGGGTAGATTGCATTAACTCATGATATTGCGAATTTAGATGATGACAAAATTTTATCAAAGCGTTTAAAAATAAAAATGGATTTTCGATACCGAGAAATGGCTTTCGGTGCTGCTGAAAGTAAGGACACGAAAGGGTTGGGGGGTTGCATGAAGTGATCTAAAAATTTAAAATGGACACACTTACATGTGAAATAATATTTTTTTTCTTTAGAGTTGTTGAAATGTGATCTCTCACTCAGAGGACTGTTAGTTCAACATTTCAAGCAGAACTGATCCATCAAGATTAAAATACACTTTTATTTCAATTTTTAAAATATGCAAATCTATAGTATGGAATAGTCACAACGTGAAATATCAGAAAAGGCAGGAGGCAATTGCGCAACTAGTGGTGCTGCCGTTTCCTCATGATTACTTAATTTTAAAGATTTGTAAATGTAGACAATATGACAACATTTTTCGGACAAGCCATATCATTCCATTTAGATGCATGTTGTTTGTGTATGTAGTGCAGCTTGGGGCACCCACACACAGAAAGGGCCATAGTGCACATTTTCTCCCACCCATTTCCCACACCCTTCCATTTATCTGGGCATTTGTACATCAAATTTCTGCAGACAATGCATTTCCAAACCTCTAGATGTGGCAAAAAGTGGATTGAGTGACTGCTGCAGCACATGCATGCGGTATGGGCCACACACACACTCATACGAATACACACGCACAAACATGCACGCATAGAGGTATTACTCTCTAAATTCCACTCTGTTTCATTTAAACCGTTTATTTCACCCAGCCTCTGACAAAGTCCCAACCCCTCCAAACCACATTCCCCAGGTTATCAGGCATGCCTGTGACAGAAATGAGGGATCAGCCAGACTAGGTTTATGTTTATTATTGTCACGTGTACTGAGGTACAGTGAAAAGCTTTGTTTTGCAATGCTATACAAGCAGATCAGATATGCCGAAGATATCCATGGTACCAAGGACTTAGATGTGGTGGAATCTGTCATATGTTTTGTCTGGAGAGTTTTCTCCAGCAACATGTAGATGGGCCAAGGGAGGTGACTGAAGCATCAGTGGGTGAGCCGTTTGGGACCAGCAACCATAAAGCAAAAGAGGAAAGAGAAAATCATTCTGGAAGGGCACTATTGGGAGAAACAGAATTATCTATAGTTAGAAAAACATGCTGGAGACCTGGAAACCGTCGAGCACAGTGCTGGGCCTTGAGGGTGACGGGGACATTGTAGGAGGCCCAGCAGGTCAGAATGGAGTGTTGAAACAAGGAAATGCAGATGCTGGTTTACAAAAAGAAACACAAACTGCTGGAGCAACTCAGCAGGTCAAGCAGCATCTCTGGAGAACATAGATAAGTGCCATTTCAGGCCAGGACCCTTCTTTGGATTTGTTCTATGCCTCAAATTAGACATAGCAGGTATTCCTGTTCCCTTATCAATGCCAGCTAGCACTTGCATGGCTACTGATAACAGAATTACACAATACCCCGATTTGTTCTCACAGCGGTACATGTTGCTGACATGTTACACAGCTGATCATGACAGACCAGTCCTAAGGAGGAAATACTTTTAGCAAAGAGAAAGATAAAACGACATACAAAAGGTTTGGAATTAATTTAACTAGGCATTACTCCAATGAGTACATTTTATCCCCCGTGATGGGCCTCGATCAATTTCTCATAACCAATGTGCAAGCTAGTCACCCTTGGCTCCAATGGCCATTAAGTCTAAATATCCCAAAAGATGGCAGCATAGGTAGAGGGGATGATAACGAGGCATGCGAGATGTCTTTATTAGACAGAGCACAAAATGTAAGAACAGGCATGTCAACTTTTAAAATGAGTTGGAATACACACTTGGATTTGTATACAATGCTGTTTGCCACAATATAGGATTGTTGGAGGATGCAGAAGAGAATCTGAGGGGCAAATTCAACATAGGCAGGGGAAATAGCAGTATATCTCTCTACAGCAGAGGTATCTATAACCAGAGGGAATAGATTTAAGCTGAGCAATTGGAAAAATTATGTTTTCACTCACAGGTGGCTGTAATCTGGAACACACTGCCTGAGGCGATGGAGGCAGAGATTCAGTGTTTCAATATCCAGATGAGCACTTGAATCATCAAGGCATAGATGTCAATGGACCACGTGCATTAAATGGGATTAGTCTAGATGGTTTCTCGATGTCTAACATAGAAAGATGGGTCAAAGGGCTCACTTCTGTGCTGTCTTGACTATTTGATTGTTAGTTTGACTATTATTTTGTGCATGAATACCTCACAATTTTGTTATACTACAACGTAATGAAGTGTTTCAGTGACCCCAGTGAGTTTAAAGGGAGCATGGAGACCGAGGCCCAAGTGAGCCAGATGCCAAACCATCAGTATTTCCAAACAACGAGACAACAAATTAATTGAGTTTTACTGCACATCTCTTATAATTGTGGCCCCTTGATACTTTTGATTTCAAAACTGCTTCAAGAACATTGCAGTGGCAACATAAGGTATACAGAAGCTGAGAAACCACCTTGCATTGCTTCTTCTCCTGCACTTCCTACCTTCAAACATAATAAGCAGCCTGAAATCAACTGCTTAAATTGGTATACCCAATACAATTTTGCTTTGTGAAGCTATACATCACAATTCAGCAAACTTAACCAGTATTTTAATGACCTTCGCACGAAGCAACACCCCGTTCGAACAAGAGATTTACTGCAACATGAATGTTACAATAAGCTTTCAATAAACAACATGGCCGTTGTGATCAAAATTCATGCAAACTACTTGGGTGGCTCAAATCACTCCTTGTTTCGACAAATGCTTAAGAACTACACACAAATAAGCAGATAAAGGGACACCTTGTCTTCCTGATCATTCAACAAAGCTATTCCTCAAAATGACCAAACATTTGAAACTAAGTGTATATAGTCCATGTCAAAAGGCACATAATAATGATTGCACGAAAACATTTGAAAGTACTCTCTTCTATTCATTGCTGTCAGATGAATAGTCTTCTTTAACATTGTCTTGGGATAAGGAATGATTGCCTTCATACACACAAATGGAGTGGAATCAAATGCGGACCCAGCAGAACGTTCAAAAGATGGGACAGAGATGCTTAATGGCGGTGGTCAGTGAGTAGATTGGAAGGTGAATCAGGGCCTTGTCTGCTCCCGGTGCACAAAATCAAACTTCTCAACGTCATCCCAGATGGTCCTTCTCCATTTTAAGTGGTTTGGGATTGGTGGTAAATTACCCTTTTTCCAAGAAAACTAAGCTCACTCTTGAATTATTCTCTGTGTGCCTGGTAATCTCTTACTGCAAGAGAGCTCAGAATAGTGTCTGTTTTGAGAGTCTGGTATCAGGCATATGAATGACATGACCAGCTCAAAGCTAATTAAGTGAAAATGATATCAATACTGTCGTGTGAGAGGACAGTGACATGGTGAGCTCATCCTTCCCACAGCTTTGAAGCATTCTGCACAGACAGCATCAATGGTAGCTCTCCAGTACTTTGATGATTCTCTATTAATATAACAGATGGTTTTTGACACAATGCAGATGTGTTTACATAGAATTCTACACTGTGTATATATAGGCGACGTATCTAAAACACAGAATAACTTCAGCATTTACAAATTGTAAATGTACAGTAAAAGGGGACCAACCATTCGATTAAATCACTCATTATTATTCCAATAAATCCAATAGTTCCAGGTCCTTTAATTGGGGCCTGGCTGCCAGTTCTCACCCTCTGTGAGGGAGAAAACAGCAACCCAAACTTTTCAAATCACTCAGCTGTACTGACCAAGTTCAAACTACTATATCCAAAATTGGAAAATCTCCATCTTTGGCAATCCCAGGTTTGAGAATGATTTGCTTCCAATCTAGTTCTGATAGATGCAAAGAGTCCAATTTGCAATCTACAGTCCACCATCAGTAGAGTGGGAAATGCTTGATGCCTCTTATGAGAAATGAGGCACTTCTGTCTCCATTAAGCTTCTAACAAAGTAAATAAAAGTTCTCAGCACCTTCCAATGTGCTCTTTCTGCATATTAAATGGTAGGAACCAGGGACTTCTCCACATCTTTGGAGATGGCAATTTTGAGGCTTTCAACAGCAGAATGGGCTGTTTGGCATTGGCAGAGAAGATTTGGCAGTTTTTTCATGGGCGCAACCCATATGCTCAGCTCTGCTGCTCATCCCAGAGGTGCATGTTCCTTGCAGGTGTGGCACCATTTGGAAGGGAAGTGAACGGGCTTTCCAACGGTGTGGGATTTGTTGCCAAGAAGCATTGTTGCAACGAGGAAGTGATCTACCAAACACAGATTTCCTTACTTTTTGTGCTATGTTTATATTGTAAATAGTGGCGGCCCCAGCACCGAGCCTTGCGGCACTCCACTCGCCACTGCCTGCCATTCTGAAAAGGACCCGTTTATTCCTACTATTTGCTTCCTGTCTGCCAACCAATTCTCTATCCATGTCAATACCCTATCCCCAATACCATGTGCTCTAATTTTGCTCACCAATCTCCCATGTGGAACCTTATCAAAGGCTTTCTGAAAGTCTAGGTACACTACATCCACTGGCTCTCCTTCTTCCATTTTACTTGCCACATCCTCAAAAAATTCCAGAAGATTAGTCAAGCAGGATTTCACCCTCATAAATCCATGTTGGCCCTGCATCTTCTGGATTATGCCCAGAAATTCCCGCCATCGCTGTTCCACTGTGATCCCTTTCCAGTCAACCTTGGCCAGTTTCTTATTTCATATTTTTCATATTTCAGATACAACGCGGAAACAGGCCTTTTCGGCCCACCAAGTCCGCACCGCCCAGTGATCCCCGCACACTAACACTATCCTACACACACTAGGGACAATTTTTACATTTACCCAGTCAATTAACCTACATACCTGTACGTCTCTCTCATGCCTTCATAGTCCTTTGTTCAACTGCAACACTGACACTTCTGATTTAACCTTCTCCCTCTCAAATTGCAGATTAAAACTAATCATATTATCGTCACTACCACTAAGTGGTTCCTTTACCTTGAGTTCCCTTATTAAATCTGGTTCATTGGACAACACCAAATCCAGAATTGCCTTCTCTCTGGTCGGCTCCAATACAGCACCAGAGACTCAGGTTCGATCCTGACTACAGGTGCTGTCTGTACGGAGTTTGTACGTTCTCCCCGTGACCTGCGTGACCTCGAAGATTTCTCTGAGATCTTCAGTTTCCTCCCACACTCCAAAGACGTACAGGTTTGTAGGTTAATTGACTGGGTAAATGTAAAAATTGTCCCTAGTGTGTGTAGGATAGTGTTAGTGTGCGGGGATCGCTGGGCGGCGCAGTCTCGGTGGGCCGAAGGGCCTGTTTCCACGCTGTATCTCTAATTAAAAAATAATTTTTAAAATCCATTGGTTTCCCGGATCACCAACTATCTGACTGGACGACCACAATATGTCAGGCTACATGGTAGTGAGCAACACAGGGGCCCCACAGGGGACGGTCCCCTCTCCCTTCCTGTTCACCATCTACGCCTTGGACTTCAGATATAACTTGGACTCCTGCCATCTGCACCTGATGTTCAACCAACCAGTGGTAGCCAGTGTCCTGTTCTTCGCTGTCATGTGCTAGGGCAGCAGGGCAAAGGCCGCGGACGCCAACAGGATTAACAAACTCATCAGGAAGGCTAGCTCCGTCCCGTGGGCGCAATTTCGATTCATGGGAAGTGGTCTTGGAGGGGAGGATGCTCCTCAAAGTGCGAAGCATCGTGGACAATACAGCTTACCCCCTCCATGACACAAGTCAACCCGAGGAGCACCTTCAGCAACAGACTGGTTCCACCGAGGTGCAGCACAGAACGCCACAGGAGGTCCTTCTTCCCTGTGGCTATCAAACGGTGCAACCCCTTCCCCTTCTGTCATGGGGTAGACTGACTCTCCACCCCAAATATGTGCACGTCCCCAATCCTTTCCACGTCACTTTAATTTCATGTTTCATGTATCTTGTGTTTTATGATTGTTGGTAGATCAATTTTCCTCCTGGGATAAATAAAGTTCTATCGTATTGTTAGAAACCTCTTGCTATGATGGACTTTTAAGTGTCTGGCATCAGTCAAGAATATAATACAGCCTCATTATCAAGGTTACCCGAGTGGTTTGATACAGAAGATATTGGCCTGGGAGAGGACAACGATAATCATTTACTTTACTTCTCCCTGGATTTTCAGAATTTCAGAGGCACTATCAGCAGAATTTCACCAGTGCTTTGAGGTGCCTGTTGTAGGTATTTCATGGGTCTAAAGGATAGGGATTGTAAGAAATACAAAGCAGGATAGGTCATCTGGTCTCATTGGATGATTTGTCATTCCATACAATGCCTGACCTTTTACGTCTGTACTACTTTCCTGCATTATCCCCATATTCCTCGATTCATGCAAGATAGAAATATGCTGCACAACCAAGCCACTCGCCTTCTTGGCGAGATAATTCCAAAGATTCATCGTCCCCCAAATAAAGAAATTTCTTGTGTCGAAAGGAACTGCAGATGCTGGTTTATACCGAAGATAGACACAAAGTGCTGGAGTAACTCACCAGGTTAGGCAGCATCTCTGGAGATAAAAATGCAAGACGTTTCGGGTTGGGACCCTTCTTAGAAATTTCTTCTAATTTTAGCTGTTAAAGCCCAGCTCTTTATTTTGAAACTGGAACTTCTGGTTTAAGCCAACTTTCTCCCCAGGAAAACATCATCTTACCATCTATCCTGGCACGGCTAAAGGAACATTATACATGTAAATTTTCATTCAAGCGCTGTGGGCTTTGGAAGCTGATGCCAGCATTCATTCAGCTCTTGCAATAGCCATCTTATCATTCTAATCTTAATCAAGACTAATTT
The DNA here is from genome assembly GCF_053455715.1 of Rhinoraja longicauda. Taxonomy (NCBI): domain Eukaryota; kingdom Metazoa; phylum Chordata; class Chondrichthyes; order Rajiformes; family Arhynchobatidae; genus Rhinoraja; species Rhinoraja longicauda. The sequence continues at coordinate 10,371,612 of NC_135962.1, forward strand.
GAGTTTGCAAACCATTAGACCATGAGCATAATTACTAACATACAATCTTGTTTTCATCTGCATTTGCACTTTCCCAACAAATTATCAGAATGTAAAAAGTGGGAATGGGAAGCTTGCCCACATTAATTCTGCCTGTCCAAGGTCCGAGTCCAAATTCTTTGATGCCTCAGAAAGACCAACACCACGGGAGGTTTACATCATTAATTAGACCAACCGGACAGACAATCAAAGTTTTAAGAATTGTAAAATCAAGCAATAAAATGTTGATGATGGAATGTCTCTGCCATTAATGACAAAATTATCTGACGTTATAACATCAATGAGTTCAAAGTATTAAATGGAACTTGGGAAATGTTAAAGCCTTCAAAACATCTAGGAAAAAATGTATATTTTTTATTGCACAAACATTGATTTTGTTCATTGGTGAAATGAATCTCACATTTTGATGCAAACATTTCTAATATTCTCAACCTCCATCTATTTCAAGTTTCCTTTACGTATTCATCAAGTTCTTCATTAAGGCACAGGTCTGCTACTTCTCACCATACCCCTACACAGGTCGATCCAAGTCACGGCAGGGCTTGGTTCCTGTGAACCTCTCATGGCGCGGGGCTTAACAGTGCCCGGTGCGGCTCGGCTGCGGGGCTTAACAGTGCCCGGTGCGGCTCGGCTGCGGGGCTTAACAGTGCCCGGTGCAGCTCGGCTGCGGGGCTTAACAGTGCCCGGTGCAGCTCGGCTGCGGGACTTAACAGTGCCCGGTGCAGCTCGGCTGCGGGGCTTAACATCGCCCGGTGCAGCTCGGCTGCGGGGCTTTTCATCGCTGGTGCGGCTCGGCTGCGGGACTTGACATCGCCCGGTGCGGCTCGACCACGGGACTTAGCTGCGCAAGGCTTGGTCGCGGGCCTTTCATCGCCCGGTTCGGCCGCGAGACGTTTCAGCGCCCGGTGCGGGGACTGTGCGGGTCGGTCGGGGACGAGCTGTCTGTCCGTGGGCGTGGGGAAGAGAGTGGAAGCTTTGTTGCCTCCATCACAGTGAGGGGGTGTTTGGAGTCACTGTGATGGACGTTTGTGTTGGGGCTATGTGTCTTGTGTTCTTTTTTTCTATGACTGCTATGTAGTTTCGTTCGGTACTTTGGTACCGAACGACAAATAAAGCTCTGTTATACTGTTATAATCGGAACAGTTCAGAAGTCGGAAATGCTGCGAAGAGTTTCCACACAGCAGAAGATGGCTGCAGCCCCCACAAAATCCATATCGCCGGTCTCCCAAAGACTTGCCCACCTGTACGGACCTGTGCGTACAAGTCAGGCTTTTGCGAGCTGGGTTGGACCTGCGTCTCATTTCAGTGCACTGGAAGTTAATATTCACAAACTGTTCAACTGTTGGAGCATCGCAGCGAAGACGAATCTCATGTTCCTCCAGTATCTGCATACTTCATGGAATTGACAGTATAAGCACATGGATTGCTCTCCCCTTGAAACCAGAGCTGTTTACCACCCATTGCAGTGTGTGAAACAGTGCCTCGGCAAACAACTAATCAAAATTCAGATCTTACTATTCACTTTTCTGAACGAGCGTTTAACCTGCTCCTTCCACACTTCACAAAACACACAATTACTTGGGACTGCAATAAGGCGACTAAACTGTATGGGACACTGCCAATAAAATAAGTACACATAACGGCAGATTTACTTGATTAATTATCTGATAGTTACTTCTTCGTTCCCACTCTTGGGAATCAAATAGGTTGTAGACAATTTAACATTCAATCTTGCGTCTCATTCACTCAATCAGCAATAACATTTACAAGTTATTTCCTGATATCCGTTACTCAACCACCAGCAGATATAAATTCAAGAGGCAACAGTGGTATTACGTAGAAAATTTGCCTTCGATACACACAAATTAGCATATTCTTATAAATTATAAACATGATTGGAAAATTGGAAAAGATGATAGGAAAATTGCCAATAGGACCCCGCTGCACAAGAAGGGAGCAAAGCAGAATAGTGTGACCTATACGCTGGTTAGTCGGACTTTGGTGGTTGGTAAGATTTTAGAGTCCATTATAACGGATGACGTTACAGAGTACTTAGAAGATCATGATAAAATAGGTCAAATTCAGCATGGCTTTGTGAAGGGGAGATCCTGCTTGACAAATTTAATTTGATGGAATTCTTTGAAGTGAATAGCAGGATAGACAAAGGAGAGTCAGTAGATGTTGCTTACTTAGATTTTCAAAAAGTCTTTGATAAGGTGCCACACGTGAGGCTGCTAAGGAAGATGAGAGCCCACAGTATCAAAGGGCAGATACTAGCATGGATATCAGGTTGGCTGGATGGCAGAAGACAAAGAGTGGCAATAAAGGGAGCTTTTTCTAGTTGGCTGCCAGTGACTAGCGGAGTTCCGCAGGAGTCGGTGCTGGGGCCGCTACTCTTCATGTTGTATATTAATGATTTGGACGAGGGGATTGAAGGCTTTGTGGCCAAGTTTGCGGATGATACGAAAATAAGTGGAAGGGGAGGTAGTGTATTGAAAGCAGGGACTCTGCCCATCTCCCAACATGTACAAGTCCTTCTGCAGAGAAGTGGCAGATGGAATATAGTGTAGCAAAGTGTGCAGTCATGCATTTTGGTAGTAGGAGTAAAGGCGTAGAAAATTTTCTAAAAGGGGAGAGAATCCATAAATTGGAGGTGCATCGGGACTTGGGGGTGCTGGTGCAGGATTCCCAAAAAGTAAATCTGCAAGTTGAATCGGTAGTACAGAAAGCAAACTCAATGCTACCATTCATTTCAAGAGGGCTTTTATACAAAAACAGGGATGTAATGCTGAGGCTCTAGAAGGTGTTGGTAAGGCCGCATTTGGGATATTGTGAGCAATTTTGGGCACCATATCCTAGGAAGAATGTGCTGACTCTGGAGAGGTTACAAGAATGATCCCAGGAATGAGTAGGTTAACCTATGATGAGCGTTTGTCGGCACTGGGCCTGTACTCGCTGGTTTAGAAGAATGAGGGGGGAACCTCATTGAAACATACAGAATAGTGAAAGGCTTGGATAGAGTGGATGTGGAGAGGATGTTTCCACTGGCGGGAAAGTCTAGGACTAGAGGTCATAGCCTCAGAATTAAAGGAAGTTCTTTTGGGAAGGAGATGGAGAAATTTATTTAGTCAGAGGGTGGTGAATCTGTGGAATTATTTGCCACCGAAGGCTGTGGAGGCCAAGTCAGTGGATATTTTTTAAGTCAGAGATGGATTCTTGACAGGTGTACAGGTGTCAGAGGTTATGGGGGGAAGGCAGGAGAATGGAGTTAGGAGGCAGAGATAGATCAGCCATGATTGAATGGCGGAGTAGACTTGATGGGCTGAATTACCTAATTCTATATAACTTATAACTTATGACCTTATAAAAATCAATGATAATAAATTGATAATAAAATAATAATAAATTAATAAAATAATAATAAAATTCATAATAAAATCTGAATAATAAATCAGAAATTGATAATATTGAACAAAGAACATTGTGCAGAAACAGCATTCAAACCGAGGCCTTCTTGAAATTATTATCCTCATTAAGTGAATGAGTAGTAGTGGTGTAGAATAATATTACACAAACACAAAATATTTTCTCAAACTACCCCAGAATAACCTGACTAAATTTGAATGATAAAGTGGAAATTAAGCTTTGTTTCAAAGATGAGTACAATAACCTCTATTCCAAAATTCATAAGCCGAGTTAACACCTCAGTCACTATTTACCTTGAAACCTTTTTCTCAATGCCAGTCAAATTGGATTGATATGTTAATTACCCTTTATAAATTGTCCCAATTGTCTAGGTGAGTGGTAGAATGTAGGGGGAGTTGATGGGAATTTGGAGAGAAGAAAATGGGATTGATGAAGGAATGGTTAAATGGATAGTTGGTCAGGGCAGATTTGGTGAATCAAAGGACCCATTTCCCTGCTGTCTCTACAACTCTAAAGGTCAAACCACTGCAACATTGACTTTTGTAACAGGTTAACCCCAATTACATTAAATCTAAGTCAATGAATATTTCTCAGATATTCCCAAACGTGCTTTCTATTTAGAAAACTTAAACTCACTTGGGAAAAGACAGTCAGGGAGATTAATTGGTTTAGGGAGCTGCAGGCACTTGATTAACACTAATTAAACCTGACTCATGGACATTCATTAAACCCGTCTCTTCTCAAAAATTTGCAGCAAAAACAAGAAATACTATCAAACAAAACTGTCACTCAAACAAGGAAAGACGATTAAAAATTTGGTCAAGGAGGTTTGCTTTAAACAGTTAAATAAAAGGTTTCAGTCGCAAATTCCAGAGGTTCGAGTGAAAATCAAAATAAACTGTTGGAATGTGACAAGTGTTTTGTACCCAAAGCATTAACTGTTTCTCTTCCCGCAGGTGCTGCCTGAACTACAGAATGTTTCCAGTATGTTCTAATATTATTCCAGAGTTTTGAGCCTGAAGGGGAAAAAATTAAAACTATTTTGGAAGATTGCATGCATGTTGAAAGCTGTAAAGACGGAAATTTATTGAGGTAAGACCACTGAAGGATTTGAAATCGAGGATAAATATTTTTAAATGTATCCTTAACCAATAGGTCGCGTGGCTCCTAAAACTCAAGGGTGGATAGAGGTGGTTAGCTCGGGATCAGTTGGAATGAAATCTGGAGATGAAGGGTCAAAGGGTTGATGCCATACCCCAGACAAGGGAATGATAGCTGTGGCTGCTGGAAATCAATCAGTCCATCTTAGAACATTATTATAGGGGTTCCTCACCGAAGTGCCCGACAACCATTGCTTGTTAATTTAATCAATTTGACCGAGTTGCTTGATAATTAAACTTCTCTCCAAACTTTGCTCGCCGAAGACAGGACAATGTTAAATCTCATTTTAACTTATTAAATGCAACAGGGCTTGCAACCAACGTGCACAATCCAAACTACTTCAACAACAGAACATTACAGACCACCTCTTGGACTTATTTTTCTTCTAATTGTCTTTTGCAGCAATGTCCTTTTTCTGCAGACCTTTTTCTTTTTACTATTTTGCATAAATGATCTTTTATGTGCAATCTGAATCCACGTCCCTCTGATGCTGCTGCGAGCAAGATTTTCATTGTACCTGTACCTCCCTGTACTTGTGTATATGAGAATAAACGCTATTTGACTGGAGCCTCAAATACAAGGTTGGTCAAAATCTGATGTTAGATCACAGCCAGTAATTAATTGGGAGCAGAAGCAGGCTCTACTTCGCAGCTCCGCTCTTGCTCCCCCTCCCCCCATCCATAACAAGGACAGAGTCCCCCTTGTCCTCACCTTCCACCCAATCAGCCGTCGCATATAATCCTCCAACATTTTCACCACCTCCAATGGGATCCCACTACTGGCCATGTCTTACCATCTCCACCCCTTTCTGCTTTCCACAGACACCATTCCCTCCGCAACTCCCTGGTCAACTCATCCCTTCCCACCCAAACCAACACAGGTACTTTCCCCTGCAACTGCAGGAGATGCAACACATGTCTCTTCCCCCCCCCCCCCCCCCTCGACTCCATCCAAGGACCCCGACAGTCTTTTCAGGTGAGGCAGAGATTCACTTGCACCTCCTCCAACCTCATCTATTGTATCCACTGTTCCAGGTGCAAACTCCTGCATATCAGCGAGACCAAGCGCACACTCGGCGATCGTTTCGCGGAACACCTCCGCTCAGTCCACTTCAACCTACCTGATCTCCCGGTTGCTCAGTACTTTAACTCCCCCTCCCATTCCCAAACTGACCTTTCTGTCCTGGGCCTCCTCCATTGTCAGAGTGAGGCCCAGCGCAAATTGGAGGAACAACATCTCATATTTCGCTTGGGTAGCTTACACCAGCAGTATGAACATTGACTTCTTTAACTTCAAGCAGCCCCTTCTTTCCCTCTCTCTCCACCCCCTCCCCCTTCCCAGTTCTCCCACCAGTCTTACTGTCTCCAACTACATTCTAACTCTGTCCTGCCACCAGTCTGAAGAAGGGTCTCGACCCAAAACGTCACCCATTCCTTCTCTCCAGAGATGCTGCCTGTCCTGCCGAGTTACTCCAGCATTTTGTGTCTACCCTCTACGTCTACAATCCTGCTTCGCCACTAAAGTCAATATCGATTTTCTAGATCAATTTAATTTACCTGCTTGATCCCAGAAGTGTTTAGAAATCTAGCGATCTCCACATTTAATACACAAGGAAATTTCTCTTCATCTCATTCTTAAGTGACCTACCAATATTCTGAGACCATGGCCCTTGGTTCTCATTCCTTCTCTCCAGAGATGCTACCGGTCCCGCTGAGTTACTCCAGCACTTTGTGTCGCCCTTGGTTCTAGATTCTTCAGCAAGAGAAATCCGCTTTGTTACATCCCTTCTGAGAGTTTGATAAAATGAAATCTTTCCTTTTCTAAATTCCAGAGAATAGAGGCATGGTGTAATCAATCTCCCTTCATACAGTTAAGTCTACCTTCTAGAGACCAACCTGGTAAATGTTTGTTCCACTGTATCTTTGCCAAATAGATGCTGGTCTACAAAAAAAGAGTGCTGGAATAATTCAGTGGGTCAATCAACTTCTTTAGAAAGACAGAAATACATATCTCTAGCTTCACAATTTGCAACTCCTCTTCCTTTTGTCTCACATCTTCTGTCTTTTCATCCCTGCCTTTGTCCAACCATCTGTCTATCAAACCCACCCTCATCTGTATCCACATGTTATTGCCTGTACTGGCTTTGTCCTGCCTCTGGCAGGCAGGTTTGCTTGTGTTACACGTGTGGGTTTAAACTAAATAGTGGGGGGGAGGGGTTGACAAATTGGGAATATGAAGATGGAGTTAAAGGGGAAGCGAATACAGGAGAAATTGCAAAGGACTCTAGAATAAATGGGAAGGAAAGTTCTAGATGGGATAAGAGAGTAAGGTCAGGGCCAATGGTGCGAGAGGGGAGGTGAATACCGAAGTTAAAATGTTGTATATAAATGCGCGAAGTATAAAAAATAAAGTGGATGAGCTTGAGGTTCAGTTAGACATTGGCAAGTATGACGTTGTGGGAATTACAGAAACATGGCCACAAGAGGACCAGGGCTGGGGTATTCAGGGGTATACAACCTATCGAAAAGACAGACAGGTGGGCAGAGGGGGTGGGTCGCTCTGTTGGTAAGGAATGATATTCAGTCCCTTGCAAGGGGTGACATAGAACCAGGAGATGTAGAATCAGTATGGATAGAAATGAGAAATTGTAAGGGGAAAAAAAACCCTGATGGGAGTTATCTAGGCCCCCAAACAGTAGCCGCGATATAGGGTGCAAGTTGAAACAAGAGCTAAAATTGGCATGTCGAAAATGTAATGCGACGGTGGTTATGGGAGATTTCAACATGCAGGTAGACTGGGAAAATCAGGTTGGTACTGGACCCCAGGAAAGGGAGTTTGTGGAGTGCCTCCGAGATGGATTCTTAGAACAGCTTGTACTGGAGCCTACCAGGGAGAAGGCAATTCTTGATTTAGTGTTGAGTAATGAACCTGATTTGATAAAGGGAACTCAAGGTAAAAGAGCCATTAGGAGGCAGTGATCATAATATGATAAGTTTTAATCTACAAATTGAGGAGAAGGGAAAATTGGAAGTGTCAGTATTACAGTATAGCAAAGGGGATTACAGAGACATGAGGCAGGAGCTGGCCAGATTTGACTGGAAGGAGGCCCTAGCAGGGAAGAGGGTGGAACAACAATGGCAGGTATTCCTGGGAATAATGCAGAAGTTGCAGGATCAATTCATCCCAAAGAGGAGGAAATATTCTAAGGGGAGTAAGAGGCACCCGTGGCTGACAAGGGAAGTCAAGGACAGGATAAAAATAAAAGAGAAGAGTATAACATAGCAAAGAAGAGCGGGAAGCCAGAGGATTTGGACTCTTTTAAAGAGCAACAGAAGATACCTAAAAAGTAAATATGGGGAGAAAAGATGAGGTACGAAGGTAAGCTGGCCAATAATATAAAGGAGGATAGTAAAAGCTTCTTTAGGTATGTGAAGAAGAAAAAAATAGTTAAGGCAAATGTGGGTCCCTTGAAGACAGAAGCAGGGGAATTTATTATGGAGAACAAGGAAATGGCAGACGAGTTGGATCTGTCTTCACTAAGGAAGATACAATCTCCCAGATGTTCTAGTGGCCAGAGATCCTAGGGTGACGGAGGAACTGAAGGTAATTCACATTAGGCAGGAAATGGTGTTGGGTAGACTGATGGGACTGAAGGCTGATAAATCCCCAGGGCCTGATGGGCTGCATCCCAGGGTACTTAAGGAGGTGGCTCTAGAAATCATGGACGCATTGGTGTTCATTTTCCAATGTTCTATAGATTCAGGATCAGTTCCTGTGGATTGGAGGGTAGCTAATGTTATCCCACTTTTTAAGAAAGGAGGGAGAGAGAAAACAGGAAATTATAGACCAGTTAGTCTGACATCAGTGGTGGGGAAGATGCTGGAGTCAATTATAAAAGACGAAATTGCAGAGCATTTGGATAGCAGTAACAGGATCGTTCCAAGTCAGCGTGGATTTACGAAGGGTAAATCATGCTTGACTAATCTTCTGTAATTTTGTGAGGATGTAACTAGAAAAATGGACAGGGGAGAGCCGGTGGATGTAGTGTACCTTGACTTTCAGAAAGCCTTCGACAATGTCCCTCATAGGAGATTAGTGTGCAAAATTAGAGCACATGGTATTGGAGGTAGGGTACTGACATGGATAGAAAATTGGTTGGCAGACAGAAAGCAGAGTGGGGATAAATGGGTCCCTTTCAGAATGGCAGGCACTGACTAGTGGGGTACCGCAAGGCTCCGTGCTGGGACCGCAGCTATTTACAATATACATTAATGACTTGGATGAAGGGATTAAAAGTAACATTAGCAAATTTGCAGATGACACAAAGCTGGGGGGCAGTGTGAACTGTGAGGAAGATGCTAGGAGGTTGCAGGGTGACTTGGACAGGCTGTGTGAGTGGGCGGATGCATGGCAGATGCAGTTTAATGTGGATAAGTGTGAGGTTATCCACTTTGGTGGTAAGAATAGGAAGGCCGATTATTATCTGAATTGTGTCAAGTTACAAAAAGGGGACATACAACAAGATCTGGGTGTCCCAGTCACTGAAAGGAAGCATGCAGGTACAGCAGGCAGTGAAGAAAGCCAATGGAATGTTGGCTTCCATAACAAGAGGAGTTGAGTATAGGAGCAAAGAGGTCCTTCTACAGTTGTACAGGGCCCTAGTGAGACCACACCTGGAGTACTGTGTGCAGTTTTGGTCTCCAAATTTGAGGAAGGATATTCTTGCTATTGAGGGCGTGCAACGTAGGTTTACTAGGTTAATTCCCGGAATGGCGGGACAGTCGTATGTTGAAAGACTGGAGCGACTAGGCTTATATACACTGGAATTTAGAAGGATGAGAGGGGATCTTATTGAAACATATAAGATTATTAAGGGGTTGGACACGTTAGAGGCAGGAAACATGTTCCCAATGTTGGGGAGTCCAGAACCAGGGGCCACAGTTTAAGAATAAGGGGTAGTCCATTTAGAACAGAGATGAGGAAAAACATTTTCAGTCAGTGAGTTGTAAATCTGTGAAATTCTCTGCCTCAGAAGGCAGTGGAGGCCAGTTCTCTGAATGCTTTCAAGAGAGAGCTAGATAGAACTCTTTATTCACAAAATGCTGGAGTAACTCAGCAGGTCAGGCAGCATCTCGGGAGAGAAGGAATGGGTGACGTTTCGGGTCGAGACCCTTCTTCAGACTGATGTCAGAGGGCGGGACAAAGGAAGAATATAGGTGGAGACAGGAAGATAGAGGGAGATCTAGGAAGGAGGAGGGGAAGGGAGGGACAGAGGAACTATCTAAAGACAGATCTCTTAATGATAACAGTCATCGGGTATGGGGAGAAGGCAGTAACGGGGTACCAATTGAGAATGATCAGCCATGATCACATTGAATGGTGGTGCTGGCTCAAAGGGCCGAATGGCCTACTCCTATTGTCTTCTTCCTTTTCCCCTCCCCAATCAGTCTAAAGAAGGGTTCCAACCCAAAACCTATCCATTTTCTCCAGAGATGCGGCCTGACCCACTGAATTACTCCGGCACTTTACGTCTTTTGTTTTATCAAGTATGTTCTTTATTAGACAGAGACCAAAACTGTACACAATGGTCAAGGTTCCTGCTCACCAAGTTCAAATCATCTCATACATCAATATATCAAGTGTCTTCTTAATTATTAGCTGAACCTCACTTTCACCATCAGTAACAAGTCATTTAAACATCAAGATTTCCCTGTCATCATTTAAAAAACTCCTTTTCAGTTTTGTGCACCAAATAATATTATCTCTCCATGTCATTGCCCAGTGACTATGTTGACCATAATCCTCCCAAAGCCTTGTTACACACCTTTCTTCTTTATAATTACTCTAGTTATGAGCAGAGATTAGACATTTGATTTCCTTCAGCCAAATTACTGATGTACATCATGAATAACTGGGGGGGGTGGGGAAGCTACGTTAATCCCTGTAGCATCCAATTCATCACAGCCTGTGAAAGGCTCATTTATCCCAACTCTTTAGTCCTGTAGGATATCAGTGTCGGGCACGTCACACCTGACGCCTGTGGAGTGAGGCACCACTACAAGTGATCTCAGGTATCCACTAACTCAGCTGTTTTCTAATTGTGTTTCACACTATTTCCTTGTTTTATTTTGTAGCCTTTATCTTTTCACAGCTTTGTGGACTCAGTGCATATTCTACCTTCGGTGAATCTGCATTCTTGTGATGATCACAAGATTTTCATTGTACCTGCACCTCGGTGCACTTATACACTTGACAATAAACACAACTTGACTTGGCCTGCATTTTAAAAAAAAGAGACAAGACTTGGGTGAAAGAGCCCAGCCACTTGGCTTTGCACGGAACCATTACTCAGCAGGAAGAGCGGGCGAGCCACCCAGCTGATGGCCGGCACTGGCACCGGCACTGCCGTCAGTCCCCTGAACCACAAGCCCCTGGCCCGGGCAAAAGGTCAGCCCCACCGCAGGCAGGTGGCGGCCACCAACTCTAGATAGGCAACAGTGCTGCGGGGTCGGTGCCGTGGCCGTGCCGCGCCGCCATGGACGTGGGCGCGACCCCGGCGCCGCGCTTTAGCCGTTACATAAACATGGGTGGGGACGGCGGGTCAAGGCAAGGGGGCGCCGAGTCAACACCTTACCTCAGTGACCGAGCGAGCGAGCGCCGCTCTCAGCGCCTCTAAGCTTAACCCAACGTCCAGCGTCCGACAGGCACATGTAGGCACGGCCGGCGGAAAACAAACTCAAGTCTAATTCAGCGCCAGGGACGTGGCGGAGTCGGCAGATCCAGCCGCTGTCCCTGCCCCGGTCCCAGCCCCACTCCGGCCGCAGCCTCACCTGCCACTGCGCATCGAGCGCCGAGTCTCCGTCCGTCGGAGGGAGGGAGGAGCGATTGGGCGGGACCAAAGACAACAGCCCTCACGATTGGTCAGCCGGACGATCGCGTCGGTGGCATCTCCGCGGCGGATTGGCCCGAACGAGGTGTCTGTCAACGCCTACGTCAACCGCGCAACGCCGGCGTCTCCGGTGACGTCAGCGCGCTGGAAGTTTGTCCAACTGCCGGCGCTGCCGCCGCCGCGGCGCATGCGCCTGCAGTCCTCTCCTGGTTCCCAGCCGGAGGATGTGGAGGACAGGTGAGGCACTCAGAAGTGAGGTCCTGGTATAAAAGTTTAACATTCACTCTTTCCTTCAACGTTCGAGTGTAAATGTTGATTAAAACCTTCAGCAACTGCTTCTCCTAACTGGCCATCTATTAAAAAATAATTGGGCCACTTTCCAAAATTACATTCCAAGAGAAAAGGGCGGATTATTGGTGTCCCTGATCCGTGATGTCTCATTATTATTGCCAACGTGACGGAGCAGGCAAAACCTGGAAAACCACAATATGCCTGAATTGGCCAATCTCGGAAGTGCCCTCTGAGAGAAAAGCTGTATTTAGAGGTTTTAACAGAGTACAATGTGGGAATAGGCCCTTTGACCCACCATGTTTGTGCCAAACATGATGCCAGGTTAAACTAATCTTCTCTGCCTGCACATGATCCATATCTCTCCATTCCATATCCATGTGCCTATCTAGAAGCCTCTTAAATGCCACTATATCTGCTTCCACTACCACCCCTGGCAGTGCCTTTTATTTTAGATTTTTTTTTTAGATTTAGAGATACAGCACGGAAACAGGCCCTTCGGCCCACCAAGTCCGCTCGGCCCAGCGATCCCCGCACATTAACACGATCCTACACACACTAGGGACCATTTTTACATTTATCCTGTCAATTAACCTGCATACCTGTGCGTCTTTGGAGTGTGGGAGGAAACCGAAGATCTCGGAGAAAACTCACGCAGGTCACGGGGAGAACGTACAAACTCCGTACAGACGGCGCCCGTAGTTAGGATCGAACCTGAGTCTCCGGCGCTGCATTCACTGTAAGGCAGCAACTCTACCACTGCGCCACCATGCCGCCACATTTTATAGGACCATAGAATGTCAAAAGAAGTAAAAAAACATCTGGGATCCAAGTGAACATGAAAAGTTGAACCCAAAATTAGCTCAGAGAAAGCATTAAGAAAGAGAAAAGTAAAATGTTCAACAATACTGGTAATAACTAAACATTGGAATGGAGATCCAGATGATTATACAGAAGATTAAGATCGAGGATTCATGATGACTTGATCATATGGATTAAGAACCGACTTAGACAATAGACAATAGACAATAGGTGCAGGAGTAGGCCATTCAGCCCTTCGAGCCAGCACCGCCATTCAATGCGATCATGGCTGATCACTCTCAATCAGTACCCCGTTCCTGCCTTCTCCCCATACCCCCTAACTCCGCTATCCTTAAGAGCTCTATCCAGCTCTCTCTTGAAAGCATCCAACGAACTGGCTTCCACTGCCTTCTGAGGCAGAGAATTCCACACCTTCACCACCCTCTGACTGAAAAAGTTCTTCCTCATCTCCGTTCTAAATGGCCTACCCCTTATTCTTAAACTGTGGCCCCTTGTTCTGGACTCCCCCAACATTGGGAACATGTTCTCTGCCTCTAATGTGTCCAATCCCCTAATTATCTTATATGTTTCAATAAGATCCCCCCTCATCCTTCTAAATTCCAGTGTATACAAGCCCAATCGCTCCAGCCTTTCAACATACGACAGTCCCGCCATTCCGGGAATTAACCTAGTGAACCTACGCTGCACGCCCTCCATAGCAAGAATATCCTTCCTCAAATTTATTCATGAAAGACAAGAGAGTTGTGGTGGAAGGTAGATATTTCAGCTGGAGGTCTGTGATTGGAGTTTTGCAGGGATCTGTGAACTTTACTCTTTGTTTTTGCCTGGACGTGAATTTAGATGGGTTTGTGACTAAATATGCTGAAGACACCAACATTGGAGGAGTTGCAGACAGTGAGGAAGGCTGTCAGAAGGTGTAGCAGGACACAGCACAGCTTAGGGCAGCATGGTGGCACAGGGGTAGAGTTGTCTTACAGCGCTTGTAGCAATGGAGGCCGGGATCGATCCTGACTATGGGTTCTGTCTGTACGGAGTTTATACGTTCTCCCCGTGACCGCATGGGTTTTCTTCGAGATCTTCGGTTCCCTCCCACAATATAAAGACGTACAGGTTTGTAGGTTAATTGGCTTGGTATAAGTATAAATTGTTTCTATTGTGTATAAGTTAGTGTTAATGTGCAGGGATCGCTGGTCGGTGCGGACTCGGGCTGAAGGCCCTGTCTCCGTGCAGTATCTCCAAACTAAACTAAGCTGCAGAAATGAGCAGAGAAATGGCAGATGGAGTTTTACCCGAGCAAGTATGACGTGTTGTACTTTGGGAGGTTGAATGTAGGGGGAAAGTATGCAGTTGATGGCAAAAGCCTTAACAGCATTGCAATGCAGAAGGATTTGGAGTCCAAGATCATTGCTCACTGGAGGTGGCAGCACGATTGGACAAGGTGGTAAAGAAGGTGTATGTTATGCTTGTCTTCATTGCTAGGGGCATTGAATATAAGTGTCAGGAAGTCATGTTCAACTCTATCGGAGCTGTACTTGGAGTATTGCATGCAGTTCTGGTCGCCCCATTACAGGAAAAATGTTGAGGCTTTGGAGAGGGTGCAGAGGAAATTTACCAGAATGCTGTCTGGATTAGAGGGTTTCAGCTACAGGGAGAGATTGGGTGAACGTGGAATGTTTTGTCCAACATGTCAGAGGTTGAGGGGAGGGGAGAATTTATAGAAGTATATAAGATTGGATCGGAATAGTCAGTAGACAGTCAGAACATTTTTCCCACGGTGGAAATCTTCAACACTAGAGGGCATACCATCAGTGGTGAGAATACAACAGGCTGGAATCCAACCGTCCATCCACGACATTTTGCAGCTTTACAGGCTGTGTCCCTACCCAGTCGCCATTAACCAGAAACCTAATTGGATAAGTATTGTGGCTACAACAGCAGGTCAGAGGCAAAGTTTCCTGTGGGGAATGATGCACCTCCTGACTCTCCAAAGATTTCCCTCCACCTGCAAGCCATAAACCAGGAATGTAATGGAACATGCTCGAGTTGCCTGGTTAAGCTCGGCTCCAATGGCTCAAGATCAAGTTCTAGGCCAAAGCTGCTCTGTTATTTGGCCTTTTATCCACCACACAGAACAACACTGCCTATCACAGTGACTGCAACATGTCACATCTACAAAATAATTCCTTTCCCTGGCAACTTAGACATTACTTCTGTCAACGAAACCAACAGCAGTAGGGCCCCAACTGTAGGTCCCCCTCCAAGTCGTATACCATCTTGAAGAACATCAGCGGTCCTTCATAAGCCGAAGCACTGCTGAATGACTTGCATCACAAGCTTTGCAGCAGTTCAAGAAGCTAGCTCACATCTTTTCAAAGGTAATTAGGGGTAATGACAGTGAAATGTCAAGCCCAAAATTAACTTGTGGCTGTTATTTCAGTTTTCTAAGGTGAGAGGGACAATTTTAGGAGCAACTTTTGATGGAGGATAGGGCATTGGTTGACAGAATGAGTGCCAGAGGAAGTGATGGAGGCTGGTACACTTATGGCATTTAAAGGACATTAAACTGGTAAAATTGCAAACTGCTGGAGGTACGCAGTGGGCCAAGTAACATCTGTGGAGGAAACTGGGCAGACGATACTTTGAATCAATACCCTTCTCTCTATAAATGATGTCTGACCTGCTGAGTTCCCCAGCAGTTTGTTGTTTTTTACCCAATCATTTGCATCTCCACTTGGACAAGTACATGGAAGGGTTTGGAGGGGTATGGCCCAGCTGCAGGCTAGTGGGACTAAATACACTTGTCAGCATGGATAAGTTGTTCCAAGGTCCTGTTTCCATGCTGTACAGCTCTAGGACTCGAGGCCTCTCCACTTCCCCTCTCTCACGCTTAAAACTTAATCTGTTCCAATATCTCCTTATGTGGTCTTGATACATGGAAATGTATCAAGGTTTGTTTCCTAATTCACCCTGGCCATTTGGTGTCACATGAACAAACGTATGACGCCCAGCATTTAAAGCCAGATTTGGGATGGCAATGTGCATTATTGTTGATGATGATATTGGGCGGCACGGTAGCGCAGCGGTAGAGTTGCTGCTTTACAGCGAATGCAGCGCCGGAGACTCAGGTTCGATCCTGACTACGGGTGCTGCACTGTAAGGAGTTTGTACGTTCTCCCCGTGACCTGCGTGGGTTTTCTCCGAGATCTTCGGTTTCCTCCCACACTCCAAAGACGTACAGGTATGTAGGTTAATTGGCTGGGTAAATGTAAAAATTGTCCCTAGTGGGTGTAGGATAGTGTTAATGTACGGGGATCGCTGGGCGGCACGGACTTGGAGGGCCGAAAAGGCCTGTTTCCGGCTGTATATATATGATATGATATGATATGATTGCTTGACATTGCATAACATCAATCTCATTGTCAAAAACCACCACCATCATGAGGCAATGAATAAGTTTATTGGCCAAGTATGCATATACAAGTAATGTGCCTTGGTGCTCCGCTCACAAATGGCAACAGTTAACAATTAAGAATAAAGCATAACCACATCAAAACAATAAGGATACAACATCACGGTCTAAACATGTGGGTGAAAATAAACCAGAGCAAAAAAGAGACTACAGACTTTGGTTATTGAATAGAACTATCACTCGTGGAAAAAAGCTGTTTTTATGTCTGGCTGTGGCTGCTTTGACAGTCCAGAGTCGCCTTCCAGAGGGAAGTGCTTCGAAGAGTTTGTGGCCAGGGTGAGAGGGGTCAGAGATGATCTTGCCCACTCGCTTCCTGGCCCTTGCAGTGTACAGTTCGTCAATGGGGGGAAGGTTGCAGCCAACAACCTTCTCAGCTGTGCGAACGATACATTGCAGCCTCCGGATGTCGTGCTTGGTGGCTGAGCCAAACCAGACCATGATGGAGAAGGTGAGGACGGCCTCCATGATAGCAGTATAGAATTGGACCATCATTCCCTGTGGCAGATTGTGTTTCTTCAGTTGCCACAGGAAGTACATCCTCTGTTGGGCCTTTTTGACTGTGGAGTCGATGGTGGCCCCCCATTTAAGGTCCCTAGAGATGATGGTTCCAAGGACTAGTTCCAGATGTGACTATGGTGTTGTTGATGGTGAGTGGGGGGAGGGGAGGGTGATCTCTTCGAAAGTCTACAATTAGTTCCTCTGTCTTGAGAGCATTGAGCTCCAGGTTGTTGCGATGGCACCAGGACGCCAGCTGTGTCACTTCCGCTCTGTAGGCAGATTCCTCCCCATCCTGGATCAGTCCAATCAGGGTAGTGTCATCCGCAAACTTGAGGAGCTTGACAGAGGAGTCTGTAGAGGTGCCGTCATTGGTGTAGAGAGAGTAAAGGAGAGGGGAGAGTACGCAGCCTTGCGGAGCTCCTATGCTGAGGGTCTGCGGATCCGAGATGTGCTTTCCCAGCCTCACATGCTGCTTCCTGTCCGTCAGGAAGTTGATGATCCACTGACAGAGGGGTTCAGGCACAGTCAGCTGGGAGAGTTTGGAGTGTAATAGCTCTGGCACAATGGTGTTAAAAGCAGAGCTAAAAATGTAATGTAACCATCTACCCTTGTTTTTTCTGGTGTGTTACATTGCTGAATTACTCATCAGCATTAACCATCAACTTCACTGGATAAATACTGTGGTTGAAACATTGGTTGACTGCTTTACACTGTATGTTCATGATGACCTGAGTCACATAATGGGGAAATTCTTATTTTTGTCCATATCTGCCTTGATATGTGTAGGAATGATCCAAACAATCCTCCTGTGGGAGGTCACAGCCAGGGACACGCTTTGTCACCTTTCGCAACCAGCTCAAGAGTCATGAGTGTTTAATTGTCAAGTGCAGCAGGACCAGGCCAATGAGATTCTTTCTTATTGCACCTTTACAGGCACATTAAAGTATCAACAAATTAATATACAATAATGCAATAAATTATCAGTTATGCTAGGTAACCAGACCACAATACTGCACTCCAAACTATGTGGTGTAACCTGATACAAAATCCATAGTAGTTCTGTGCTGAGGAAGGGTTGTAGTTAGGGTTGTGCAGGGTGGCTCAAGTGCCGGATGGTTCATGGGAAGAAGCAGTTCTTGTTTCTGCAGGTAACTGTTCTCAAGCTCCTTGCCAATGGCAGCAGCAAGATGAGAGCAGAGCCAGGGTGATGTGGGTCTTTGGTTCTAGCTGTATTCTTGAGGCCGTACTTCATAAATAACCCTTTGATGATGGGTATGTCAATACCATCCACCACTATCCACTATCCACTAGTCATTATCCACTACTTTCCTTCATTCTAAGTTTAGGGGCAGCACCGTGGCATACGGGTGGCACAGTGGTGCATCGATAGAGTTGCTGCCTTACAGTGCCAGAAACCCAGGTTGTATCCCGACTACAGATGTTGTCTGTATGGGGTTTATATGTTCTTCCTGTGACTGCGTGAGTTTTCCCCGGGTGCTCCAGTTTCATATTATATTTTATTTCATATTTCATATTTCAGATACAGCGCGGAAACAGGCCTTTTTGACCCACCAAGTCCGCACCGCCCAGTGATCCCCGCACACTAACACTATCCTACACACACTAGGGACAATTTTTACATTTACCCAGTCAATTAACCACATTCCAAAGACGTGCAGGTTTGTAGGTAAAATAACTTCTGTAAAAATTATTCCAAGTATGCAGGATAGAACTAGCGTAAGAAAATAACTGCAGATGCTGGTACAAATCGAAGGTATTTATTTCACAAAATGCTGGAGTAACTCAGCAGCATCTCAGGAGAGAAGGAATGGGTGACATTTCGGGTCGAGACCCTTCTTCAGACTGATGTCAGGGGGGCGGGACAAAAGAAGGATATGGGTGGAGACAGGAAGATAGAGGGAGAACTGGGAAGGGGGAGGGGAAGAGAGGGACAGGGGAACTATCTAATAGATAACTAACTCATAGAACTAGCGTATGAGTGATTGCTGGTTGGTGCGGACTTGGTGGGCCGAAGGGCCTGTTTCCATGCTGTATCTCTAAACCAAATGAAAGTTATTGAACCAGGATGTGAAGCAACAATCGGTACTCTGGATTGTACACCTGCAGAAGTTCAGTAGAGTATTAGGCAACGTTCTGAATCTCCTCAAAGCTCTGAGCAAGTAACAACGTTAATGAGCTTTCTTTGTGATTGCATCACTGAGCTCAACCCAGGCCAGATTTTCAAAGATATGCACACCCAGGTACTTGAAACTGTTGACCCACTTCACTGCCGTCCCACTGATGAAGACAGGTTCATGAATCCTTGGCTTTCTGTTCCTGAAGTCAATAATCAGCTTCTTGGTCTTACTAACGATGAGAGCAAAATAGTTGTTCTAGCACCACTCAGCCAGATTATCCCACTTGTACTCTGATTCATCATTGCGCATTGACTGTCTAATGACAGTGGTATTTGTGAATTTAAAGGGGGCGTTAGAGCTGTGTCTGACTTCACAGTCACGAGCATGAGAGTAGAGCAGGGGACTGAGCGCACAGTCTCAGTGCCCCTGCACTGATGGTCAGTGAGGAGGAGAAGGTGTTGCCAATTCGTACTGATTGAGCTATGCCAATGAGAAAGTTGTGGATCCAGTTGAAGAAGAATGAGTATCTACGCAATTCCTTGAGTTGGACGATAAACTTAGAGGAGATAATGGTATTGAGCGCTGAGCTGTAGTGAATGAGCAGCCTGACATGCAAGTTCATGTTGCTTAGCTCAGCTTAGCTCAGCTCAGGCCTCATGAATACATCTTACATCCAATGTAGTGGAGTGCTTTGAGGGGTTGGTTCTGGCCCAGATCCACTCTTGCTTCAGAAATGACCATGATCTGCATCAATCTCCTCCTCACTGACCAACAATATAGGTGTACCTCAAAGGCTGCCTGCTTAGCCACTGCTCTATTCTCTTTACACCTATGACTGTATGATTTAGCACTTTCTCCATCTATACATTCACAGACCATACCACTCTTGTTGGACGAATAATGGTTGTGATGAGCTAGCGTACAAGAGTCAGATAAAAAGCCTGGTTAAGCTCTGCCAAAACAACAGCATGTCACACAATGTCAACAAATCCAAGGAACTAACTCTTGACTTTAGAAAAGGGGAGTTGGGAACCTACATGCCAGTTTTCATCAGTGGATCCATTGTGAGAAGAGTAAGTAGCTTCAAATTCCTGGAATTGACATCTTGGTTTACCTGTCCTGTGCCCAGTACGGAGATGCAATCATGAAGAAGATGTTCTAGCATACCTACTTTCTCAGAAGTTTAAAGAGATTGGTTACAGCAGGATTCTGATCAGCTGGGCAAGTGCGCTGAGGAATCGTTAATGGAGTTTAATGCAGATGTGTAAGGTGTTACATTTTGGGAAGTCAAACTAGGGCAGGATATTCACAGTGAATGTTGTGGACAGAACAGGTTTAGAAGGATATGGGCCAAACGCAGGCAGGTGAGACTAGTGTAGATGGGTCATGTTGGTCGCTGTGGGCAAGTTGGGCTGAAGGGCCTGTTTCTACGCTGAGTGACTCTATAACTCTTTGACTCTAGTAGTGGGATCTAGGACTGCAGGTACATCGTTCCCTAGAGTGGTGTCCCAGATAGATAGGGTGCTCAGGAACACTTTTGATACATTGGCTTTCATCATTCAGGGTATGGAGTATTGAAGTTTGGATTCTATGTTACAGTGTACAACAAGTTGGTGAAGTTGCAGTTTTGGTCATCCTGCTCTAGGAAAGATGCTGCTAAACTGGAAGGTTTAAGGCCAAACATAGGCAGGTAGGACTATCATAGATGGGGCATCTTGATCGGCAAGGACAAGTTGGGCCAAAGGGCCTACCTGTGTTCAAGAGGCTATATAGAGTGGTGGACTCCACTTAGTCCATCATGGGCATATCCTTCTCCTCTGTTGAATGCATCCGAAGTGCTGCCTCAAGAAGAAGGTGTCTATTATCAAGGATATGCACCATCTGGGTAAGGCCTACTTCTCACTTTGACCACTTTGAGGTGCAGAAGTCTGGAGTTCAACACCACCAGGATCAGGAACAGCAACTCTCCGGCTACCATTCGGTTCTTGTACAAACCTGCATAACTCAGATCCTACCTCAGCTCAACGGACCATCTCTTTCACTACATGGACTTATCCTCAGATTGTGGCTTGCAATAATGTTTTGTATTTTTGCAGCCTTTTTCTTTTCACCATCCTGGATAATTTATGTTTTATTGATGTACAGTGCATTCTGAAAGTATTCAGACCCCTTCACGTTTTCCACATTTTGTTACATTACAGCCTTATTTTTAAATGGATTAAATTCATTTTTTCATCATCAATCTACACACAATACCCCATAATAAAAAAGCAAAAACAGGTGTTTCGAAATTTTTGCAAAGTAATTAAAAAGAAATAACTGAAATATCACACCATTCAGACCATTTACTCAGTACTTTGTTGAGGCACCTTTGGCAGCGATTACACCCTCAAGTGTTCTTAGGTATGACGCTACCAGCTTGGCACACCTGTATTTGGGTAATTTCTCCCATTCTTCTCTGCAGATCCTCTCAAGCTCTGTCAGGTTGGATGGGGAGCGTCGATGCACAGCTATTTTCAGGTCCCTCCAGAGATGTTCGATCGAGTTCAAGTCCGGGCTCTGGCTGGGCCACTCAAGGACATTCACAGACTTGTCATGAAGCCACTCCTGCATTGTCTTGGCTGTGTGCTTAGGGTCATTGTCTTGTTGGAAGGTGAACCTCCGCCCCAGTCTAAGGTCCAGAACGCTCTGGAGCAGGTTTTCATCAAGGATCTTTGTACTTTGCTCCGTTCATCTTTCCCTCGATCCTGACTAGTCTCCCAATTCCTGCTGCTGAAAAACATCCCCACAGCATGATGCTTCCACCACCATGCTTCACCGTAGGTATGGTATTGGCCAGGTGATCAGGGGTGCTACTTGGCATTCAGGCCAAAGAGTTCAATCTTGGTTTCATCAGACCAGAGAATCTTGTTTCTCATGGTCTGAGAGTCCTTTAGGTGCCTTTTGGCTAACTCCAAGCGGGCTGTCATGTGGCCTTTTACTGAGCAATGGCTTCCTTCTGGCCACTCTACCGTCAAAGCCTGATTGGTGGAGTGCTGCGGATATGGTTGTCCTTCTGGAAGGTTCTCCCATCTTTACAGAGGAACTCTGGAGCTCTGTCAGAGTGACCATCGGGTTCTTGGTCACCTCTCTGACCAAGGCCCTTTTCCCCCGATTACTCAGTTATCCTTTCGGGCTCACACCTGTCGTTTCATCTCTGACTTTTGTCCAACAATTTGCCCACCAAAAAAAACCCTCATCTCTGTTCATCTAATACCGGCCATGCTTTGCCCTGCCCCTCCTCTCTTCCAGTTTTCTCTCCTCTCTTCCAGTTTTCTCTCCTGACCTCTCTACAATCAGTCTGAAGAAAGGTCTCCATCAGAAACGTCACTAATCCATGTTCTCCAGAGACACTGCCTGACCCAGATTATTCCAGCATTTTGTGCCTTTCTTTGGTAAGGTACAGTTGCAGTTCATTATTGTTACAGCATTAATCTTTGTATTGGCTCATCTGTTGAAAACCATTGTTTTCGTATTATTTCCAATAATATCCCAGCAACTGTCTCCTCTTGAATGATGAACAGCTCAGCCAAGGACAATAAAGATGAGTAAGCTCTACTTGTAAAGTTACAAGAGTAACAGTGAATTGAATGAGTGCAACGCTACACAAGAAGTAGAGAAGAGAAAGGTGTAAAGTAGGTGTAGCAGAGATAGCCTAAAATTCAATGAGATCTCATCAGCCATGAAAGTCCCTAGACTCCACATTCACACTTGTTTGAATTCTCCAGTGAACCGCAGGTGTGTACACTGAGTCAATGTCACTCCCTGCTTGATCCTGGGATATTCAACTTTGAGCTGAATTATTTTGAATTGTATCTTATGAGCAGAAATGTGAGACCATCCTCAAAAAAGTAATCATATCTGTGGCTTGGTTTTGCCCCATTCTCTTGCTCCTCCCCTCTTTCTGTCCTTGCGATGTGCAAAGAGCAGCAACTGTTAACAGAAGTCGCTTATCCCAGCATTGTTACCTTGTGCTTCAGAGTCAGTCAACAACAGTTTACCTTCTCCCCTCCACAGGCAATTGCCAAAGATATTCATGACATGATATGACTATATAAACTAGATAATAAATAATCTACATATGTATAGATGAAACATCTTAGAAACGTTTCAAAGGAGCATTGTAAATATGTCATAAATTATGTTTAGATACCTTGTTATATTTTACAAGAACCTTTGCTTTCCTAATCTAACCTTTGCTCCACTCATTCTCACAAAGTTGGCTCGTCAGACAACCTGTCTCCAAATATTCCAGATAAGACACACTGAAAGAATCCACTCCGATTAACACCTCAAAAAGCAATGCTGGACTTTGCACTGTGGAACGTGTCATAAATTGACAGATCTTGTCAGTCAGTCACACAATATATTTAAATTGTATCCCCAACCTCCGGTTCCAGATCACCACCCCACCACACTGGCCAACCGTTATCCCACCCACCCACCCACCCCCGGTGCCCAGCTTCTCCCACACCCACCCACACTCTACCCCTGACCCATCCACCCACACTCTACCCCCGCAACCCCCACCCACTCACACTCTACCCCTGACCCACCCACACTCTACCCCTGACCCACCCACCCACCCACACTCTACCCCTGACCCACCCACACTCTACCCCTGACCCACCCACACTCTACCCCTGACCCACCCACACTCTACCCCTGACCCACCCACCCACCCACACTCTACTCCTGCAACACCCACCCACCCACACTCCACCCCTGACCCACCCACCCACACTCTACCCCTGACCCACCCACCCACACTCTACTCCTGACCCATCCACCCACACTCTACCCCTGACCCACCCACCCACACTCTACTCCTGACCCATCCACCCACACTCTCCCCCTGACCCACCCACCCACTCTCCACCCCTGACCCACACTCTACCCCTGCACCACCCACCCACCCACACTCTATCCCTGACCCACCCACCCACTCACACTCTACCCCTGACCCACCCACCCACATTCTACCCCTGCACCACCCACCCACATTCTACCCCTGCACCACCCACCCACCCACACTCTACCCCTGCACCACCCACCCACCCACCCACACTCTACCCCTGCACCACCCACCCACACTCTACCCCTGCACCACCCACCCACATTCTACCCCTGCACCACCCACCCACCCACCCACGCTACAAGGATGCCAACAATGGCATTAGTAGGATGACTTGGGGTGGCCTGGCGGAAGGGAATGGGTGGGAGAGGGAATGCAGGGGTTACTTGAAATTATAGAAATCAATGCTCATACCTCTGGGTTGTAACCTGCCCAAGTGAAATATGAGGTGCTGTTCCTTCTGCCTCCTTAGAGAGCATCTTAATTGATTTGTATGAAGGAACTGCAGATGCTGGTTTAAACCAAAGGTAGACACAAAATGCTGGAGTAACTCAGCGGGACAGGTAGCATCTCTGGAGAGATTGGAATGGGTGACGTTTCGGGTCGAGACCTTTCTTCGGACTTAATTCAGACTTCAGATCGTAATTGATGGGTCTTCCATCCCTTTGCAATTTTATTTCAATTTCAACCAGGTGACACATTTTGATTTTGTTTTAGTTTTGTTCAAAAAAATCCCATTTTGGTTGTGGTTAATCTTCAGAGTTGGTTGTGGCTGTGGTGTTTATACTTCGTGTGGTTTATTTGATGGACTGTGCTGCATTCACAACTCTGCAATTTCTTGCGGTCTTGGGCAGAGCAGTTGCCATACCCAGCCTTGATGCATCTAATAAGGTTGTTTTCTCTGGGTCATCTATAGAAAATGATGGGAGTGATTGGAGACTTGCTGAATTTCCTCATCGTTCTGAGGAAGGAGAGGCATTGGTGCGCTTTCTAGATTGTAGCGTCGGTGTGTTTTTAAAGACTGTAAGATGTTCATACCTTCTGGAGATTTGACTTTGCAAATCACTGTTTAATCATTGAGTAGTAATTTTGTAACTAACCTTGTGTTTACATGACATTTCTTTGTGTACATAATATGCCACTTGTTTTTCAGTTAATGTTGTCGCTCCATGGTCTCCAGTACTGACAGTGTGTCCTCTACATTACAACAGGCCACTGATGTCCCACTGTCTGCCCTCCCACTGATGTCCCACTGTCTCTTGTAAACATCGGGTAAGTGATCATGCCTGTTATATTGTATAACATTAAACAAACACGTGATTTGTTGGTTCCAGCTGTTATCATGCCCATGCAAAAGTTCAGAAACATTTATACATAACCTTTATACATAAACGTTATAACCATCTGACTGCTGCTTTGTAGTGTAATTCCTCCTTACCCAGTCAGTTAACTGGAAACTAGGGCATTCGTTTCAGTCTGGTTGTTGGTAACTCCCCCGGGGCCAACAGCAGCTTTGATCTCCCTTCTCTGTTTTGGGGAAGAACTTGAGGGCTTCTCGTGTTTTTTTGAGCCATTAATGAGGAGTGACTGATCGTTTGCAACAAATATTTGCACAGCAGATCCCAGAGACCGATTATTATTCTCTAAAGTTAATAGAGAAAATGCTGGAGATGCTGAAAAGGTCGCTCAGCATCTATGGAAAAAGGAACTAGTAACATCTCGGGTCAATAATTTTTCATGGGAACAAGAAAAGCGAGAAAACAAATTTGCTTTAAGTTGCGGAGAAGGGGGTGGGAGGATAGACAGAACAGCAGGAGAAACCTAGGTTTGATCCTATCCTTGGGTGCTGGCTGTGTGAAGTTTGCATGTTCTCCCTGTGAATGCGTGGGTTCCTCCGGGTGCTCTGGTCTCCTCCCACATTCCAACAACATATGGGTTTGGAGGCTAATTAGCCTCTTTAAAATGCCCCAAGCATGTGGGAGTGGAGTGAACGTGTGATAACATAGCACTGGTATGAACGGGTGAGTATGGACTTGTTCCATGCTGCATCTTTCAATGTGGATCGGATGGGCCAAGACTATCTCACTGACACAGTGCCAACAAGGGAAGGTGGTGAGTGCTTATTAATCACATTTAATCCATGGGTAGAGGTGTAAACATAGAGATGAATGAGAACGGTGGAGAGAATGCTGGGACCATGAGATGCAGGGCAGCAATTGCTGTAACTCTGACCATGATCGGATAGTATCTGTGGAGGGAGTTAATGTCACTAATGGGTAACTTTGTATTAGAATCTGCCTGTTCTGACACAAACAAGAAAGGCCTGTGATCTGGAATTGTTGCATTTAATATTTTGTCCCAAGCATGATGGCACACGATGAGCTGTTGTTCCTTACTTTTCAGATGGACATTGTAGGAACATCAAAGGAAGCCAAACTCACACAGGTTAGAATGGGAGTTGGATGGACAGTTAAAATGTCAGACTGCTGGAAGCATAGGGTCACCCTTGTGAACTGAATGAGGGTATTGTGGAACGTGGTTACCCAACCTGTGTTTGGTTTGTCCAATGTAGAGACCATTTGTGAGCAATAAATAGAATAGCTTAGATGGAAAGAAGTGCAAGTGGATTGCTGCTTCACCTAGAAGAACTGTTTGGGTCGCTGGATGGTGGGAACGGATGTCATGAAAGGCCAGGTGTCACGTCTGGTTTTTTTTCCAGATTTTCCAGCACTTCAGAGTTTTCCTTTGTGATTGTTATTGGCCAGAACTTCCCTACCAATGATACAGTGAGAGTAAATTAAACCTTGATTTATTGTCAGATCTGGGAGATGACAAATCCAGCAGGGCAGCAGTCCATCAGCACTGCAGCCAACACTGTGCAGAAGTCCCTGGACTGTGACTTGAACCCACAGCCGCCCATAGAGAGGGTCTGTCACTGAGCCAAAGGTGTCTGGTAACCGGAGGGGCAGGTGTTGGTCCTGCTGTTGAATGGTGAGATGGTGGTGATTGTGACAGAATGGGAAAACAATTGGTGGTTGCGCAATTTCTATTCTTTCTGCCCTCTTACCGTGTGCTTATAGAAAGCATTCACAATTCAGCTTTAAATTTTCTCCCATTGAATTTTTTTAATGAGATTCCACCATCAGGTCCTCAGGGATCAATATTTCAAGATGAAATGAAAACGTTATGCTTCTTAGGATCCATGTTGTGAGCAAGTTGCAATCACAGTCTATGACCCAGTTAAAAATGTGGAATATTTGAAATAAAATTGGGCAGAAATGCTGCCTTAATCATTTTGAATATAAATTAAGCAAGATTCATAAAGACCATAGAGTCAGTTCCTCAGTATAGCAACAGTGAACCTGACCATGGAGTCACCTCCTCAGTGCAGCAACAGCTAACCTGGCCATTACATTTTGTCCCATCTAAGTGAGTGCTGATGTGCTGAAGCCTACATGAAGTCCCCACAGCCACGGCTTGAAAAAAAATTGGTCCTTGAAGCAATCTATTGTCTTTGGATCAGTCTTGAGTTAAGGAACAATGTCTGCCTTCAAAATTGCTGCAAAAGTTTAAATCAGCCACTGTTACATGTTTTAGAGAAATAGAACTGATGTGCCTGAATGTCTGATATTTGTTGTTCACTTGCTTTCTATTTGCACTCTGGAGATGATTTGTCTTTTGATCTTTGAGGCCCTGTCCTTGTGATTTTACGCTTTGCACATTGACAATCTTTTATGTCTGGAATTATACAGAAAAGATAGCCCCGATTTACATTTCAAAATGCACTATCAATGGAGATGTATCTAAAGTACGTCAGAGTTAAATCCCAAATGGTCCTTTGATAATATTAAATCTCAAAAAGATACCGAACTCTGGAGAGATAACTGCTCATTAATATTAATGTGTTCCAACCTGCACTGACGACATCTTCACTGAGCAAACTCACATCTCCCTTTTAATATAGTTTCATTTGCTTTGAGGCGGTCGTCCTCTTTGACGGACCTAGCTTTTTTACTTTAAAAAATACCAATAATTTAGGAAAGTTACACTAATGCTAAAAGTTTTGCTTTAAATATTCTTATGCCTTTTCTTTCTACTTATGCCGTGGTGCCTTTTTAAAATGACGAACCACACAATTCCTCCTTGAGGCTTTTCTACTGTTGGCCAACTGGATATTGTCACTCTGGCCTGCTCTCTTCTTTTTTCTTATTTAATCGTATCTCCAGTCATGTCTTCTCTTCCTCTGCCCCTGTGATTACTTCAAAGACACTCACACAGAGGCAGTTATTCCTCCGCTCCAGCTAGCCTCTCCTGCGGAGTTCCACAAGGCTCCATCCTAGGCCCCATTCTCTTCTCTCTATACATGCTCCCCCTTGGCCAAATCATTCAAAGGCACGGCATTTCTTTCCACTGCTATGCCGATGACACTCAGCTTTACCTCCCCCTGAAACCCAACAACCAGTCAAATTTAAACAGCCTCTTACACTGCCTTGAAGACATAAAATGTTGGATGGCACAGAACTTCCTCCAATTAAATGAGAACAAGTCTGAGGTCATCCTATTCGCCCCCCCCCCCCCCCCCCCCCCCCCCCCCCCCCGACTCCATCAAATTGATAACAGGCAGTCTTGGAAGTCTATCCTGCCTAGTCAAACCGCATGTCAAAAACCTCGGCATGATATTTGACTCTGCATTAAAATTTGATAAGCAAGTCAACACTGTGGTAAAAGCCAGCTTCTTCCAACTTCGAACCATAGCTAAAATCAAACCTTTCCTCCAATTCGACGACACAGAAAAAATCATTCACGCTTTCATTTTCTCCCGCCTAGACTACTGCAACTCCCTATACACTGGGATCAGCCAATCTTCCCTGTCCCGCCTGCAACTGGTCCAAAACGCCGCAGCGAGACTCCTGACGGATACCCGTAAAAGGGACCACATCACCCCGATTCTGGCCTCTCTCCACTGGCTCCCTGTACGGTACAGAATCAACTTCAAGCTCCTCCTATTCACGTATAAAGCCCTAAATGGACACTCCCCCCCCTACATCAAAAATCGTCTAACCCCCCTCTCTAACTCCAGGTCTCTCAGGTCGGCCGACTTGGGGCTACTCACTATCCTGCGGTCTAGGCTTAAGCTGAGGGGTGACCGCGCTTTTGCGGTTGCAGTTCCTAGACTGTGGAACAGCATCCCTCTCCCCATCAGAACTGCCCCCTCCATCGACTCCTTTAAGTCCAGGCTCAAAACCTATTTCTACTCCCTAGCGTTTGAGGCTCATTGAGGAGGCGCTGTGAACTGTTTGCGTGCTACTGTATGTTTCATTTTTTTCCCCATTGGAACCTAATCAGATGTACAGCACTTTGGTCAACGTGGGTTGTTTTTAAATGTGCTATACAAATAAAATTGACTTGACTTGACTTGACCTCTTGTGCGCAGTAGACCAGGCTAACATCATCCCACCTTATTGATTTCCAATCTCCACCTTCAAATCAAATTCTTTTTTTTTCTCTGCATCACCTTCCTCTGTCACTATTTCCACCCTTCCCTCCCCCACCTGACATTTACCCACCAAACAACCCTCCTCTCCTGCATCGACCCACCACTTGCAGCTTTTACCCTACTTCTCCCTCTACTCTTTCAGACCAGAGGAAGGGCTTTGACCTGAAATGCTAATGGGTCATTTTCTTCCACACTAGCAATATTGAATGTATAGATACTAAGAATGTGTTAAGAGTTTTGCACAGTTTATTGCTTTTATAAATATTTTTTATCACAAATAAAGTTTATTTGTGAATTTAAAAAAAATGTCTATATCCTTTCACAGATGCTGCCTGAACCACTGAGTTAGAAACATAGAAACATAGAAAAGTAGGTGCAGCAGTAGGCCATTCGGCCCTTCGAGCCAGCACCACCATTCAATATGATCATGGCTGATCATCTAAAGTCAGTACCCCGTTCCTGCTTTTTCCTCATATCCCTTGATTCCTTTAGCCCTAAAAGCTAAATCTAACTCTCTCTTGAAAACTTCCAGTGAATTGGGGTCCACTGCTTTCTGTGGCAGAGCATTCCACAGATTCACAACTCTCTGGGTGATTTTTTTTTACCTCATCTCAGTCTTAAATGGCCTACCCCTTATTCTTAAACTGTGAGCCCTGGTTCTGGACTCCCCCAACATCAGGAACATTTTTCCTGCACCTAGCCTTTAAGAATTTTATGTTTCAATAAGATCCCCTCTCATCCTTCTAAATTCCAGTTCCTCCAGCAGCTCTCCCTTTTTTTCTAGTCCAGATTCCAGTATCTTGTCGCAACAGCCCAGACTGCCCACTTGACTGTCTCACCAAACTTTCTGCCCAGAGAGTTGGTTTGGGGGTCTTCATTTCAGCTAGTTCTGACTCAATTCGTACCATAATTCGCCAACCAATCCCCCCAGAGTATCATGTCTTCCATGAACTTATTGTGGTGGATCAGATGAATGTCTTGACATTGAGGGGGATCTGGCTGAGTGTTGCTGGCACCCTCCCACTTCATTAAAGCTCCCTGCCTGCTTGGATCTTCTACCTCTGGCTCTGCCCTGGATCTTGGCACCATATTACATTAGTATGCCCAAAACCGTGTTCTTGATCTTCCTCCGAGCTATTCACCTTGTCCCCCGAGCACTCAATGAAAATTTTGCTATCTCTTTGCACAAAAGACAGACTTATTTAGAATAAAAAGAATGTTGGTTATTCTCAGCAGGTCAGGCAGAATCTGAGGAGGAAGAGAAGGTGTAAGTACTTCAGGGTCAATTAGCCTTTGTGAACTCTGAGAAGTTTAAAGGTAAAAAGGTTTTAAGATACAGACAAATGAAGAGGGAAAGGCAGGAGAGATTTAGTGATCAAAGTATTATTTGTGCATAGCTAAAGAGGAAAGAGAAGATCACACTGGAAGGGCTATTGGGAGAAATAGAATCATTATCTATAGTTAGAAAAAGAACATGCTATGGGTACTGGAGACCAGGAATGATGCCAGGGATTGCAGGAAACGTGGAGACTGTTGAGCATAGTGCTGGGCCTTGAATGTAACGGGAACATTGTAGGAGGCCAAGAACCAGCAGGTCAGAATGGAGGGTTGAAAAAAGGAAATGCAGATGTGGGTTTACAAAAAAAGACACAAAATGCTGGAGAAAGTTTGGCAGCATCTCTGGAGATCATGGATGACATTTCGGGTCTGGACCCTCTTTCAGACTGTTGCCTGCATATTTTGGGATATGGAGTGTTGCCTGGACATTTCCGGAGGCAGGAAGAGTAATAATTAAACAGAGATACTCGGCAAAGTAATCTGTGGTCAGTATTTAGTCTCCACAGTAAAATAGACTGCCCATTGGTGTTCTCTGGTGTCCTTCCAGATATCCGGTAACCACAGCATGTTCCTTTTGTAATTATAGATAATGAAGGCAATGTACTCTCGCTAATGAAGTGCTTGTGACCATTTTCCTTCATGTGCTTCATCTCTGCTTCTTCTTTTTCCCTTCTTCGTTTAAGGGGATAGGCCAATGATAACCACTGGCTGTAATCTCATCTACTTCCATGCATTCCATGCCATTTCCTTCTCCGATCCTGTTTTCTGTTAAGAATCCGTTCACTCTCTCATTCTCTTGCTGGTCGTCACATCATCTCTGGTATCTTCACCTCTGTCCCAGTCCTACTTAACCTCACGTTGCACTCTACCACCTCCACATCAACGAATCGTCCTCCACTCTTTCAGCAACTCCAACATGATGCTGCTTCATCTTCCCTTCTCCTCCCCTCCCTCACAACATCCCTTCATCTTCCCTTCTCCTCCCCTCCCTCACAACATCCCTTCATCTTCCCTTCTCCTCCTCTCCCTCACAACATCCCTTGCAGCATTCCCATGGCTTGACCTGTCCTGCACGTGATGTTTCACTCTTCCATCTCCACCAACATTCACTTCGATTCCCACATCACCTCCCCGTGTAACTGCACGCAATGCAAGAACCTTTCAATTCCTCCCAAAACATCTAATACTGGGAAGAATTAACTCATTATCTACAATTACAAAGGAACATGGTGTGGATACTGGAGGAAAGAACTGCAGATGCCGGTTTAGAAGGTAGACACAAAATGCTGGAGTAAGTCAGCGGGTCAGGCAGCATCTCTGGAGAGAAGGAATGGGTGACGTTTCGGGTCGACTGATCAGTCTGAACAAGGATCTCGACCCGCAATACGGGGAGAAAAGATGAGGTACGAGGGTAAACTAGCCAATAATATAAAGGAGGATAGCAAAAGTTTTTTTAGGTACGTGAAGAGGAAAAAAATAGTCAAGGCAAATGTGGGTCCCTTGAAGACAGAAGCAGGGGAATTTATTATGGGGAACAAAGAAATGGCAGACGAGTTAAACCGTTACTTTGGATCTGTCTTCACTGAGGAAGATACACACAATCTCCCAAATGTTCTAGGGGCCGGAGAACCTAGGGTGATGGAGGAACTGAAGGAAATCCACATTAGGCAGGAAATGGTTTTGGGTAGACTGATGGGACTGAAGGCTGATAAATCCCCAGGGCCTGATGGTCTGCATCCCAGAGTACTTAAGGAGGTGGCTCTAGAAATAGTGGAAGCATTGGAGATCATTTTTCAATGTTCTATAGATTCAGGATCAGTTCCTGTGGATTGGAGGATAGCAAATGTTATCCCACTTTTTAAGAAAGGAGGGAGAGAGAAAACGGGGAATTATAGACCAGTTAGTCTGACATCAGTGGCGGGGAAGATGCTGGAGTCAATTATAAAAGACGAAATTGCTGAGCATTTGGATAGCAGTAACGGGATCATTCCGAGTCAGCATGGATTTACGAAGGGGAAATCATGCTTGACAAATCTACTGGAATTTTTTGAGGATGTAACTAGGAAAATTGACAAGGGAGAGTCAGTGGATGTGGTGTACCTCGACTTTCAGAAAGCCTTCGACAAGGTCCCACATAGGAGATTAGTGGGCAAAATTAGGGCACATGGTATTGGGGGTAGGGTACTGACATGGATAGAAAATTGGTTGACAGACAGAAAGCAAAGAGTGGGGATAAATGGGTCCCTTTCGGAATGGCAGGCAGTGACCAGTGGGGTACCGCAAGGTTCGGTGCTGGGACCCCAGCTATTTACGATATACATTAATGACTTAGACGAAGGGATTAAAAGTACCATTAGCAAATTTGCAGATGATACTAAGTTGGGGGGTAGTGTGAATTGTGAGGAAGATGCAATAAGGCTGCAGGGTGACTTGGACAGGTTGTGTGAGTGGGCGGATACATGGCAGATGCAGTTTAATGTAGATAAGTGTGAGGTTATTCACTTTGGAAGTAAGAATAGAAAGGCAGATTATTATCTGAATGGTGTCAAGTTAGGAGGAGGGGGAGTTCAACGAGATCTGGGTGTCCTAGTGCATCAGTCAATGAAAGGAAGCATGCAGGTACAGCAGGCAGTGAAGAAAGCCAATGGAATGTTGGCCTTCGTAACAAGAGGAGTTGAGTATAGGAGCAAAGAGGTCCTTCTACAGTTGTACCGGGCCCTGGTGAGACCGCACCTGGAGTACTGTGTGCAGTTTTGGTCTCCAAATTTGAGGAAGGATATTCTTGCTATGGAGGGCGTGCAGCGTAGGTTCACTAGGTTAATTCCCGGAATGGCGGGACTGTCGTATGTTGAAAGGCTGGAGCGATTGGGCTTGTATACACTGGAATTTAGAAGGATGAGGGGGGATCTTATTGAAACATATAAGATAATTAGGGGATTGGACACATTAGAGGCAGATAACATGTTCCCAATGTTAGGGGAGTCCAGAACAAGGGGCCACAGTTTGAGAATAAGGGGTAGGCCATTTAGAACGGAGATGAGGAAGAACTTTTTCAGTCAGAGGGTGGTGAAGGTGTGGAATTCTCTGCCTCAGAAGGCAGTGGAGGCCAGTTCGTTGGATGCTTTCAAGAGAGAGCTGGATAGAGCTCTTGAGGATAGCGGAGTGAGGGGGTATGGGGAGAAGGCAGGAACGGGGTACTGATTGAGTGATCAGCCATGATCGCATTGAATGGCGGTGCTGGCTCGAAGGGCTGAATGGCCTACTCCTGCACCTATTGTCTATTGTCTATTGTCTATTGAAACGTCACCCATTCCTTCTCTCCAGAGATGCTGCCTGTCCCACTGAGTTACTCCAGCATTTTGAGTCTACCTCCGTGTGGATACTGGAGATAGTTATAGAGCTGTACAGCACAGAAACAGCTCCTTCAGCTCAACCTATCCACGCTGACCAGGATGTCTATCCAAACCAGTGTCATTTGCTTCCATTGGAATGGCACCAGGAAATGCGGAGATCATTGAGCTGAGTGGTGGGCCTCGAGTGTGAGTCAATCAAACTTTGCTTCCGCTTGAAACAGCGATTTTATTTACTGTGTTGACTGATCAAAGATCAGCAGACTGTGGAGCATCTCCCTCCAGTGTAACCTTGAGCTTCTGGGTCACTTATCACTGTAAGGGAGGAAGACAAGTATCAAATTAGGAAAGACAATTCATCACCAAAAAAATGTTGACTGACTTTTCATTTTAGCATTGTGTCCGTAATGTAAACGTGTTTATTCCAAGGGTGAAAACCACTCGTGTTCTATTGTATACTTGGCACATCAAAGATGATTTCTGGTGGGAGCTGACCACTGCCATAGCATTCCTCAACCTAACTGCTACAAATGACAGTTCATCTCTACATTGTTAACTCCAAACTTTTCCGAACACCTTTCTGGGAGTAATCCATTTCACAATTTCATGACTGACTTTACCCATTCCTTTTACTGTTGACTAATCCCAGTATTGCAGCCCAAGGCACTGAGAGGAGATTGTTTGCCGGCTGGTGCTTTTGCAGGGGTAGGTAATCATCCCACTCTGATCTTGCCTTTTGTGTACATGTGTGTCAGAATCATGAAGTCCATGCTGATCAAGTTGCCTAACTTTGCCTGCACCTGCCCCATATCCCTCCAATGCTTTCCCATCCACATACCGATCCAAGTGTCTTTTAAATTTCATATTTGTACCCACCTCTACCACTTCCTTTGGCAGCTCGTTCCAAGTACACACCAACTTCTGGGTGAAAAGGTTTCACCTCAGGTCCCTTTTAAATATTTCCCCTCTCACCTTAAACTTATGTCCTCTAGTCTTAGACTGCCCCACCCTGGGGACAGGATTGTGACTCAGCCTCTCCAGCTGCTCCTTATTACACAAATCCTCCCGACCCAGTCATTATTTTTGTATCCTTTCTATAGCAAGGTGACTGGAACTGTACACAGTATTCCAGATAACGATGCCTAGTACAGCTGCAACACAGGTCCCAACTCCTGCATTCAATGCACACACTAATGAAGGGAAGTGTGCCAAATACCTTCTTCACCATCCTGTCCACCTCTATTGCCATTTTCAGAAAACTATGTACCTGCATCCCTTTATTTCTCTGTTCTGCAATATTCCCCAGGACCCTATCATTTACTGTTTAAATCCTGCCCAGGTTTGTTCTGTAAAAACACCTCATATTTATCTGAATTAAATACTTTTGCCATTACTTGGCTCATTGGCCCACTTGAACAAGATCCCAGTGTAATCGTCGATAAGCTTCACTGTCCATTGTGCTACCTGTTTTAGCTTCATCCGCAAACTTACTGACCATTAGCAAAAATAAATAATGCAATCGCATCCAACTTGTTAATATAAATAATGAACAATAGTGGACTCAGCACCTACCTCTGTGGTTCACCACTAGTTACATGTTTGCAGTCTGAAAAAAACACCTTCTACCACCACCCTCTCTGTCTGTTACCTTCAAGCCAATTTTGTATCCAACTGGCGAGCTCATCCTGATCCCGTGTAATCTAACCATCCAGACCAGCCTGCCATCGGTACTTTGTCAAAAGCCTTCCTAAAGTCCGTCCACATCAATTTCTCCCCATTGGATATATTTATTTTTACATCTATGCCATATCTTTAATGATCTTTACTTTAATGATCCATATTCTTCCATTATCTCCATATTCATGTGCCTATCTATTAGCTTAAACACCACTGTCATATCTGCCTCTAGCAACTCTCATGGCAACACATTCCAGGCACCTAACGCTCTCTGTTTTAAAACACCGCCCCGCACATCTTTAATCTTTCCCCCTCTCACCTTAAAGCTATGCCCACCAGTGTTTGACTTTTCCACCCTGGGAAAAAGGTTCTGACTACTCTATCTATGCCTCTCTTAATTTTAGATGCTTCTGTCAGGTCTCCTCTCACCCTCTGACGTCTCCACATCCTTCCTGTAATAAACAGCACACAATATTCCAACTGTAGACTTCCTGATTCTTATACTCAATGCCCCAACCGATGACGGCATGCATACCATTCCTTGTTCACCATTCTTTCTACTTGTGTTGCTACTTTCAAAAAGCTATGGACTTGGACCACAAGATTTCTCTGTACATCAAAGCTATTAAAGGTCCTGCCATTCACTATTCTTTCTCCTTACATTCAATCTCCTAAAGTGCACATGCACCCAGATGAAACTCCATCAGTATTTCTTCTCCCACATCTGTAACCAATCTATATCCTGTACCATTTAGTGCATTTCACCTCAAATATAATCCATATCCATTTCCTCTTCTCTGTACACAGCATCTGACAAAGGGTTCTGAGAGGTCAACTGTCTATTTCCCTCCACAGATGTTGCCTAGGCCACTGAGTTACTCTAGCACTTTGTTTCTTGCTCAAGATTGTATTATCTGTAGTCTCTTGTGTTTGTCCCGCCCCCCTGACATCAGTCTGAAGAAGGGTCTCGACCCGAAACGTCACCCATTCCTTCTCTCCCGAGATGCTGCCTGACCTGCTGAGTTACTCCAGCATTTTGTGAATAAATACTTGTGACTGTTTGGATCAGTTGGTCATACAATAGACAATAGACAATAGGTGCAGGAGTAGGCCATTCAGCCCTTTGAGCCAGCACCGCCATTCAATGCGATCATGGCTGATCACTCTCAATCAATACCCCGTTCCTGCCTTCCCTCCATACCCCCTCACTCCGCTATCCTTAAGAGCTCTATCCAGCTCTCTCTTGAAAGCATCCAACGAACTGGCCTCCACTGCTTTCTGAGGCAGAGAATTCCACACCTTCACCACTCTCTGACTGAAAAAGTTCTGCCTTAAATCAAAAGATCATAGAATTTAAGCCTCTTCCAAGATTTGAGCACATGATCCAGATTGACACTGGAGTTCAGGAATGAGAGTGTTGCCTTGTTCAGAATTCTTCTTGTAACAAGACCTTGCATTAACACAGCACTTTCAGTCAGGCAAAACAAGGAACTTCAAGGGTGTGTCATTGAAGAAAGTTAATCACGGAGCCACACGAAAACATGTTGGAACAGGTCAGCAGAGACAACGCATGAAAGATATGGGGAAAGGAGGGTAACGTGTTGGTGAGGTTAGGGAAATGCACGGCAATGCTGAGGTGTAGTGTAGCATTGAAAAGTGGGATGCACAGGCAGCCAGAGCTGGAGGGGTTTCAGACATTGGGCGGGTTGTAAAGATGGCGAAAGGTCCATCGAGATGGGGAGGAGCAAGCTGAAGAGGAAGGTTGCCCCTCAGTGAGGTACAACATTAACTCTGATGATCATGTCTGATGATTATGTTGGTCTGAGTTGAGAGATGAGTTGTTTACTGGCCAGCATTCTTCCTTACCAAGACCAACTCAAGACCAACTAAAACAAATTAACATTACTTAACAGATTTTGTTCTGGAACCTTGCTATGAGTAAAGTAGTTGCGTTTAACAGTATTTCATCATGTGAACTTTTGCAACGTGAACACTCTTGTTTCTTGCTTTAAAATGACCCCCCTCTGTTATTTAGACCATGGTTCACAATTCCTTTGCGGTTAATGCAGCTTTTAACTGAAGCCGGGGATCTCTGCTGGTGTCTTTAGACTGAAGTCCAAGATTGCAGCATGTTGGACGATGCAGGTGAGGGCAGAAGTTGGGAAGTGAAGCATAGAAACATAGAAAATAGGTGCAGGAGTAGGCCATTCGGCCCTTCGAGCCTGCACCGCCATTCAATATGATCATGGCTGATCATCCAACTCAGTATCCCGTACGTGCCTTCTCTCCATACCCCCATATCCCTTTAGCCACAAGGGCCACATCTAACTCCCTCTTGAATATAGCCAATGAACTGGCCTCAACTACCTTCTGTGGCAGAGAATTCCACAGATTCATCACTCTCTGTGTGAAAAAAAACTTTCTCATCTCGGTCCTAAAAGACTTCTCCCTTATCCTTAAACTGTGACCCCTTGTTCTGGACTTCCCCAACATCTGGAACAATCTTCCTGCATCTAGCCTGTCCAACCCCTTAAGAATTTTGTAAGTTT
The DNA here is from genome assembly GCF_053455715.1 of Rhinoraja longicauda. NCBI lineage: Eukaryota > Metazoa > Chordata > Chondrichthyes > Rajiformes > Arhynchobatidae > Rhinoraja > Rhinoraja longicauda. The sequence goes on from NC_135962.1 coordinate 10,409,647, forward strand.
CTATAAGATCCCCCCTCATTCTTCTAAATTCCAGCGAGTACAAGCCGAGTCTATCCAGTCTTTCTTCATATGAAAGTCCTGCCATCCCAGGGATCAATCTGGTGAACCTTCTCTGTACTCCCTCTATGGCAAGAATATCTTTCCTCAGATTAGGAGACTAAAACTGTACGCAATATTCCAGGTGTGGTCTCACCAATGCCCTGTACAACAATGAAGCATTGGGGACACAAGTATAAACAGGTGGGCCTTTGGGTCCTTGATCTCTGCTTCACCATTCAAGAGGACCATGTCTCAGCACCACTTTCTTGCAACAATCTCATTTCTCTTAACATTTGAAAACGTACCGATTTGTTTTGAACATATTCAGCAACTGAGTCTATTGGGTAGAAGATTCCAAATTTCTCCTCATCTCTGACCTGGATGGCCATCCCTTTATTCTGAACTGTGACGCCTGGTTCTTATCACGCCAGCCTGAGAAGGTTTCCACATCCATCCTGTCAAGCACCACTAGAATATCACTTTTTCACAAACATGCCCATGAGTTTTAAAAAGTGATGCCATCTTTTTAATCTCACGAGTCTCTGAATTCAACGAAGTTCTATCGGAAAAGCGCCAAGTCCTTGTCAATCACCGCTCCCCTGACCCATGAAAGGTAAACAGAAAATGTTTGGTTCGCTTGTCTTCAGCAGTCGAGGCATTGAGCGGGGACAAGAGTGGGGACATCTTGTTACAGCTGTACAAGACGTTGGTGAGACCGCACGTGGAGTACTGTGTGCAGTTCAGGTCACCTAACTATAGGAAGGATGCCATTAAGCAGAAGAGGGTGCTGAGAAGATTCACATGGATGTTTGCCAGAACTGGAGGACTTAAGTTATAAGGAGAGGTGGATTCATTGGATTTTTTTACCTTGATGCATAGGAGGTTGAGGGTTGACCTTATTAAGGTATGTAAAATGATGACAGGCATAGATTAGGTGTTTAGCAGTCTTTTTCCCAGTATAGGTGTGTCTCAAACTAAAAGGTGCAAGTTTAATATGAGAGGGGAAAGATTTAAAGGGGACTTGAGGAGCATCTTTTTCACACAGAGGTTTAATTTTTAGATTAGAGATACAGCGCGGAAACAGACCAGCGATCCCCGCATATTAACACTATCCTACACGTGCATACTAGGGACAATTTACATTTTTTTAAATACAAAGCCAATTAACCTACAAACATGTACATCTTCGGAGTGTGGGAGGAATCCAAAGATCTCAAAGAAAATCCACGCGGTCACGGGGATAACGTGTGAGCTCCGTACAGACAGCACCCATAGTTGGGATCGAACCCGGGTCTTTGGCGCTGTAAGTGCTGCAAGGCAGCAACTCTACTGCTTTGCCACAGTGCCGCCCAGGGGTGGAGGGTATGTGGCACGACCTGCCAGAAGAAGAAGTAGCAGAGGAAGGGTGCAATTACAGCTTGAAAGTCGTTTGGAAGGTACAGTATATGGTTAGGAAAAGTTTAGAGGGATATGGACAAAATGCAGGCAAGTGGGAATGAGCTCAGTTACGCCCTTTGGTCAGCATAGATAAGTGGTGCTGTTTCTGTGCTGTATGACTCTCAGTCTATGAGTTAGTGCAAGGGCTTGTGCCAAGGGAATGTTGGAACAACATTCTGTCACTCTTGTGGGCACCTCCTGCACAAGCTGTGGTTGAGTCTGCGGCTCCCACATCAACCACCTCAGAACCCTTGGAACTGGAGTGGAAGCAACTCAACCTCGGATCCTGAGGGACTGAGCAACACAACCTCCCACCCGTTTCAAACACGAAGGAGATCAGTTTAACTCCAACGTGTGGTAATATTGACTTTTTATAACATTTTTATAATGTTTTAATTGGGTGGTAGAACCATATTCAATAACTTTCAAAAGGGAAGATAGACACAAAATGCTGAAGTAACTCAGCAGGACAGGCAGCATCTGGAGGGAAGGAATGGGTGACATTTTGGGCCATGACCCTTCTTCAGACTCCGAAGGTATCGCAAAATGCTGGAGTAACTCAGCAGGTCAGGCAGCATCTCTGGAGAGAAGGAATGGGTGACGTTTCGGATCGAGACTCTTCTTCAGACTGAAGAAGGGTCTCAACTCGAAACGTCACCCAGTCCTTCTCTCCAGAGATGCTGCCTGACCTGCTGAGTTACTCCAGCATTTTGTGATACCTTCCATTTGTACCAGCATCTGAAGTTATTTTCCTAATTCTTCAGACTCCAACATTTTGTGTCTATCTTTGGTTTAAACCTGCATTTGCAGTTCCTTCTTACACTTTCGAAAGGGAAATTGTTAAGACTTCTCCAAGGAATATTGGCAAGGGAATGACCAGGAGCGTGAGACCAACTGGAGCTGAGAGATAAATATAATGTGCCGAACAGCTTGCTTCTTCATGGTAAGAATTTGCTTATTAGAATTGACAGCAAAGAGCCTATGAAATACCAGATACAAGAATGAAAATTCATCATAAAAAGGAACAGTGCCAAAGGGTTAGGGGTCTTCCTGTGCTTAAAAACCAAGGCAGAAGTCCAGGGAATTATACAGCAATTAGCTTTGCACCACTGCTGGGAAAGATAATGGAATGTTTATTCAAACATGTGATCGAAAAAACTTCTGCATCTGGAAATATAATAAAGAACAGTCGGCAGCATTTAAATATTCCATCTAGGTCATACCTGACCCAGTTGGAATATCAAATGACTAACAAAGATCAGAGAAGGGAATGCAGTGGCTGGAATATATTTCAATTTTTATAGGCCCTTGTAAGGATAGTAGAGGTATAACTAAAGTTAGAGTGTGTCATGTCACGGAGAAGAGTAGATTGCAGGCTTACTACAAAACAGAAAGAGGTTAAGGGCTGGTCCCTCAAGCTGGCAAGGAAAATGGATGTGGTGGTGTACACATGTAGGTGCTAGGCCGGTGTAGTTCACAGGCTACATTATTAACAACCTGTACTCTGCATCACTGGGTTGCATTCACCTTTCAGAACATGGAGTGGACAAGCACAGAAACACGGATCAGAAAGTTGTAAACTAGGCATGGGCAGGCCAGACTTTAATGGCGATGCAAGAGACCAGATGCTTTAATGGACTTTAGTCGGAGGTGACAATGAGTTCATTTACATAATTTCAATTTATCACTTCAGCCTTTTCATTAAAAATAACACTTCTGCATCCCCTGTGAAGAAAGAGTTCAGCTCTTTCCTTTATCCTTTGCAATTTAGGGAAAGCTGTCATCAGCACCACTCCCCGAGACGCTGTGTCCATTCAACAACTGAACCGGTCTGCTGAGGGGGAACGAAGCAGGGTCCGTCTGGGTGCTGATGGACAAGGAACTGCTCCATTCCTGCTGCAGGTAGTCACACTGCATGTCACCCTTGCAGAAAGCAATGCGATTTCTGCATCACTTGTCACCGCTTCAGGAGATACCGCAGCACCTCACAACCAAAGAAAGGCTAGCAAAGTGTTTGTTTGTTGTCAGCAGCAAGTTTATGTGTAGCAACAGCAAACAGCACAGGATAAATGATCAGATGATCTTTTATAAAACGTTTATTGAGGGATAAATATTGGTCCGGAGTGTGAACAGGAATATTCCTTCTCTTCCACAAGTCATACGGTCTGTTCCATCCACTTGTAAGAACAAGTGGACGGCTGGCTTCACAACTCACCGTAATGATGTGTTACAAATTGGAAACATTCTCTCACTACTGCCTTGGAGTGCGAGCCCAGATTATATGAAGGAACACTTGAACCAAGAAACTTATTTAAAGGCTGTACTTGTGGCCTCAAGAAAATCTGGACAAGAAGATGTCATCAGGTACAAAGTTTTCTTGTTATGAAGCATATTATTTTTTAAATAGCTGATGTACTGCAACACCCCAAATAAACACAGTTCAATGTTCTTGCACTCAAACTCTTGGAGATGAAAATTGGAAAGGGGCTACACTAGAATGAATGATGCCTGATTGTTCCATGTACCTAGGGTACCTAGATATAGTCAATGCTTTGTTTTGCAGACAACCTAGGCAGTACACAAGTGTCGCCAAGCGTTGGCGCCAACAAAGTTACAAAAGTACCAAATAGTCCTATCTATTGCCTACCGCTAAATGTGGCAGCAGCTCCTCCCTTCCACCAGTTCCCCCCTTTGTTGTCAGTGTCCCCCCCCCCCCCATGCTGGTTCCCCCTTTATTCTCACTGGTCAATAGACAATAGACAATAGGTGCAGGAGTAGGCCATTCAGCCCTTCGAGCCAGCACCGCCATTCAATGCGATCATGGCTGATCACTCTCAATCAGTACCCCGTTCCTGCCTTCTCCCCATACCCCCTCACTCCGCTATCCTTAAGAGCTCTATCCAGCTCTCTCTTGAAAGCATCCAACGAACTGGCCTCCACTGCCTTCTGAGGCAGAGAATTCCACACCTTCACCACCCTCTGACTGAAAAAGTTCTTCCTCATCTCCGTTCTAAATGGCCTACCCCTTATTCTCAAACTGTGGCCCCTTGTTCTGGACTCCCCCAACATTGGGAACATGTTATCTGCCTCTAATGTGTCCAATCCCCTAATTATCTTATATGTTTCAATAAGATCCCCCCTCATCCTTCTAAATTCCAGTGTATACAAGCCCAATCGCTCCAGCCTTTCAACATACGACAGTCCCGCCATTCCGGGAATTAACCTAGTGAACCTACGCTGCATGCCCTCCATAGCAAGAATATCCTTCCTCAAATTTGGAGACCAAAACTGCACACAGTACTCCAGGTGCGGTCTCACCAGGGCCCGGTACAACTGTAGAAGGACCTCTTTGCTCCTATACTCAACTCCTCTTGTTACGAAGGCCAACATTCCATTGGCTTTCTTCACTGCCTGCTGAACCTGCACGCTTCCTTTCATTGACTGATGCACTAGGACACCCAGATCTCGTTGAACTCCCCCTCCTCCTAACTTGACACCATTCAGATAATAATCTGCCTTTCTATTCTTACTTCCAAAGTGAATAACCTCACACTTACCTACATTAAACTGCATCTGCCATGTATCCGCCCACTCACACAACCTGTCCAAGTCACCCTGCAGCCTTATTGCATCTTCCTCACAATTCACACTACCCCCCAACTTAGTATCATCTGCAAATTTGCTAATGGTACTTTTAATCCCTTCGTCTAAGTCATTAATGTATATCGTAAATAGCTGGGGTCCCAGCACCGAACCTTGCGGTACCCCACTGGTCACTGCCTGCCATTCCGAAAGGGACCCATTTATCCCCACTCTTTGCTTTCTGTCTGTCAACCAATTTTCTATCCATGTCAGTACCCTACCCCCAATACCATGTGCCCTAATTTTGCCCACTAATCTCCTATGTGGGACCTTGTCGAAGGCTTTCTGAAAGTCGAGGTACACCACATCCACTGACTCTCCCTTGTCAATTTTCCTAGTTACATCCTCAAAAAATTCCAGTAGATTTGTCAAGCATGATTTCCCCTTCGTAAATCCATGCTGACTCGGAATGATCCCGTTACTGCTATCCAAATGCTCAGCAATTTCGTCTTTTATAATTGACTCCAGCATCTTCCCCACCACTGATGTCAGACTAACTGGTCTATAATTACCCGTTTTCTCTCTCCCTCCTTTCTTAAAAAGTGGGATAACATTTGCTATCCTCCAATCCACAGGAACTGATCCTGAATCTATAGAACATTGAAAAATGATCTCCAATGCTTCCACTATTTCTAGAGCCACCTCCTTAAGTACTCTGGGATGCAGACCATCAGGCCCTGGGGATTTATCAGCCTTCAGTCCCATCAGTCTACCCAAAACCATTTCCTGCCTAATGTGGATTTCCTTCAGTTCCTCCATCACCCTAGGTTCTCCGGCCCCTAGAACATTTGGGAGATTGTGTGTATCTTCCTCAGTGAAGACAGATCCAAAGTAACGGTTTAACTCGTCTGCCATTTCTTTGTTCCCCATAATAAATTCCCCTGCTTCTGTCTTCAAGGGACCCACATTTGCCTTGACTATTTTTTTCCTCTTCACGTACCTAAAAAAACTTTTGCTATCCTCCTTTATATTATTGGCTAGTTTACCCTCGTACCTCATCTTTTCTCCCCGTATTGCCTTTTTAGTTAACTTTTGTTGCTCTTTAAAAGAGTCCCAATCCTCTGTCTTCCCACTCTTCTTTGCTATGTTATACTTCCTCTCCTTAATTTTTATGCTGTCCCTGACTTCCCTCGTCAGCCACAGGTGTCTCTTACTCCCCTTAGAGTCTTTCCACCTCTTTGGAATAAATTGATCCTGCAACCTCTGCATTATTCCCAGGAATACCTGCCATTGCTGTTCTACCGTCTTCCCTGCTAGGGCCTCCTTCCAATCAATTTTGGCCAGCTCCTGCCTCATGCCTCTGTAATCCCCTTTGCTATACTGTAATACCGACACTTCCGATTTTCCCTTCTGCCTTTCCATTTGCAGAGTAAAACTTATCATGTTGTGATCACTGCCTCCTAATGGCTCTTTTACCTCTAGTCCCCTTATCAGATCAGGATCATTACACAACACTAAATCCAGAATTGCCTTCTCCCTGGTAGGCTCCAGTACAAGCTGTTCTAAGAATCCATCTCGAAGGCACTCTACAAACTCTCTTTCCTGGGGTCCATTTCCAACCTGATTTTCCCAGTCTACCTGCATGTTGAAATCTCCCATAACCACCGTAGCATTACATTTTTGACACGCCAATTTTATCTCCTGATTCAACTTGCACCCTATGTCGAGGCTACTGTTTGGGGGCCTATAGATAACTCCCATTAGGGTCTTTTTACCCTTACAATTTCTCATTTCTATCCATACTGATTCAACATCTCCTGATTCTATGTCACCCTCACTCTCACTGGTCCACCTCACTCTCACTGGTCCACCCCACTCTCACTGGTCCACCCCACTCTCGGTGATCCACCTCACTCTCACTGGTCCACCTCACTCTCACTGGTCCACCCCACTCTCGGTGGTCCACCTCACTCTCACTGGTCCACCTCACTCTCACTGGTCCACCCCACTCTCGGTGGTCCACCTCACTCTCACTGGTCCACCTCCCTCTCACTGGTCCACCCCACTCTCCCTCATCCACCCCACTCTCGGTGGTCCACCTCACTCTCACTGGTCCACCTCACTCTCACTGGTCCACCCCACTCTCGGTGGTCCACCTCACTCTCACTGGTCCACCTCCCTCTCACTGGTCCACCCCACTCTCCCTCATCCACCCCACTCTCGGTGGTCCACCTCACTCTCACTGGTCCACCTCACTCTCACTGGTCCACCCCACTCTCGGTGGTCCACCTCACTCTCACTGGTCCACCTCCCTCTCACTGGTCCACCCCACTCTCCCTCATCCACCCCACTCTCGGTGGTCCACCTCACTCTCACTGGTCCACCTCACTCTCCCTCGTCCACCTCACTATCACTGGTCCATCCCACTCTCGGTGGTCCACCTCATTCTCACGAGTCCACCCCACTCTCGGTGGTCCACCCCACTCTCACTGGTCCACCTCACTCTCGGTGGTGTGGTTCCCGTCGACTGATGGCTCGGCTGATTTGGAGTCCGTGGTGGGTGCCCAGGCCTACTGGGCAGCTTCTCCGTCATCTGACCGGCAGGTAAGTCTTCCTCCGTCGTCTGACCGCGGCTTTTTGCTTGCCGGGAGTGTCCCGGCCCACTGCTTGCCAGCAGACGATAGAGAGGCGTTGGAGGGAATATTCTCAACAGAGTAGACTTGCATGCTTCTCCATGGCAATAGTATCATGAACTTGCATTTATGTAACAGTTTCTAAGGAGTAAAATGTTTCAAGCTTTTTCACGGAGGCACAATCATCCACAGAAATATTATGTAGGTGTGCACCAGCAGATAGTTCATGACAACATTGTATCAGGCAAGAGCTTTGGAGATAGATCTACCACCTATCACAACCAAATCTGAAACAAGCCTGTAGATGGCAGACAGCTGAATCTGGAACATTATTCTGGGGCAAGAATCCAGAGATTACAATCCGTGATGTTACTGCTTTTTACTTTTCTGCCAAACTCCTTCTATTCACACTGCAGGACCTCATACTTTTTGCTACCTATGTCATTGGTACTAATGTGTCTAACAACCTCTGCCTGCTCACCCCCCCCCCCCCCCCCCTTTAGAATGTCTACAACCGTTCAGAGACATCCTTGACCGTGGCACCCAGTAGGCAACACACCATCCTGGAGTCTTGTTTGCAGCCACAGAAGTTCCGGCCTTTCCCCCAAACTCTCGAGTCTTCGAACACCACAGCTCTTCTTGTCGCCACCCTCCCCCGCAGCGCCTCAGAACAAGCCATGGTACCACTGATCCAACTGCTGCTGTGATTTGTCCCCTAAACGGACATTCTCCTCCTAACAGTATCCAAAACAGTAGATTTGCTTGAGAGGAGAACAGCCATAGGGGACTCTGCAGCGAAAAACAAAGTGCTGGAGGAACTAAAAAGTCAGGCATCATCTGTGAAGGGAATAGACAGATGATGTTTCAGACGGACGACGACAGTGATGTAACATTTGAAACATGGATGATGGACACAAAAGAAGAAGAAAAAGGTCGGGACCATTCTTCAGATTGACTCACTCCCATCTCACCCCCCGGAACATGCAGCCCTCTACTTCTCAGTGCTAATCCCAATGTTGTCCTCAAATGCACTGCGAAGGGAGGTGCCCTTCTATTCTGGCAGACTGATTTCTACTGTTCTGATAGTTCCCCAACCCTGTATTGTCTGTTTCAATCTCCTTCTAAAAATCTACGAACATGACTGCCCTGGCTGATGCGTTGCTTCTGTCTGCTTCTGTCCCACCAAATCATTTCCAGACACATTGATTCTGTCATATCCCCCCTTGTCCAATCCCTTCCTATCTACATCCAGGATACCTCACAACTCTTCAACACATCAATAACTTTCAATTCCTTGGCTTCATCCATTACATATCATATCATATCATATCATATATATACAGCCGGAAACGCCTTTTCGGCCCTCCAAGTCCGTGCCGCCCAGTGATCCCCGTACATTAGCACTATCCTACACCCACTAGGGACAATTTTTACATTTACCCAGCCAATTAACCTACATACCTGTACGTCTTTGGAGTGTGGGAGGAAACCGAAGATCTCGGACAAAACCCACGCAGGTCACGGGGAGAACTTACAAACTCCTTACAGTGCAGCACCCGTAGTCAGGATCGAACCTGAGTCTCCGGCGCTGCATTCGCTGTAAAGCAGCAACGCTACCGCTGCGCTACCGTGCCACACCTCCATTCCCCACCTAAGGCCCCTCTGGTTCTTCCTTGAACAGAGACCCAATCAGTTCCCCTCAGCTAACACTCTCCTCCACCTGGCAGAACTTGTCCTCACCCTCAACAACTTTTCTTTGATTCCTCTCACTTCTTTCTAGTCAAAACCATGGGGATTTGCACAACCCCCAGCTATTCTCATTGGTTACGTTCAATACTCTTGGTTCCAAGTGTACCCTGACACCATTCCCCAACTCTTTCTCCACTGCCCCCCTGCACCTGTGCAGAACTCATTGATGTCATCAACTTCACCACTAACTTCCAACCTGCCCTGAAATTCACTTGGACTATCTCTGACACTCCTCTCCCCTTTCTGTCCCCATCACAAGGGACAGTCTATACACCCAAAACTACTACAAACCTATTGACTTCCACAGCTACCTTGACTACACCTCCTTCCACCTTGCCTCTTGTAGGAATCCCATCTCTTATTCTCAGTTTCTCCGTCTCCCCTGCATCTGTGTTTGTTTCAGGGTTGTGAGCTGTTGCAGTTACTCTGCCCGGTGACGTTGCAGCAAGTGCTTCTGTCTTTGAGCTTAGTTCAGTTTATCGTCACGTGTACCGGGGTACGGTGAAAAGCTTCTGTTGTGTGCTATCCAGTCAATGGAAAGACAATACATGATTACAATCAAGCCATTTACAGTTTATAGATACATAATAAGTGAATAAGGTTTAGTGCAAGGTGAAGCCAGTAAGGTCCAATCAACGATAGTCCGAGGTTCACCACTGAGGTAGATAGTAGTTTACTCAGCCTAGCGGAGCTGGTCCTCACCCTCAACAACTTCTCCTTTGACTCCTCCAACTTCCTCCAAGTCCAAGGCGTAGCTATGGGCACCCACATGGGCCCCAGCTATGCCTGCCTCTTTGTAGGGTTCGTTGAACAATCCCTGTTCCAGGCGTACACTGGCCCTATCCCTGAACTCTATCTCTGTTACATTGATGACTGCAGCGGTGCTACCTCCTGCACCCATGCAACACTCATGAACGTCATCAACTTCGCCACCAATTTTCAACCTGAACTCAAATTTACTTGGACCATCTCCGACACCTCCCTCCCATTTCTTGATCTGACAGTCTCCATCACAAGAAATAGACTATTGGCTTACATCTATTACAAACCCACTGACTCCCACAACTATCTCAACTATACTTCTTCCCGCCCTGCTTCCTGCAAAGACCCTATTCCCAATTCCTCCATCTATGCCGCATCTGCGCCCAAGATAAGGTGTTCCATACTAGAACATCTGAGATGTCCTCATTTTTTAGGGAATGGGGATTCCCCTCTCCCATCATAGATGAGGCCCTCACTCATGTCTCCTCGGTACCCTGCAGCTCCGCCCTTGATCCCCCTCCCCCTAGTTGCAACAGAGGCAGAGTCCCCCTGGTCCTTTCCTTCCACCCCATCAGCCGTCGCATACAACACATAATCCTCCGAAATTTCCGCCACCTCCAACGGGATTCCACTACTAGCCACATTTTCCCATCTCCACCCCTTTCCACCTTCTGCACGAGACCGTTCCCTCCGCAACTCCCAGGTTAACTCATCCCTTCCCATCCAAACCACCCCCTCCCCAGGTACCTTTCCCTGCAACCATAGAAAATGCAACACCTGTCGCTATACCTCGTCCCTCGACTCTGTCCAGGGACCCCGACAGTCCTTTCAGGTTAGGCAGAGGTTCACTTGCACCTTCCCAACCTCATCCACTGTATCCGTTGTTCAAGATGTGGACTCTTATACATTGGCGAGACCAAACGCAGACTGGGCGATCGTTACGCGGAACACCTTCGCTCAGCCTGTGTGAACCAACCTGATCTCCCGGTTGCTGGACACTTTAATTCTCCTTCCCATTCCTACACAGACTTTTCTGTCCTCGGCCTCCTCTATTGTCAGAGTGAGTGAGGCTAAATGCAAATTGGAGGAACGGCATCTCATATTTCACTTGGGCAGATTACAGCCCAGTGGTATGAATATTGATTTCTCTCACTTCAGGTAGCCCTGGCATTCCCTCTCTCTCTATCCCTCCCCCACCCAAGTCACACTAGCTTCTCATTTTCACCCTACAAACAGCTAACAATGGCCTGTTTCCATCATCATTACTTTTTTGCATATATTTCATTCATTGTTCCTTATCTCTCCACATCACCATCCATATCTCTCATTTTACTTATTCCCTAACCAGTCTGAAGAAGGGTCTCGACCCGAAACATCACCTATTCCTTCTCTCCAGAGATGTTGCCTGTCCTGTTGGGTTACTCTAGCGTTTTGTGTCTATCTTCGGTTTAAACCAGCATCTGCAGATCCTTCTTACACAGTAGTTCAGGACTGCTCTCTATTTGTGGTAGGATGATTCAGTTGTCTGATAACAGCTGGGAAGAAACTGTCCCTGAATCTGGAGGTGCGTTTTCACACTTCTAACAGCTTTTGGACGTCTTCAAACAAGAGTCTTTCAAAATCGTGACATCCGAACAGACACCAAAATGTTAGTGTTCAAAGCAGTGGTGATTCCAACGCTCCTGTATGCATCAGAAACCTGGACAACATATAGATGCCATCTGAAAACACTTGAAAAGTTGCATCAACGATGTCTTTGAAGCAGCTTAAATATCAGCTGGGAAGACAGAAGAACCAAGATCAGCGTGCTGAATGAAGCAAAAACATCAAACATCGAACCTTCGCCATCAAGAACCAACTAAGATGGAGTGGTCATGTTGTTCGGATGGAAGACGAGCGTCTACCAAAGCAAGCCTTCTACTCCCTGCTTAAAGAAGGCAAACATAAAAGAGGCAGACAAAATAAGAGATTCAAAGATGCCTTAAAAGCCAGCATGATGAAATGCGAAATCGACATCGAAAACAGGAAACTCTGGCGAACCATCATCCAAAAAGGAACAGCAACCTTTGAAGCCAACAGGTGCGCAGAATTAGAAGAAAAGAGAAGTAAACTGAAAGAGAGGCAGCAACAACCAAAGCCCGATCTAACATCTGGAATTACCTGCTCTGAATGCCAAAAACTTTCACAGCCAGGATTGGACTCATGTGCAACCTGACAGTTCATAAAAACAACGGAACGTAGACCATCATCCTCGAGGTATAGCCTCGACAACGACGACGACCTTTTGCCTGATGGGAGACCTTGCACTGTGACTGCCTCCAGACCGCCTACCATTGGGAATTGAGGGAAGCTCTTAGTGACTGGAGTAACAGTGCATGCAAAGGAAGGTGATGTTATTTGTTGGAAGTCAATCCTCCCAGTCCCAGGAATTCTCTGCAGTTCCTCAGGACAGTGTCCTAGACCCAGCCGTCTTCAGGTGCCTCATCAATGACTTCCCTACCCATCGGACAGTCAGTAGTGGGAATGTTTACTGATCGCTGCTTAGCTCCAAAAACTCAAGTTCAATGTCACATTGACAAAGCACTCTATCCATTCTCTAAACATTCAATCACTCCATTGCCGCTCCCGGTTGCATTGTCTACAAAACACACCACAGACATCATTACTTGACCTGTTTAATTTCAAATGATTTAATTGAAATTAAATTCCCTTAGGATCAATCATCTGCATCCTGTGGATTATTCAGACCACAATGTTTACATTTCTTACTCGTCAAGATTACTGACGTCGCCTTCCAAACTTGCACGTTTGCCAACAGCATTTTCCTCCTGCAGCTCGCATGATGTTGTGAACCGTAGATATATGACCACTTTGTAGCCAGTGCATCTTTGGAACCTGTTGACAATACTGGCAAGCATCCGCAGTGGAAAATCTGCTGTGATTCAGGAAGAAGCTTCCCACCATCTTCACAAACATTGTGAATGAGTGACAAGCGCTCATCTTTTCAGCAACATCTTCATCTCGTATGTGAATCAAGGGAAGGGATAATAGAACAAAGAGCAGTTTAGCACAAGAACAGGCCAGCCAGCCCACATCTGTGCCAAACATGGCGCCATGACCATCGTTTAACCTCACTCGATCTGTACATAGCCCATATTCCTCCGTTCGTTGCATATCCATATCCAGAAGTCTTTTAATTGCCACTAACATGCCTGCTTCAAACACCACCGTGGCAGCACATTCCAGGCACTCATCTTCTGTGTAAAAAAAAAATCCTGTCCCGCACATCTCTTTTAAACTTTGCTCCCCTCACCTAAAAGCTGTACCCTCAAACATTTGATTTTTCCATTCTGGGAAAAGTTTCTGACTGTTTACCCTATCCGTGCCTCTCACAATTTTATATACTTCTATCAGGTCTCCCCACAATCTCTGGCATTGCAGAGAAAACAATCCAAGTGTGTGCAACCTCCCCCTGCACCTAATACCTCAAAAGGTGAGTGGGAAGCCAGAGGATGGGACTCTTTTAAAGAGCAACAGAAGATAACTAAAAAGGCAATACGGGGAGAAAAGATGAGATACTAAGGTAAGCTAGCCAAGAATATAAAGGATGATAGTAAAAGCTTCTTTAGGTATGTGAAGAGGAAACAAATAGTTAAGACTAATGTGGGTCCCTTGAAGACAGAAGCAGGTGAATTTATTAAGAGGAACAAGGAAATGGCAGACGAGTTGAACAGGTACTTTGGATCTGTCTTCCTTAAGGAAGACACAAACAATCTCCCAGATGTACTCGTGTCCTAGGGTGATGGAGGAACTGAAGGAAATCCACATTAGGCAGGAAATGGTGTTGGGTAGACTGATGGGACTGAAGGCTGATAAATTCCCAGGGCCTGATGGTCTGCATCCCAGAGTACTCAAGGAAGTGGCACTAGAAATCGTGGACGCATTGGTGATCATTTTCCAATGTTCTATAGATTCAGGATCAGTTCCCATGGATTAGAGGGTAGTTAATGTTATCCCAATTTTTAAGAAAGGAGGGAGAGAGAAAACGGGAAATTATAGACCAGTTAGCCTGACATCAGTGGTGGGGAAGATGCTGGCGTCAATTATAAAAGAAGAAATTGCGGAACATTTGGATAGCAGTAACAGGATTGTTCCGAGTCAGCATGAATTTACGAAGGGGAAATCATGCTTGACTAATCTTCTGGAATTTTTTGAGGATGTAACTAGGAACATGAACAAGGAAGAGCCAGTGTATGTAGTGTACCTGGACTTTCAGAAAGCCTTCGACAATGTCCCACATAGGAGATTAGTGGGCAAAATTAGAGCACATGGTATTGGTGGTAGGGTACTGACATGGATAGAAAATTGGTTGGCAGACAGGAAACAAAGTAGGGATTAACGGGTCCCTTTCAGAATGGCAGGCAGTGACTAGTGGGATACCGCAAGGCTCGGTGCTGGGACTGCAGCTATTTACAATATACATTAATGACTTAGATGAAGGGATTAAAAGTGACATTAGCAAATTTGCAGATGACACAAAACTGGGTGGCAGTGTGAACTGTGAGGAAGATGCAATGAGGATACAGGGTGACTTGGACAGGTTGTGTGAGTGGGCAGATGGATGGCAGATGCAGTTTAATGTGGATAAATGTGAGGTTAACCACTTTGGTGGTAAGAACAGGAAGACAGATTATTATCGGAATGGTGTCAAGTTAGGAAAAAGGGAAGTACAAAGAGATCTGGGTGTCCTTCTTCATCAGTGACTGCAAGTAAGCATGCAGGTAGAGCAGGCAGTGAAGAAAGCTAATGGCATGTTGGCCTTCATGACAAGAGGAGTTGAGTATAGAAGCAAAGAGGTCCTTCTGCAGTTGTACAGGGCCCTAGTGAGACCACACCTGGAGAACTGCGTGCAGTTTTGGTCTACAAATTTGAGGAAGGACATTCTTGCTATTGAGGGAGGGCAGCGTAGGTTCACTAGGTTAATTCCCGGAATGGCGGGACTGTCAAATGTTGAAAAACTGGAGCAACTGGGATGGTATACATTGGAATTGAGAAGGATGAGAGGGGATCTTATTGAAACATATAAGATTATTAAGGGATTGGACACGCTAGAGGCAGGAAACATATTCCCAATGCTGGGGGAGTCCAGAACCAGGGGCCACAGTTTAAGAATAAGGGGTAGGCCATTTAGAACAGAGATGAGGAAAAGCTTTTTCAGTCAGAGAGTTGTAAATCTGTGGAATTCTCTGCCTCAGAAGGCAGTGGAGGCCAATTCACTGGATGCTTTCAAGAGAGAATTAGATAGAGCTCTAAAGGATAGCGGAGTCAGGGGGTATGGGGAGAGGGCAGGAACGGGGTACTGATTGTGGATGATCAGTCATGATCACATTGAATGGCGGTGCTGGCTCAAAAGGCCGAATGGCCTACGCCTGCACCTATTGTCTATTGTCTAATTCAGGCATCATTCTGGTAAACCTCCTCTGCACCCTTTCCAAAGCATACGCATTCTTCCTGTAATGGGGTGACCAGAACTGTACGCAATATTCCAAATGCAGCCTAATGAAAGTCCAATAAAACTGCATAGGAGTGTAGGAAAACGGCATCATCACTTCCTTACTCTTATACTTAATGCTCCGACCTATGAAAGTAAGGATGTCATATGCCTTCTTAACCACTTGCGTTCCACTTTCAGGGAGTTATGGACTTGGACCCGAAGATCCCTCTGTACATCAATGCTGTTAAGGATCATGCCATTAATTGTATATGTTCCCCTTACATTTGACCTCTCGCTTGTACAGATTAAACTCCATCTACCATTTCTCCACCCACGTCTGTAGTTGATCTATATCCCGCTGTATACTCTCACAGTCTGCAAACCCAGCAAACTTGGTGACATCTGCAAACTTACAAGCCTGAATTTCGTCCTTCCACAATAAACCTCTGTCTTCCTATCAGTAAGCCAGTTCCATATCTATACAACCAAGTCATTATTAATCTTGTGGATTTTAATCTTCTGGATCCTGTGCATCTTAATCTTTCGGTGACGTTTCAGAAGGGCCCTGACCCGAAACGTCACCTATTCATGTTCAACAGAGATGCTACCTGACCTGCTGAGTTACTCCAGTTCTTTCAGTCCTTCAATGTAAACCAGCATCTGCAGTTACTTGTTTCTACAAGGGGAGAAAGTTGTCAGAGCTAGTCCGAGTGAATTTGAGAGCAAGTTGGATGTTAGTGGCAAAGTTAATGAAATCAATGAGTTCTGTACGGGTGCAGGAGGCAGCCCTGATGCAGTTGCTGCTGTAGTGGAGACTGGGGGGTGGGGCCCGTGTATGTTTGGAACAAGGACTATTTAACCTAACCAACTAAAAGGCAGGCAAAGCTAGGGCCCATGCGAGTGCCCATGGCTACAACTTACAGCTTTGGAGAAAGCGAGTGGTCAAAAACGAAGTTGTTGAGGGTGAGGACAAGTCCTGCTCGGTAGAGGAGAGTGTTAGTAGATTTCATTTGGTCTCTGATCAAGGAAGAGCCGGGGGACCTTGAGACTTTCTTAATGGGGGATGGAGGTGAAAGGGGCTGGATGTCCATGGCATGCCTGGGGGCTGAGAAATTGAACGATATTGAAGAGTTGATGGGCATGTGAGGTGTCTCGGAAGATGTAGGTTGGAAGAGACTGGACAAGGGGGGGATAGGATGGTAACAATGTGTCTGCCAGGGCAGTCCTGTTTGTAGATTTCGGGAAGGAGATAAAAGCAGAGCAGAGCAGAGCCGGGGAACTACAATTTGGAGGCTGTGGAGGGGAAATGGACAGAGGAGATGAGATTGGAAACAGTTTGGAGATGATGGCCTGTAGAGTCATGTTCAAGGGGTAGGTATGAGGTGTCCAAGAGCTGGCGCCTGGCTTCAGCACGGTGCAGGTCAGCCTGCAGACTACAACAGCACCTCCCTTGTCGGTGGCTTGATAACAATGTTATGATTGTTGCTGAGTGAGCGGAGGGCTGTGTGTGCAGAGGGGGTGAGATTGGAGTGGGTAAGGACAGTGGAGAAGTGAAGACGGTTGATGTCACGCCAGCAGTAGCAAATAAAAAAACCCAGAGAGAGTAGAATGCCGGCAAGGGAAGACCATGAGGAGAAGGAATGTTGGAGATGGGAGAAGAGGTCATCACTGGGTTGCGGGAGCTCCTTGGCAGAGCAAAAGTACCTGAGGCAGAGGTAACAAAAGAAGAGCCCGACATCATGGAGGAGGGGGGGGGGGTCTTGCAACCCTGTGTGGGCCTTGGGGTAGAAGGGTGTGGCTGAGGAATGACCGTTCTGCATTGGGAGTGATGTCAGAGGGGATGGTGAAACCCCCCTTGATGATGGGGATAAGGGCTGGGGTCAGAGAGGTGGTGGGAGGTTCAGGGAGGTACTATGGGTGGACCCAGCCGCACATAAAGGAATGCTGCTGACAACCTTTTGTACTTCAATGTACTTTTTTTCTAATTGTGTTTTGCAGTAAGGTCCTGTACTTTGCACAATCTTTTTCTTTTCACTGACGTTTAGAAATAACTAGACCAAGTTGGGTCTAGTTGGGCCCAAACCTCTCCTTCATTGGTGCAGCACCCTCTCCTCCCTCCTCCTCTCCTCCCCCCCTCCCTCCCCACTCCCTCCTCCATCCACTCCCCTCCCCTCCCCCTCCCCACCCACTCCCCTCCCCTCCCCCCTTCCCCTCCTCCTTCCCTTCCCCCCACTCCATCCCCCTCAACCCCCCTTATCCTCCCTCCACCCCCACCCTCCCTCCCCCCTCCCGCCCTAAGAGATAGATTTAAACTTTAAAATGTGAATAACTTAAAAAATATAACACCGATTTCAATGAAACTTCTTCCATTAGCACCAAAGGGACGACGGTGAGTAAGGTGGGCCTAAAATTGTCGCGCTATCGTGTACCGTTTTGGCTGTAGTTCAGGAACAAACAAACAAACAAACGAGAGTTTTAGTACATGGAGATATCATTTATGTTCTGTATATTTGATGCATCAATGTGCCTGTAATGGTGCAGCTAACAGGACTTTCAATATATCTGTATCTCACCGTACTTGTACATATGGCAATAAACTTCACTTGTGGAGAATAGGCTGGTGGAGTGGAAGATGAGGATGGGGGAAATCTATTTTTCCACTGTCTAGGAGAGGGGGTGAGGCAACACTATGGTGAAGGGGGTGGCACAATTCAGGAAGAAGCACCCACATGGAAAGTTTCATCCACGGAACAAATGCAGAAGGAGGAACTGCGAGAATGGAATCAATAGACAATAGGTGCAGGAGGAGGCCATTCGGCCCTTCGAGCCATTCAATGTGATCATGGCTGATCATTCTCAATCAGTACCCTGTTCCTGCCTTCTCCCCATACCCCCTGACTCCGCTATCCTTAAGAGCTCTATCCAGCTCTCTCTTGAATGCATTCAGAGAATTGGCCTCCACTGCCTTCTGAGGCAGAGAATTCCACAGATTCACAACTCTCTGACTGAAAAAGTTTTTCCTCATCTCAGTTCTAAATGGCCTACCCCTTATTCTTAAACTGTGGCCCTTTGTTCTGGACTCCCCCAACATTGGGAACATGTTCCCTGCCTCTAACGTGTCCAACCCCTTAATAATCTTATATGTTTCGATAAGATCTCCTCTCATCCTTCTAAATTCCAGTGTATATAAGCCTAGTCGCTCCAGTCTTTCAACATATGAAAGTTCCGCCATTCCGGGAATTAACCTAGTAAACAGCACATGAACAGGCCCTTTGGCCCACATTGGCTTAGCCGAACATAATGACAACTCTTATCTGCCAACACATAATCTTTCTCCCTCCATTCCGTGCATATCCATGTGCTAATCCAAACACTTCTTAAATGCCACTCTCGTATCTGCCTTCACCACCACCTCCAGCAGCAAGTTCCGGGCACTCACCACCCTCTGTGTAAAAAATAACTTGGCCCGTACATCTCCTTGAATCGTCGGCCCTCTCACCATAAAGTTATGCCCTCTAGTGTTTGACATTTCCACCCTGGGAAAAAGGTCCTGACTATCTATGTCTCTCCTAATTCTAAGTATTATTAATTTGATTCTTACAGGTGGCAGTGCGGGGGGAAGTATAGTCAAGGTACCCAAGGTTTATTTTTTTCTAATATTTTTGTTTTTATTTCAGATTTCCAGCCTCTGCACTAACTCCAATGCTGCAGAACTCCGTAGTGTTGCACCAGAGTGTTAGCGGAGATTTTGTGGATCCAGCCTCTGGAATGGGACTTGACTTGCTAGTAGAGATGAGATCCCTCCCCACAGGAAGAGTAACTAATGAGGGGGATTCCAATGCTCTGATCCATGTTGGCTTCAGATGGAAGAGCTCATGCATCCCTCAATGAGTGTCAAATATTTCCGTCTGCAGTCCATTGTATCCGGCCGCAGAGACAAGAAAAAGGAGAGAGAGGCGAAACGGGTTAATTTAGTCTTAATTCCCTTTTTCAAAAAATAAGTAAAATAATAATGACGATGATGTTAATCAGTTATGTAAATGGTGAATATTAAAATCTGTGTACAGTCTAATACTCCGATTTGAATTGAGATGAAATGGCACAGGAGAGATTATCTTCTCTTAATGCATGGTTATTCATTGTCTTCATGCATGGTTATTCATTCATTCATTCATTCATTCATTCATTCATGTTCTGCCCATTTGTATTCACCCTCAGGGAGTGGTGCTGAACCATCTGTACAGCCTGGAAATTGGACTATGATTCAACTCATCCGCGACGATCTTGGTGCCTAACTCAATGAGTCAATTTTCATAAATTTAACCCATATCCCTCTAAACCTTGCCTATCCATAGACCTGAGCAGATGTCTTTTAAATGTTGTAATTGTACCTGTCTTAACCATTTTCTCTGGCACCTCTTTTTATAGACCCACGACCCACTGTGTGAAAATGTTTTCCCTTGGGTTCCTATTAAATCTTTCCTCTCAATCTATGCCCTCTAGTTTTTGATTTCCCAACCCTGGGAAAAACACTATGTGCATTTACCTTATCTTATTCTCCCCATGGTTTTATACACCTCTATAAAATCATGCCTCTGAATCCTACTCTCCAGAGAATAAAATCCTAGCCTACCCAACCTACAGCTCAGTCTCTCGAGTCCCAGCAACATCTGGGATTCGAGAGACTGAGCTACAGGTTACACAAGAAGCTAATGAGACTGCAATAGGAGGATTGTGTTCAGTTTTTGTCACTCTGCTATTGGAAATACCTCATTAATCTGGAAAAAGCGCAGAGAAGATTTATAGTAACATAACATCCTAAATTCTCTATTCATTTCTATAACCGATGAAGGCCAATGTGCCAAAAGCTTTCTTCACCGCCTGTGAATTATGGGAATTATGTACCTGTCCTCCGATATCGTTATGTTCTACGTCACACCCACGGCAATATCGTTTACTATGAAATCCTAGGACACAAAATGCTGAAGTAACTCAGTAGGGCAAGCAGCATCTCTGGAGTGAAGGAATGGGTGATGTTTCGGGTCAAGACCCTTCCTCAGCTCAGTCTGGACACCTCCATTGCCAGAGTGAGGCCACTTGCAAGCTGGAGGAATAGCACCTCATATTCCGCTTGGGTAACTTAAACCCAACGGTATGAACATTGGATTCTCCAATTTTAAATAACTAACTAAAATACCCTCCTCACTTCTTCCCCTCCCCCTTTTTTCCTCCCTCCCTCCCCTGTGCCCCAGCATCAGAGGAGAGAAAGGATGGTGAGTGTTTGGGGTCTGAGGGCCATCGCTGTCCAGCCAGGAGATCAATCTTGGGTCAGTGAGGCCAACAGAAGGGCTGGGAGCAGCACCAGGCCTACCTCAGAATGACCAGGTGCCATCTGAGTGGAATGGTAACAATGGTAACGTGTGTGCTAAATGCCAAAAGCTACTTGCAATGGAGTCCGAGCCGAAACATTCACAGCCTCGTTCAGCCAGAAGTGGATGATCTAGCTCAGCTTCTTCCAGAGGTCCCCATCATCGTATGAGCTTATCTCCAGCCACTGACATGGTAGCAAGAAGTGGTTAACTGCACCACGTACAGTTAAGGCTGTGGTTTCAGACAACATCGCATTTAAGATACTTGAGACCCGTGCTCCAGAACCAGCTGCATCTCTGGTCAAAATGTTCCAGTACATTATGTATTGCACCAGCACTTTATGTATTTTTTTGTACTTGAAAGTTGTTGGTGCTGCTGTCGTCCATCGTTCAGGCAAGTGGAGCGTAGTCCACCACGCTCCTTATATTCCCTGTGGGAGATAAAATTACCTTGAGGGTGTCGGGAGGGGAGTCATTGCTGCAGGCTCCCAGTCTCAGAACTGGTCTCGTACCAACCATGTTTATGTAGCTGATCCAGTTGTGTTCATGCTCATTGGATGTTGCTGGCAGCAGACTCAGCGATGGCTAAGACATTGAATATCAAGGGTAGGTGGTTAGACACACTCCATTTGGAGATGACCATTGTCTGGCACTCTTATGGTGCAAATGATACACCACTTTCAGCTCATACCTGAATGTTATCTGCATTGGCATGGGCTGTTCATTTGGTGGGAGGTTGTGACAGGAATTGAACACTGATGAAGCATCTGAAGAAGTTTGGGTCCAGGACTGCTCTGAACAACACCTGCAGAGATGTCTGAGGATGATTGATCTCTAACAACTACTAACATCGTCCTTTATGTGAGGTCTGACTCCCACCACAGGAATGTTTTCCTTTAGATCCCCATTGATCCTTCAGTTCTACCAGGCTCCTTAATGTTGAGGGCAGTCACTCTCACCTCAACTCTGGAATCTAGCTCTTTGGTCCATATTTTGACCTTGGCTGTGCTGAGGTCTGGAATGAGTTTTGCTGGGAAAACCCAATTTCAGTAAGCAAGCTATGTGCCATTTGACAGACTGCCAATGACAGCTTTCATGATGTTATTGATGCTTGACTGTAGACAGATCTAATGGTGACTAGATTTGTCAAGCTTTCAGTGAAGAGGAGGTACCTGGACAATTTTCCACATTGTTGAGGAGTTGAAAGTGTTGTGATGTACTGGAACAGTTTGACCAGAGATGCAGCTGGTTCTGGAGCACGGGTCTCAAGTATCTTAAATGCAATGTTGTCTGAAACCACAGCCTTAACTGTACGTGGTGCAGTTTACCACTTCTTGCTACCATGTCAGTGGCTGGAGATAAGCTCATACGATGATGGGGATCACTGGAAGAAGCTGAGCTAAATCATCCACCTCTGGGTGAACGAGGTTGTGAATGTTTCGGCTTGGACTCCAGTATTCACACACTGGGGCCTGTCATTGTGGAGATGCTTTTGGAGCCACTTCCTGTCGTGAGCTGATTCATTGTCACCATTCATGAACCGATGTGGCAGGACGATGTGGCGATGTGGCAGAGCTTTAGTTGGTTGTAAGATTACCTGGCTCCATTGCAAGTAGCTTTTGCCATTTAGCGCACACGTAGTCCAATGTTACTATTCCACTCAGACGGCACCTGGTCATTCTGAGGTAGGCCTGGTGCTACTCCCAGCCCTTCTGTCGGCCTCACTGACCCAGGGTTGATCTCCTGGCTGGACAGCGATGGCCCTCAGACCCCAAACACTCACCATCCCTTCTCTCCTCTGATGCTACCCAACCCGATGAGTTCCTCCAGCAATTTGTTTTCTTAATTCTCCAGGAGAACAATCAATAAGTTCTCTGTTCCCTCAATGGAGATACGAAAGGCTGTGTCAGGAGACACGGGTTAAAAATAAAGAGGTCGAATAGTTAGAGAGCAGTAAAGGAATATTGACCTGGGTGTCTGAAATTGCTGGAAGCGGAAACACATGGTGGACTTGAACCCTCTTGAAGTGCTGTGCAAGTTCAAAGGCAGAGGCCAGGAGTGAGTAGTGGCAATGGGCTTCGGGCTGACATGGTCATGCGGGGCTGAATGGCCTCCATGAAGCTATTAAACTCCCATCATTTTTCGGTGTTTCATTTTGTCCAGTGTGTAGTGGAAGGGAAGAGTAAGAATTAAATTGAAAACTAATCTCCCAAACCAAGGAGAAGTCAGCTTTGTGCAACAGATCACAAGGGAAGATAGAAAAGGTGACTCAGCTGAAAGAGACACAATCATATTTTATAGATAAAACTAGTTAGTCACAGTTTCACTTCAATTATTTATCCATTTCCTTATTGAATGTTGCTCTAAATCTGTTTCCAACTCTAAAGAACTGCATTGCAACCAATTTGTTTCATTTCCACTGGCCCCTGCTGTCGAGTGACCCATTTTCCCACCATGAGAAGCAAACTTCTTCATTCACCTATCAAAACCATTTGTGATTTTTTATAGCTGTCACATCTTTGCTGCTCTACAGAAACCATCGCAGTTTCTCCAATCTCTTCACATAATGAAGTATAATTCACATAAACTCTAGTAATTGACTGTGCACCCACACTGTCTTGACAAGCTAGGTCCTAGTTACTTGCCAGAGATGTAGCATAATTTCTTTGCTTCTATGCTCTTTCTTTATGTTACTGCAGGCAGCCAAGCTTCTGTGTGTCGACACGAAATGCTGGAGTAACTCAGCGGGACAGGCAGCATCTGTGGAGAGAAGGAATGGGTGATGTTTTGGGTTGAGACCCTCCACACAAGGTTCTGTATGTCCCCATAACAGGTTTCTCAAGTGTACTGCCACATACACTTTACCCCCACATCTTTTTGAAAATCATGGTATCAGCACAGCCCATTGAGACTCCAGCAACTCTTTGCTTCACCACTGACTCTATGCTTCTTTCATCAACTGTTTGACCTGAACTAGATGTTTACAACCGTGGGACCACATTTGACCAAAGGTGTGTTTTGGACTCGTTAACTCGGCACGTACAACCCTGTTACATTGCCATGGTCCCACATTGGTCGCTAAACATTATATCCATTGTTGTTACGATCAGGATGATCTCGTTCTCCCACCGTTCCTGTGATTTCTGATCTACATTGATCCCAGTCAAGCTGTCCTACAATTCCAAAGATCGCTGCTTTGCTTTCAGTCCATCTCTGACCTCCCCCACCTTTGTTTCTGTCAAGTCCTCCCACCACCATACACGTGTTTCTCCAATGATGACCTCCTGATCATCCCCATCGCACTGCACTTGTGTCCATGTCTTCGACTGGCACTGTTTACTGGAGTCCTCTCTCTAAATGTCTCCAGCTCTCATCCTTTCTTCTGCTGATGCTCCTTAAGGTGACACTCTTTGACCAGGGTTTAGGACATCTCCCGCAATATTGCCTAACCTGGCTTGGCATTAACTTTTGTCAGACCTATTCAGTGGTAGGCCTTGATGCTTTGATACATTACATTCACTAGAGAAATAGAAGTTGTGGATTGATGATCTAATTCACCGTGCACACAGGAAGGTGCTGTCAAGAGTGTAAAGGACAGCCAGAAATTATTTAAACTGTTAATCTGATCAAGTGTTTCAGATGGCACAGTAAACTGAACGGACGTAGTTGCCACAGCAACCAGCTGCCACTAGAAGCTCGGGGTAAGTTACCTTCTTGAAATCCATCCAGGTTATTTATTATTTCTTTAAATAATATATTATTAATAATGTGAGGTATCGCTTGTCAATCTTTAGTCACAATGTGCGCCTTAGACTCTATGACTGGTAGCTTGACATTCCAGAGTATGGGGGGAGGGAGGGGTAAAGTTGGGGGGAATCTGTAGTTTAGTTTAGAGATACAGCGTGGAAACAGGCCCTTCGGCCCACCAAACCCGCGCTGACCAGCGATCCCCACACACTAACACTATCCTACATACACTAGGGACAATTTTCAATTGTACCAGCCAATTAACCTACATAGATGAATATCTTTGCAGTGTTGGAGGAAACTAGAGATCCTGGAGAAAACCCATGCAAGTCACAGGGAAAACATACAAACTCCAGACAGAAAAGCACCCTTAGTCAAGATCAAACTCGGGTCTCTGGCGCTGTATGGCAGCATGACTGTGCCACCGTGCCGTCTATAATATTAATCTAGGTGTCCAGTACTGTAATAATCATATATCATATCATATCATATATATACAGCCGGAAACAGGCCTTTTCGGCCCACCAAGTCCGTGCCGCCCAGTGATCCCCGTACATTAACACTATCCTACACCCACTAGGGACAATTTTTACATTTACCCAGCCAATTAACCTACATACCTGTACGTCTTTGGAGTGTGGGAGGAAACCGAAGATCTCGGAGAAAACCCACGCAGGTCACGGGGAGAACGTACAAACTCCTTACAGTGCAGCACCCGTAGTCAGGATCGAACCTGAGTCTCCGGCGCTGCATTCGCTGTAAAGCAGCAACTCTACCGCTGCGCTATAATGAGGGAGAATGCCCAGTAGATTCTTTAAATGGGCCATACTGGTGGAACTAAAATGGCAATCATTCTGCTGAGAGTGGGGAAAACCAGGGAGATGATGGTGGATTTCCACAGGCGTAGCCATGCCCCCTCGACACCGGAAAACATCCAGGGAATGGACATTGAGAAAGTGGACTCATAAGTACCTGGGTGTTTACCTGAACAATAAACTGGACTGAACTGATAATATTAATGCACTGTATAAGAAAGGCTAGAGCAGACTGTACCTGCTGAGGAGACTCAGGTCCTTTGGAGTGCAGGGGGCACTCCTGAGGACCTTCTTCGACACTGTGGGGGCATCAGCCATTTTCTATGGAGTGGTCTGCTGGAGCAGCAGCATCTCAACTGCTGACAGGAAGAGACTTGATAAACTGATCAAGAAGGCCAGCTCGGTCCTGGGATGCCCCCTCGACTCAGCGCAGGCGGTGGGAGAGAGGAGGATGATGGCAAAGCTATCATCACTGCTAGACAACGACTCCCATCCCATGCAGGACACTGTCACTGCACTGAGCAGCTCCTTCTGTGACAGACGTCTTCACCCCAAGTGTGTGAAGGAGAGATATCGAAGGTCCTTCCTTCCTGCTGCCGTCAGACTGCACAATCAGCACTGCTCCCAGCAGACCAGTACATAAAGATAATTACCATTATTTTATTTTTTAATGACTGCTTATTTCTTTTTGCTATCCACTTTGCTGCTGTAACCCTGCAAGTTTCCCCATTGTGGGATGAATAAAGGATTATTATTATTTGAGGCCTTTCAAAATGAGCAGGAGCTAGTTTCTTGAAACTGGCAACTCGGGTAGATGCGGTGGTGAGGAACACATTTGGCATGCTTATTTCGTTGTTAAGGGCATTGAGTATATGGACAGCTATATGGACTGGAAAGGTTTAGAGAAATATGGTTAGATGGGCATCTTGGTTATGTGGATGAGTTGGACCAAAGGGCCTGTTTCCATGCTTTATGACTCCATGATAGAATTATACAAGTAGATGGTAGTAGATATTACATACTAGGTCCAATATAAACTAGAATACCCTCGTGTGAAAGCCACAGAGGGAACAAAGTTATTATAGTGAAAGTAAAAGGAAATTGTGAGCTTCAGGGTGAAAGGCAAGTACAGCAAGTTGAAGTCAGGTCAAGTTGAGTTTCTTGTCAAATGCATAAATATAGTGAGGTACAAGCACAATGAAAATCTTACTTCCAGCACTATCCCAGACACATAGATTCAGTTAACACACAAAACATAAATTATATATATATATATATATATATTACACATGAAGTTTCTAAAAGAAAGAAGACTACGCAAAAAGACGATCAAGACATTGGTACCTCGGTATCCTTGATGTTCAAGGATACCGAGGCTTTTACGAAGAGAAATTGAACCATGGTACTCAAGAAAGGGGGGTACTCAAGAAAAAATTAGAGGAGCAAAGAGGAGCAAAATTCCATTCGCAAGCAAAATTAAGGTAAAATACCTCAGCATTTTATATGCTACGGGTAAGAGGGTAACCAGGGAGAGAATAAGGCCCATTAGAGACAATCAGTGTGTGCAACCAGAGCATGTGGTGAAGAGATCGTAGTTGGATAATTCAGGGAGGAGAACAGTGTATTCCTAGAACACATTACCAGTGAAATTGGTACATGGCAGGTCGTGTCTTACGAATTTGATTGAGTTTTTTGAGGATGTGATGAAGGTGATCGATGAGGGTAGGGCGGTGGATATTGTCTACATGGATTTTTGTAAGGCATTTGATAAAGTCCTGCATGGTAGACTGATCCAGAGGATTTATAGATTCAAAACTGGCTTCCTGATAGAAGACAGAGATTTTTAGATTTAGATTTAGAGATTTAGAGATACAGTGCGGAAACAGGCCCTTCGGCCCACCGGGTCCGCGCCGCCCAGCGATCCCCGCACACTAACACTATCCTACAGACACTAGGGACAATTTTTACATTTGCCCAGCCAATTAATCTACATACCTGTACGTCTTTGGAGTGTGGGAGGAAACCGAAGATCTCGGAGAAAACCCACGCAGGTCACGGGGAGAACGTACAAACTCCGTACAGACGGCGCCCGTAGTCAGGATTGAACCTGAATCTCTGGCGCTGCATTCGCTGTAAGGCAGCAACTCTACCGCTGCGCCACCGTGCCATCCGGAAAGTTGTGCTGGAAGGATAATATTCATGCTGGAGGAGGTCTGTGACCAGTAACGTTCTGCAGGGATCTGTGCTGGAACCTCGTTTATGATGTATAAATGATTTGGATTTAAATGTAGATGGGTTGATTAGTAAATTTGGAGATGACACCAAGATTGCGTGGGTTACAGACAGTGATGAAGGCTGTCAAAGTATACAGTGTAGCGGTGTCGGGTGTGTAATGAAGCAAGGCGCCGGTTGGATTCAGGAACGCTGTTTATTTAGAGTATTGAGAGGATCTAAGGAAATGTTTTTTGCTCTAGAGTAGGATTTGGAATCTGGAACACACTGAGGCAGAAGACTCTCGCAACGTTCAAGAAGTATCCAAATGAACACTTGAGTCACCAAGGTGTGGAAGACTAAGGACCAAGTGCTGGCAAATAGGATCAGTGTGGACATGTGCTTTTTGCTGGGCATGGACAGGCTGGGCCGAAGGGGCTGTTTCTGTGCTGTATGTCTCTGTAACTCAAAATTAACAGGCAATGGTGCCACCTGGTGCTAGCAATGAGAATAATTTTTTCCCAGACAATCTGTCCTTTCACCTACCCACATTCAGGGACCCCAAAACAGTCTTTCTCAAGTGAAGCAGAGAGTCACCTTCACTTCTTTCAGTTTGGTGTACTGATTCGGTCTTCACAATGTGGTCTTCTCTACATCGGATGCACCCAACACAGATCTGGTAACTACCTTGCAGAGCATGTTGTTGGAAGGAACTGCAGATGCTGGTTTAAAACGAAGGTAGAAACAAAATGCTGGAGTAACTCAGCGGGACAGGCAGCATTTTCTGGAAAGAAGAAATGGGTGACGTTTCAGTTTGAGACCCTTCTTCAGACTAGTTAGGGATAAGGGAAACGAGAGATATAGACAATGATGTTGAGAGATAAAGAACAATGAATAAAAGATATGCAAAAAAGTAACAATGATAAAGGAAACAGGCCAATGTTAGCTGTTTGTTGGGCGAAAAAGAGAAGCTAGTGCGTCTTGGGTGGGGGAGGGATAGAGAGAGAGTAACCCCGGCATTCCCTCTCTCTCCATCCCAACCCCACCCAAGAGATGCTGCCTGTCCCGCTGAGTTACTCCAGCTTTTTGTGTCTATTTTGAAGAAGAGCTTCTCATCTTTCACCTGCGCACATTGCTGCCATCTGGACAATATCAAATTCTCTCACTTCCTCTGACTGTATTACAACTGGCCATTACTGCTGCAACGAATCCACTCATTATATTGGTTCAGATGTTCTCCCTCCATCAGCACATCCTGACTTGCTGGGTGTGTCTCACATCCCTGCACTTCACACTTTTGAGAGACATAGACAGTGATAGAGAGATATAGAACAAATGAATGAAAGATATGCAAAAAAGTAACTTTGAGTTCTGGTTGATTACTGCGCAAACACCCCATAAGTGGTTATCTCGCGCAGATCGGAGTGACTAGAGTAGTGATTCAATTTTGAAGTGGGCCTTTTTGACCAAGTTGAGGAGATGTAGTTGCTCAATCCCCTTTTTAAATGACTGAACATCGGGAGCGGCGCGTGTGTTGGGTGGTAGCATATTCCATTCCCTTATCGTCCTAGGGTAAAGGGAATATTGGCAGCAAAGTTTATTGAAATTCAGCGAGTTGATGATGTAGGGACCGGTATTTTGTCTTGTTTCATGGCAGTTGGTGCTCTGGGATGACGGGAGATTTGATGGCGTGATTTTGTGAATCTCTTTGTAAGTCTTAGCCTGATTCTGCGCAGCTCTAGGTTATCCCATCGGAGAGAAGTCAGCATATTATTCACGTTTGATTTGCGCTTGTAGTCATCACATACATAGCGAGCTGCTCGGCGTTCTACTTTCTCCAGGGTGGTCTTGTTGTTGTTGTTGAAAGGATCCCATACAGCTCCACAATACTCCAATTTGGGCCTGACCAAGGACTTGTAGGCGTTCTCTTTGAAGGATGCACTACATGCGTGGAAATTTCTTTTAAGAAGGCCGAGCGTTCTATTTGCTTTTTTAGACACTTGACCAATATGCGTCGTCCAACTTAAATCTTTGTTTAATTCGACTCCTAGATATGGATGATGGTCGACAACAAGTAATGTATGGCTACCCATGTTGTATTCCAATAAAAGTGGTTTAGTCTTGTGTGAGACCTGCATGGCATGACATTTGGTTGTATTGAATGACATCTGCAAGGTTTTCCCCCCACTCACAGAGAGCATCCAAATCCTTCTGTAAGGACAAGCTGTTTTCTGGTGTTTGAATCTCTCTATAAATTATGGCATCATCCGCGAAGAGTCGAACTCTGGACGAAACTGCATTTGGAATGTCATTGATGTACAGTAGGAAGGGCAATGGACCCATGACAGTCCCCTGTGGCACACCTGATGTCACAGGAGTTTCAATAGACATCTCTCCCTCCAAGAGAACTTGCAAAAAGATTTCAATCCATTTAACAATGATAAAGGAAAGGGTCCATTGTTAGCTGTGTACTTGGTGAAAACGAGTTATACAGGCAATGAAACTCATCAGGACGCCAGTGAAGGTAGTGCAACGACGAGGGTGGGTGAGGGACGGAGAGAGAGGGGATGCAAGGATTACTTGAAGTTAGAGAAATCAATATTCATACCGCTGGGTTGTAAGCTGCCCAAGTGAAGTATGAGGTGCTGTTAACCACTTGGCTAGTCGCAGGTACAGGCCCATTCTCACAGATCCAGGGGACCAGATATCAGGAAGGCCAGTAGGTGCCTTCAACTGGAGCAGAGCAGTCCCTAAACAGGGAGAGGTGCTGTCTCTGCCTGGGGACTTTATACATCCTCACCTGTGTGGTACCAATGTACAGGCAGCGACTGGTTGGTCTGTCTGTCAGTAAGCCTGGAGCTACGCTGATGTGTGCGCGATGCTTCAGCTCTGAATGTAATCATCATGATTCGTGACCTGGGCAAGGTTAAAGCAGCTGAATCCCTTTTGCACCACCCCACATCTACAGACAATCCCCTCCTCCAACCACCCCTCCCATACCACCACGAACCTGATAACCACCCCAAGCCTATAACCACCCCACCCCGACAAACCACACCACCTTCGCAACCACCCCACCCACACCACCACCCCACCCCAACAACCATGCCACCGGTATCTCCACCCCATCCCAACAGCCACCCCAACAACCACCCCACCCCAACAACCACCCCACCCCAACAACCACCCCAACAACCACCCCACCGCAACAACCACGCCACCCCAACAACCACGCTACCCCAACAACCACCCCACCCCAACAACCACCCCACCCCAACAACTACGTGACCCGTATGTCCACCCCATCCCAACAAAGCCACCCACGCAACCACCCCACCCCAACAACCACCCCACCCCAACAACCACGTGACCCGTATGTCCACCCCATCCCAACAAAGCCACCCACGCAACCACCCCACCCCAATAACCACACCACCTTCGCAACCACCCCACCCACACCACCACCCCACCCCAACAACCACCCCACCCCAACAACCACCCCACCCCAACAACCACCCCACCCCAACAACCACCCCACCCCAACAACTACCTCGCCCCAACCACCACCCCACCCATACCGCCACCCCAACAACTACCCCACCCCAATAACCACACCACCTTCGCAACCAACCCACCCATACCTCCACCCCATCCCAACAACTACCTCGCCCCAACAATCACCCCACCCATACTGCCACCCCACCCCAACAACCACGCCACCCATGCCTCCATCCCACCCCAACAACTACCTCGCCCCAACAATCACCCCACCCATACTGCCACCCCACCCCAACAACCACGCCACCCATACCTCCAACCCACCCCAACAACCACGTGACCCGTATGTCCACCCCATCCCAACAACGCCACCCACCCATATCGCCACCCCACCCCAACAACCACGCCACCCACGCAACCATCCCACCCCAACAACCACGCCACACATGCAACCACGCCACCCGTACTTCCACCCCACCCCAACAAATACCTCGCCCCAACCACCACCCTACCCATACCGCCAGGCCACCCTCTCAACCACCCAACCCCTACAGCCACCTCACCCCACCCCAACTATCACCCTACAACCGCCCCACCCCAACAATCACCCCACGACTACATGACTTGCCTCTAGACCATCCCACACTACTAAAAATGTCACACACTTAAGACCAACCCACTCTGACAACCACTTCACCCCCCTCTGCCACCCCACCCCTACAATTTCCACACCCCCACCCACCCACCCACCCTTCCAACCACCCCGTCCCGACAACAATCCCACTACAACCACCCACACATGGACAACCACTCAGAAACCATCCAGATGCACTGATTCAGTTACATCCAGCTGCCAGTGTAATAACAATCGTTCACGTGTGGAAAGAGAATTTGTTGCTCATCGTCAGCATCTCTTGTATGTTCAAGGCTGTGTAAACTGGCTCCGATGCTGGATTCAGCTGCCTAGGTGATTTTTGACAGAGTCTGATCTCAGCAGCGATCTCCCAGTGTGCGGCAACACCTCAGTCCATGTGCAAGTACATGATCCAACAGTTTTCATCGCTTGTACTGCAGGGATGAGGGCAGCCTGCTGGGAGTTTAGTTGTGTTGCAGCAATTAAATTGCCAACGTTTCAACCAGAGATCATGTTCACATCCCACCACGGCAGCATGGAAGATAAACTTTGGTTCATAATCTGGGAATTCCTGTCCCCAAGCCTCAGCCCAGCCACACACCCTTGACCCCTGAGCCCACTCACACAATCTGCCCATGCCTCAGATCCTGCTCACATCCCAACACCCATCTCCCGATCACTCTCACTACCCAAATCCCTGACCCCATCTTTCTGACCATGATCCGACCTCTGCTCATTCCGATGCTGTTGTATCCATCACCCCTCGGGCCACTTGATTGACTTGGCAATAACCCTCATTGTGAAGAACATCCCATCAGACCAATTCTGAACCTTTGACTCCTCACCTTTGGCCTCTGGTCCTAGCTTCCCTACTAATGGAAAAGGCTTCCCACTGTCTAATTGTTGATTTGCTGGCCGGGCCTGTGGGTCATCTCCTCTCCACCCTTGGGCCTACCCCCCACTCCCTTCCCCTTAGGTCATGGCTGATCTCTTCCAGGCCTCATCCCCTCTTCCGTGCCAGTTCCCTCAGCCCTCAATTCCCTGATCTTTTCCCTCCTCCCTCTCCCGGTGATCCAGCTCCCACAACCCTCCGGGGCAGAGAATTCCAGAGATCCATCATAGAAACATAGAAAATAGATGCAGGGGTAGGCCATTCGGCCCTTTGAGCCAGTACTGCCATTCAATATGATCATGGCTGATCATCCAGAATCAGTACCCCGTTCCTGAATTTTCCCCCATATCCCTTGATTCCGTTTGCTCTCAGAGCTATATCCAACTCTCTCTTGAATATATCCAGCGAATTGGCCTCCACTGCCTTCTATGGCAGAGAATTCCACAGATTCACAACTCTATGAGAGGTTCCTGTGCACCTCCTTTTTAAATGGCCATTTGTAACAATGGCCCTTGTTTGAGATTTGCCGGGTGATGGGAACATCTCAATGTCTGCCCTGTCAAGCCTGGGTGCGTAGGTCCAAATGGCATGTTTCCTTCTGTATGACTGTGGGGAGGGGGGGGAGGGGAAGGTGGCCCCTCCTCCGATAGATCAGCCACAAGGAGCTGGGGTGACCATGGACTGTTTCATTGATGCTGGTCGTGAAGACCATGGAATCTCCTTGTGATCACGGCCACACCCATTCACCCTTTTACCACCCATGAGCCAGAACTGGAGCTTGTATTTCTACATCTCCCCCCGGGTTTAAACCTGTGGAAACCGCCTCGGTGCAGCATTCAGCAGTTTTTGACACACTTTCTGGAGGACATGCTTATGCATCGTTTCGTTTCGTCAAACCTGAAATGTCACCTATCCATGTCCTCCAGAGATGCTGCCTGATCTGTTGAGTTCTTACGGCACTTTGTGTTTTATGCAAGCTCGCAACATCTGCAGTTTCTTGTGACTGACTTAGCTCTCTCTGCTGGCAGACACGATCTCGATCACCATGGTGGCTCTGATCTCGATCACCATGAAGTGCTTCGAGAGGCTGGTCATGGCGCACGTTAACATCAGCCTCCCAGACAGCCTGATCCTCTCTAATTTGCCTATCATCGCAACCGGTCGACAGCAGACTCCGCCTCCTTGGCTCTGCACTCATCTCTGGAACATCTGGATCTGTCATGCTCTTATTTATTGAATATAGCTCCACCTTGAACACCATTGGGAGGCGTGGTGGCACAGCGGTAGAGTTGCAGCTTACAGCGCCAGAGACCCGGGTTCGATCCTGGCTACGGGTGCTTGTCTGTACATTCACCCCGTGACCTGCGTGGGTTTTCTCCAAGAACTTCGGTTTCCTCCCACACTCCAAAGACGTACAGGTGTGCAGGTTAATTGGCTTGGTATAAATGTTAAAATTGTCCCTAGTGTAAAATAGTGTTAATGTGCGGGGATCACTGGTCGGTGCGGAATCGGTGGGTCGTAGGGCTTGCTTCCGCCTTTTATCTCTAAACTAAATTAAACCATAAATCCAACCAAACTCATCCCCAAATTCCTGGATTTAGAACTCAATACCCTCTCTGTAACTGGATGCTCAACTTCCTGAACCATGGACTACAATCAGTAAGTATAGATGACAAAACATTCGCCAGGATACTCTTCAACACTGGTGCCCTGCACTGTGCTCCCTATACACTTGGGACTGTACAGTCAAATTCATCTCCAACTCCATTTACAAGTTTGCTGATGACACCACTGTCATGGGCGGATCTCAAACAATGTCAAGATGAAGTACAGGAAGGGAAAAGAGAACTGGAGGGAACGGAGAGAGGAAGACAGAGAACATGGCATCAATCTCTCCCTCAATGTCAGCACGATTAAGGAACTGTTCATTGAATTTTGGAAATGGGGCTCAGTGCATAATCTTTAAGTGCATGGACTCTTCCTTTGCTCTCAACCGATTCTTCCTTTGACATTGTTGCTAGCACATCATTTTGGAGAGGGTTGGAGAAAATATATTCAAACTGGGACAGTTTTGTTTTCTGATTAAATCTGAGATTGGTTTTTCAAATATTTTTATATTAATTGATGTTTATTTTGTTAAAAATAGCATCAAGTCATGTCATAAATATTCAACCATAATAGCCGGAGTTCTCAGTCAGCCCTGCGGTCGGGACGAATGGCCAGCAAGTGTGTGCCTGGTGTTTGACTCCAGTCCCCACCCCACCCCCTCACTCCCCGCGCCGTTGTGTTTGGCTGCCTGCCACTGTATGTTTCTTTTTTTTCCTAGTCAGATGTGCAGCACTTTGGTCAACGTGGGTTGTTTTTAAATGTGCTATACAAATAAATTGACTTGACTTGACTTGACTTAACCCTCACCCCACCCCCCTCACCCTCTTAACCCTCACCCCCTCCCTTCCCCACCTCACTCCCTCCCCCGCCTTGATTAGTACAGGTGTCAAGGGCTATGGGGAGAAGGCAGGAGAATGGGGGTTAGGAGGGAAAGATAGATCAGCCATGATTGAATGGTGACTTGATGGGCTGAATGGCTTAATTCTCCTATCACTTATGACCTTACCCCCACCCCTCCCCCCACCTTACCTCACCACCTCTATTACCCCCACCTCACCCCTCTTACCCCCACCTTACCTCCCCACCCTTCTTAACCCCCCACCTCACCCCTCCTACCACCCACCCCTTCCCCCATCTTACCCCCCCCCCCCCCAACGCAGCCCCTGAAGTGATGGCAGAGAAACCCCGTTGACAAGGCAAAGCACATTGGCGGTGAGTGACTTTTTTTTAACAAAGTGTTACGTGTTCCCTCTCTTCCCTGCGATACATGAGATATATATATATATATATATATATATATATATATAAACATACAGCTAGAAATCTTAAACCGTGCCTGGAGCACGCGTAAAGGGAGCGAGTGTTTCACTGAGAACAAGTACTGCATGCAAGTGAATTCCCTCTGAAACCGAATCGTTGCATCGTGACAACAGCAAATGTGTCATTTGCAAGAACAAGTGTCGGCTTCTCCAATGTGTCAGCTCAGTCTTCACAACCAGATCAGGCAGCGAACGATAAATAAATAAATAAATAAACTTAACCCTTTCTGGAGGCTCAGGTCCCTTGACTTCAAAAAAGTTCTGGGTACGTTGTCGTTCGATGCAGTGGTGGGAGCAGGTGTTTTCTCTCACCTTGGGTTATATTTTCCCCCCAATACACTATCTGCTGTGACCTAACCCATTGTTTCGCCCTTTCTTTGCCTCTCTCTCTCCCCCTCCCCTTCCATTTGTCAAAGGTCCAGCGAAACTGCCCGAAGCAGTGACTTTTTTTTGCCCGCCCTTGTCCTTGTTTCGGTGGAGGGAAGGGGGTGAGTGAGTCATTAACAACTGATTTCTCGTCGGTGTCAGGACTTCTTCGCCGCCTGGCTTCCGACTTGTGTGTGTGGTTTATATGAATATATATATATATGTTGGGAAATGACACGCCGACGATTGAAACAATCCCGCTGCGGTCGTGCAATGACCCGCCTGCCCTCACAGTGTGTAGGGAATGAACCATTCTCAGGTAGTTAGCAATGTAGTAAAGACACATCCCCCCCCCCCACCCCACCCCACCCCCATCCCCCAAACAGCATCACTGCAGCTGAGCGTATTAGACCGAGGAAGAGAGGACCCCGTAACCTTCCTGATAAATATGCACCAAAAAATATAAAAATGCGGGATCGATCCACGTCAATGTTGTCTGGGTCGCTGGGGAGTAAAGCCGGGGCCAGATTATCTATTTGAAGGAATAGCTCGGAGTGGAACGATAAAGAAGATGGGGAAAACCAGGACCGAGACGCACAATGATGTGTTGGTCACCATCACCAATCTGACCACACCCTGACTCTGCCCGAGCCCACACCAAATAAATGTACACTCCATCAATGTGATGAGAAATGCCGGGGCGATATATATATATACATGCATATCTGATATATTTTTTTTTAAATCCTCTTGCAAAATTTGCGGATCTCTCTCTCTCTCTCTCCCCCTTCCCCCCTCCCCCTCTCCCCGCCTGAATAAAGTCACAAGATGTCGGCAGAACAAGGTGCTGAATTTGGCTCCTGTCGGATCTGCCTGAAACGGATCACGTAGCCCCGTCCTTGAGTGCTGCCCTGGCCCGGATACACTGAAGTGGAGAGACGGCCGCCTCGGCAAAGGATGGTATGTGGGAAGCCCTCGGGTTTCATGATTTTGTTGCCGGATCATTGCAGCCTGGCCTCTCTTACTGCTGATGGATGGATTGCCGGGGAGGGAGGAGTTAGACGGCGACCATAGCTGAGATGGAGACTTTGTCCCATCACCGTCGCCTCCCAACTGGGCTGAACTTCACTGTTGTGCATTTTACCCTCCCCGGTCCCTCACCCTCTGGTTTGTTTTGTAGATGCTCCGCGTTTTATAGTATACATGGGGCAGTGTTCACAGAACAGAGCAAAACAACTCACTGAAATGTAGGAGGACGGTGATCGATACTCTGAAGAGACCTGGTGTGTGGGAATAAACGGGCTCAACGGGGGAAGGCTGATCATAAGCCATTGGAGCAGAATTACGCCATTCGATCCATTGAATCTATTCGGCTATTCAATCGTGGCCGATCTTGCCCCCTCAACCCCTTTCTCCTGCCTTCCCGCAACCATTGACTCCCGTAATAATCAAGAATCTGTCATTCTCCACTTTTAAAAAAGTACCCAATGGCTTGGCACACAACCTTGGGTGGTAATGAATCCCACAGATTCACCACCCTCTGGCGAAAAGAAGACCCCCCCTCATCTTCATTCTAAAGGTACATATTTTTATTCTGAGGCGGTGCCTTCTGTTCCTAGACTCTCCCACTAGTGAAATATCCTCTCCACATCCACTCTATTCAGACCCTTCACAGTTCAACCTTTCATTGATGTCCCCCTCATCATTCCCAGAAGTACAGGCCCAGAGCTATCAAATGCTCATCATGCCCATTCATCCCCAGGATCATTCTCGTAAACCTCCTCTGGACCCTCTCCAATGCCAGCACATCCTCCCTCAGATATGGGGCCCATAAAAATCTCACAATACTCCAAATGCAGTCAGACCAATGCCGTAAAAGCCTCAGCATTACATCCCTGCCTTTATATTCTAGTCCTCTCAAAATGAATGCTAACATTGCATTTGCCTTCCTAACTACTGATTCGACCTGCAATGAACCTTTTGGGAATCCTGCAAACATCTGAGTACACGTCCCAGAATCTGGCAGCACTGGGTGGGGAAGAAGGCATTTGGGATACCTTCCTTCATTAGCTGAGGCACAGAATATCATCAGTAACGTTGTGGTTCCATTAAATATGCATTCATATTTTCCTACTCCATGAATGTTAATTCCTCTGAATGTTAGAATAAATGGTCCTGTTCTCTGGGTTCCTGGGTGTCTGCTTGACAAGCTGTGCATGATTTGGGTTGGTGGAGAATATGAACAACTATTCCTTTCATGAACTCTGTGTCTTTCCACACAGTTGCCATGGATGAGGAAGATGGCATGAGTTTGCTGGATGTTATTTGGTGAGTTTGTCAATATTCGTGATAAATCCAAATTTTTTGTTTACATCAACATTTTGAAGAGTTTCTTGATGGGCTGTTTCACTAAATAGATTCAAGGGCATTTCCACATTTGTAGTGCCAGGCCATGGTTTCTGGTCGAAGAGAGCTAGAAATCACAAGGTTGGAGGTGGGTAAATGGCCAGAGGGGTTGCCCAAGAGCAGGAAGAACTTTGGAGATGGGAGAATGAGTCATCATCAAGAACTCTGTCAAAGAAATAGGTATGCAGGCGGTCCAGATGAAGGGTCTCGACCTGAAATGTTATCTATCCATTTCCCCTCCGCAAATACTGCCTGGCTCACTGAATTCCTCCAGCAGTTTGTTTTTTTCCATGGTTTCTGGACATTTGAATTAAATAGGATTAATGAAGCTAATGAAGTGGATAGCTTCGAATTCACAAATGCAGAAATCTCAATTATCATATCATATCATATATATACAGCCGGAAACAGGCCTTTTCAGCCCTCCAAGTCCGTGCCGCCCAGCGATCCCCGTACATTAACACTATCCTACACCCACTAGGGACAATTTTTACATTTACCCAGCCAATTAACCTACATACCTGTACGTCTTTGGAGTGTGGGAGGAAACCGAAGATCTCGGAGAAAACCCACGCAGGTCACGGGGAGAACGTACAAACTCCTTACGGTGCAGCACCCGTAGTCAGGATCGAACCTGAGTCTCCGGCGCTGCATTCACTGTAAAGCAGCAACTCTACCGCTGCGCTACCGTGCCGCCATGAGCCACAGATGGGAAGCTATTTGAACATCAGATCACAGCTCATCTCTGTTTAAACCTCATGACTCACATTTACTCCATATCGATGCATCAATTCTAAAATTTATGACTACCCCCATAATTCACAACATTTGTGGCTGTGGGGAGAGTGTTCAGATTTTTTCCACCTTCAGTGTGGAAAAATGCTTCCCAACGTTGCTCTCAAAAGCTCACATCTAGCTTTAAGACCGTGTCCTCCACAATGTTCTGTGTGCCCTTTTCTATTGCTTTTGTTATTTGAAACGCCTCTATCACTTATTGCTCAAGTTTTTAATTTCTAAATTTGAGGAAACACAAACCAAGCTGGCCAACCTCTCTAGGGGAAGCCTTTAGGGCTTGAGATTGTTCCAGGAGTCTGTTCTGCACCCAGTCCCGTTTCAGTTAAGTGTATTGTCACGTGTACCGAGGTACAGTGAAAAGCTTTTGTTGCGTGCTAACCAGTCAGTAGAAAGACAGACAATATATGATTGTCGATGCACGTCCTATCCTTCTGACGTGCAGTGCTCAGCCTGAACACCATGTTCCAGCCCAGTTAGAAATTTGAGGCATCACTTATATTCCTATCTTCTCTTGATCTTTCTTCCACCCTTGTTTTAGACAGTGGTGCAATGTTTGGCTGCTTCAAAGCACCAGAGTCCCGGGTTCAATCAAGACCTGGAATGTTGTCTGTGGAGTTTGCACCTTCCACCTATGGCTGCATGGGCTTCCTCCTGCTGCTCCAATTGCTCCCACATCACAAGCACATGCCAGTTGCTGGCTTCAATGCTGCAGGAGAATTGTTGCTTCCGTATAGACCAGGGGTAGAATCCGGGTAGTTGATGGGAATGTGGGAAGAATAAAATGGGATTTGCATTGAACCAACTAATTGGGTGGCTGGTAATCAGTGCAGACATGATCAGTGTTGAATAACTTAATGACTATGTACTTCTTTATGTTGTATTGAAGCGAAATTAAACATTGAGCATTTCAGATGTAAATTATTGCCTTGATTGACTCAAATATAATGAATACAATTTCTCATTTTACCAAATGAGCACATTTCATAATGCCATTTAAAAAATTTAAAAATAACCTCTTTTCTGATCTGTGTTCCAGTGATCCTCAAGCCCTGAATGACTTTCTGCATGGATGTAACAAGGTGAGTAATATACACATTTACCATGTTCTCCATAAATAATAAGACCAGTGTGTGGCACTATGGAGAATGCGCAGAGCGTGAGACTGATGGGATATCCATTTAAAAAAGCCGAAGAAGGGCTGAATATTTTCCTGCTGATGCTGTTGCAGGAAGGTTGGGGGTTTGAGGGGGGAGGGGGTCAGAGGCTCTGACTCCAGCAGTTGGGTGGCTGGATTTGTTCTGAATTTGCTGTTTCTGGACGGCTTCTTGATGCATAATCATATTGGACTAATGCAAAATGTGGAATGTAGAGTCAGAGACTTGTACAGCACAGAAACAAACCCTTTGACCCAACTCATCCATGTCTAAGTGAGCTAGTCTCATTTGTCTATGTTTGACCCATTTCCCTCTGAACCTTCCCTATCCATATACCTGTCCAATTGTCGGTTAAACTTTGTCGTTTTACTGGGCTCTTCCACTTCCTCTGGCAGCTTGTTCCATGTACACACCACCCTCCATGTGAAAATGTTGCCTCTCAGGTTCCTATTAAATCTTTCCCCGCTCTCCTTAAACCAATACCCTCTAGTTTTGGACTCCCTTACCCTGGGGAAAAGACTGTGACCACTCAGCTTATCAATGCCCCTCGTGATTTTACACGCCGCTGTAAGGTCACCCCTTAGGCTCCAACGCTGTAGACCAGGGGTGTCAAACTCATTTTAGATCACGGGCCGGAATGGGCAAAATGCGACTTCATGCGGGCCGGATCAGTTGTGCA
This sequence comes from Rhinoraja longicauda, assembly GCF_053455715.1. Taxonomy (NCBI): domain Eukaryota; kingdom Metazoa; phylum Chordata; class Chondrichthyes; order Rajiformes; family Arhynchobatidae; genus Rhinoraja; species Rhinoraja longicauda. Next base: position 10,450,836 of record NC_135962.1, read on the forward strand.
GGCGCGAACGCACGCACACGCACGCGTACTCCCACACCTTTCGTTGCCTTCGTTTTTTCAACCTGCCTCAGTCTCTACTATAACTACTAAGTGTTTCAATTTACGAATTTCGTTTCTTATAAAAAAGATTGCCCAGCAAGCATTACTTTTATGATTGGTATTAAAGTCGTAGGCTACAAGAAAGTTGTGATGAGAGAGAGAAAAAACGATGCTATTTTGGCTAAGATTGTTTCGGGAGCAACCCCCTTTCCATTAATAAACCATTTGAAATCGAATATTAGCAGATACAAATGTAGAGCTAACGAAACAAATTGTAAATGTGGGCTACACAATTGCACCTAGTTTTTATTAGCCTGCTTCCAGCAATCAAACTCAGACAATGAACACAGTTAGCCTCTAACTTTTATTGAAGTGATCACATTTACAATAATAGAATAGTCAGAAAATGAATGAATCACAATATTATGACACTCAATATTTCATGATGCATTACAATTACATGTCGCAGTACATCGAACAGTATCACTCATTTTTCACTTGCTGCTTCCAGACACCTGACATCTCTTGGCTTTAACCAGCCTGTGAACATCAGGGACCAGTCTCTTGGCAGTTGTGATTTTCATAATGTAATTTAGATGTCTGTGTGTCAGCTGTGAGCGCAGTTTGGATTTGTTAATGTTCATTAAGGAGAACGCCTGCTCACAGAGATATGTTGTCCTGAACATGCAAAGGATCTTTGAGGCAAAGTCTGTCATCTTGGGGTACATCGGGTCCCAGGTATTGATAGAATGAGTCCAGACCCACAGTCTCAAATTTATATTGTGTCCTGTCCATGTTGTCATTATTCCCACGAGCAACACGCACAGTCTGCAAAGAGGGGAAATGAGCTGGGTTGCTCCGGGATAGTTGCATTTCCCACAGGCCTAATTTAACTTGAAAGGCACGAATGCTGTTGTGGTATTCTTTAACAAGTTTGTTGCGGCCTTGCATGTTAACATTAAGCACATTTAAATGCTCTGTTATATCCACCAAAAATGCAAGATCATGAAGCCAGTCTGGGTCATCCAACTCTGCCACTGGCTTCTCTTTCTCATTCATGAATAGTCCAATTTCCGCACGTAATTGAAAAAAAAGTTTGAGCACAACCCCTCTGCTCAACCCAGCGGACTTCGGTGTGGTAGGGAAGGCTGTGTTCAATGTTACTTAAGGATAAGTGTCAAATTGCCAATGGATGAGTCCCTTGGCTCTAATAAAATTAACCGTTTTGATTAGTACATCCATGACATTGTCCATTTTCAGGCTCCTGCTACATAACGCCTCTTGGTGTATAATACAATGAAAATTCCAGAATCCCTGCTCTGGATGCTCTGTCTGCACTTTCTCTTTGAGTTTCGCAACAACACCTGCCTTTTCCCCGTCCATGGACGGTGCACAATCTGTTCCCACGCTGACAGCGCGACTCCAGTCAACCCCCAGTCTGTCCAAGGCCTCGACGAGGCTGGAGAAAACGTTGTTCGCCGTTGTGGTGTTTGTCATGGGCACCATCTCCACGAACTCCCCGGTGACGGTCAAAGATGCATCAACACCACATGTAAATATTCCCAATTGAGCTACATCAGTCACGTAGGTGCTCTCATCAATTGCAATGATTTCATGTCTTTTAGTTGACTGTTCAAATCTCCTGCAAGGTCCCCGATTCTCTCTGCCACAGTATTTCTTGACAAGCTGATATTACCACAAGCCTGTCTCTTCTCAGGGCACACCAGCTCAGCCGCCATCAGCATGCAAGCTTTGATGAATTCCCCCTCTGAGTATGTCTTTGACGCTGCAGCTATTTTGTTGGCAATAATATAGCTGGCCTTGACAGCTCCATCATGAGTCTCTTGACTTTTGGTAAACACTGATTGCTGGTTTTCCAGAGCTGCTTCAAGCTGGTTTACCTTTTGCGTTCTGAGTCGTCCTGCGTACTTGTCATATTTTTCTCTGTGTGACGTCTCATAGTGTTGTTTGATATTGTACTCTTTTGCCCCAGCCACTAGTTGCGATCATATCCGACACACAGGTTTGTCGTTGACCTCACAGAAGAAAAAAAGATCTTTCCAATTATAGTTGAATATCCGACCTTCCATGTCAACTTTTCTTTTCTTAGAAAGCATTTTGAACCACAGCAGCAAACAGTCTCAGCCTTGGTACGGGTGTTAATTACCCGAGTACTCTGTGTGTTTATACTGTGTCTGGCGGTGTAAGTGGGGCCCTGGTGGTCTTCATGTACAGGGCGGTAGGTGCTTCTGCACAGCGGGTGGTTAACTGCCGCCTATTGCTTTCTAAGTACACAACAAGCGGCCGGTGCAGCAGGCGGCACAGACAGGGGTGGGAAAGAGAGCGGCGAGGGGGCGAGAGAGAGAGAGAGAGAGAGCAGCAAGGGAGAGAGCGCGGCAAGGAAGAGAGAGCGGGGAGAAAGAACGGCTGCCGTACAGATACATAATAAATGGTCGTGAATATACTTTTTTTTCTCCCCCAAATCATCCCGCGGGCTGGATTGGACCCCTTTGCGGGCCGGATGCGGCCTGCGGGCCGGATGCGGCCCCCTTTGCGGGCCGGATGCGGCCTGCGGGCCGGTAGTTTGACACACCTGCTGTAGGGAAAAAAGACCCACTGATCCAGTCTCTTCTTAAAACCAAACCATTTAAGTCCCGGTAAAATCCTCGTAAATCTGATTTGCATGCTTTCCAGTTTAACAACATCCTTCTGGGTGACCAGAGCTGTACACGGCGGCACGGCAGCGCAGCGGTAGAGTTGCTGCTTTACAGCGAATGCAGCGCCGGAGACTCAGGTTCGATCCTGACTACGGGTGCTGCATTGTAAGGAGTTTGTACGTTCTCCCCGTGACCTGCGTGGGTTTTCTCCGAGATCTTCGGTTTCCTCCCACACTCCAAAGACGTACAGGTATGTAGGTTAATTGGCTGGGTAAATGTAAAATGTAAAAATTGTCCCTAGTGGGTGTAGGATAGTGTTAATGTACGGGGATCACTGGGCGGCACGGACTTGGAGGGCCGAAAAAGGCCTGTTTCCGGCTGTATATATATGATATGATATGATATGATACACAGTACTCCAAATGTGGTCCTACCAACGTCTTGTGCTGCTGAAACATTTGGGGGAGTGCTTTGCCCACTGTGGGTCAGTAGTGTCAGAAATAGAAACAGCAGCGGCTCGCACAGTGTACGTGGACATTGAGAAGCAGACAATGATCAAAGCTGGGAAAAATTGGAGCATGCGCATGTTTTAATTAGTGGAGAAGATGGAGGGGTGGGGAGGACAGAGATTATGTCAGTGTTAGGCTATAGACCAGTGGGATGAGGTGACACCAGAGGGGGTGATGCTAGCTGATAGGGACATGTTGAGGTGATACCGGACGTGGGATGGGGAGGGTGTGGGGGATGTGGCACGAGTCTGCAGATGTTGGAAGCTGAAGTAATAAACAATCTGCTGGAGGAACTCAGTAGGTCAAGCAGCAGCTGTGGAGGGGGAGGGATGGCCGGTGATTCAAATCAAAACCCCCGGCTGCGGGCTGTACCAGAGACTCGCCCGACAACATTCCTTCCTCCCCACAGATGCTGCCCGACTCACTGAGTTCCTCCAGCAGGTAGAAGGAGACCAGTTTCACCTGACACCAGAGGTAGCTGGGGAAGGAGGGAGCCATTGACGGGCCTGTCTTTGGGAGACTGATTTGTGTACAAGGTGAGCTCTCTCCACCAGGTGCCGGGTCCGCCCCCATCAGACGGTGAGGGAGGGGCCAGCCAAGCGGCAGCACCCGCTGCCTGTGCCCGGATCTCCGAGCTGGAGGATGACCTCGTGGGCTGGCCGTCCGCCTCCACGGGGAGTGGGGAGGTTACCGGTGGCAACCTGCGGCGGAGCCGACCAGAGGGGGTGCACGTCAGGCAGCAGACCCGGCGAAAGGAGGTCCACATTGGGCAGCAGACCCAGCCAGAGGAGGCCACACAGTACAACATGCCCTCCGCAGGATTGGCCACCAATCCTGGGGGTGCAACCCTTCCACAGCAGCCTCCTACCCCCAGCGCCCCTCGACCTCTCCCCCCCAGCAGCCCTCGACCTCTCCCCCCCGCCACCTCTCTACCCCTCCCCCCCAGCGCCCCTCAACCTCCCACTCCCAGCACCCCTCGACCTCCCACCCCCAGCACCCCTCGACCTCTCCCCCCCACCGCCCCTCGACCTCTCCCCCCTGCCGCCCCTCAACCTCTCCCCCCCAGCGCCCCTCGACCTCTCCCCCCCAGCGCCCCTCGACCTCTCCCCCCTGCCATCCCTCGACCTCCCTCCCCTGCCGCCCCTCGACTTGTCCCCTCCGCCACGCCTCGACCTCCCACCCTTGCCGCCCCTCGACCTCCCTCCCCCACCGCCCCTCGACCTCTCATCCCCAGCGCCCCTCGACCTCTCCCCCCCAGCCCCCCTCAACCTCTCCCCCCCAGCACCCCTCGACCTGCCCCCCCCAGCACCCCTCGACCTCTCCCCCCCGCCACCCCTCAACCTCTCCCCCCCGCCACCCCTCGACCTCTCCCCCCCGCCACCCCTCAACCTCTCCCCCCCAGCACCCCTCAACCTCCCACCCCCAGCACCCCTCGACCTCCCACCCCCACTCCCAGCACCCCTCGACCTGCCACCCCCGGCACCCCTCGACCTCCCACCCCCAGCACCCCTCGACCTGCCACACCCGGCACCCCTCGACCTCCCACCCCCAGCACCCCTCAACCTCCCACCCTCAGCACCCCTCGACCTCCCACCCCCAGCACCCCTCGACCTGCTATCCCCAGCACCCCTCGACCTCTCCTCCCTGCCACCCCTCAACCTCTCACCCCCAGCACCCCTCGACCTGCTATCCCCAGCACCCCTCGACCTGCTATCCCCAGCACCCCTCGACCTGCTATCCCCAGCACCCCTCGACCTGCTATCCCCAGCACCCCTCGACCTCCCACCCCCAGCACCCCTCGGCCAGCCACCCCCAGCACCCCTCGACCTGCCACTCCCGCCACCATTCGACCTCTCACCCCCAGCACCCTTCGAACTCCCACCACCACGCGACCTCCTGCCACTCCTCCGCCCCTCACCCCCGCCACTCCTTCACCTCTCACCCCTTCACCTCCGCTGCCCCAGCCGGCCAACCCTCACTCCACCAACAAGAGCAGCAGCGGGCATTGTCTAGTCCGGCAGGTGGGATTGAACCAGGAACAACTGATGGCCAGTGACCAGACCACATCCAATGGCAGCCCTGCAATCTCCAGCCTCAGACAGGCCGGTCCACCCTTTGCAATGTCCATTGGCCCGATTCATCAGCAACTACTTGCCAAAACTGGCCGCTCTTCAGGAAGCTGCGGCCCTGCTTCGCCTTTGGGCAACCAAGTGACCCCCAGCTCGCTGGTGTGCGTGTTGCCGAAAGGCTCCAGCCTACCTGGGAACTCACTCTTTGCCAACGCAAGCCTCTCACCGCCAACACAGCCCGTCACCCTCAAACCAGCCACATCTCGACAGGTAGTCCACCCCCCTCCGTCCAGCATGAATGTGGAAGTCCACAGAGCTTCCCCTGCAATACAGCCAAAGCACTGCCTGAATATCCAGACCAAAGCACTCCAGAGAAGCCCAAAGCCTTCCCTTAGGCCAAACTCTCTGGCCCTGCACACCATGGAAGCTGCCATGCAGCAGCAGACAGCTGTGCTGAACCCGACCTTCCCAGTGGATGCTCCCGTCCGGAACGTCGTTCTGCCGCCCTGGGCTTCCAGCCCGATGACAGGGCAAACACAACCAGCACAGCCCCGCCTGCACAACCCCACGAGCGTTCATGTCATGACCCAGGCCAGCACCCTCTCAGTTCCTCAGCCTGTGGTTCCAGCCAAGAGACGGTTTATTCTCCCAGGACATTTGGCCTCAGTGGTCAGTGGACACCAGCCACTGCCGGCCGCTTGTGCCGGAGCTGGTTTGACTCTGGGACTGCCCAGGCAGCCTGCCGCGACACACATTGTGGACCATCGGGATCCTTCCGGGCAGTTAAACGCCAACAAGCCTTCAACTGCACAGACCCTGACCGGCCAAAGCACGGCATGGCACAGGACGAGCTTTGGGCAGGTGTCTGCAACGCCAGGCAGGCAGCCGGTGGTTGGCGGTGGAAGAGCTGGTGTTCTCTCTGGACACGGTCAGCTGGCTTCTTCCGCACTGCTTCGGGTGCCGACCCACCCGGACGCTGACTTCCCACGGTCACGATCATCCGAACACTGCGTGAGATCTGTTGTACAGCCCGTGTTGCTGCCAAACCGGATAACCGTGCCCGGCGACACTGGCCCCACGGAGCAGCCTGTGACCCTGCAGCAGCTGAGTGCCATCTCCTCCGGCAGCTTCGACGTGCAGCCACAGGCTTCCAGGAACGCAAAGCTGACACCTGGTCTCGGACTCCTACACGCACGCGCCCCGCCTCCGTATTGCCCCCACGCTCCAGCCCAACTGCAGGGGTCGTGGCATCCTCCTCCCCTCTCAGTCACGCCCCCACAAACTGGCAACACTCTGGGTGAAAACACCGGTCAATGCATCAGCCAGCTGGAAGGGAGAGACACACTCATCTGCGACCAGCTCTTGATGTTCCAACAGGTCAGTGCTTTCTGATGGTCGGAAATGTATCTGTACTCCAGGGTAATGGAGCATGGAGGTTGCATCAATGAATGGTTAAATTACTGATCTAGTAATCCAGAGCTCTGGAATAATAATCTGCATAAACTAAACAATTCTTACAATCCCATCAGAGAAACAGCATAATTAAATTTGATTAATTTTCATACCGGTTCTCCCCAGCTTACAAACGCCCTACTGAAGTACAGCCCGCACGTACGAGCGAGTGCTTTGGAGACGGTCAGGATGGATTTGCTGGCTGTTGCTGGGCACTGACATTCTAGTTACCGCAATGAATCCCATCTAGAGGCAGACATATTACAGCACAATACAGGAATAGACCTTTTAGCCCACAATATCCATGCCAAACATGATGCCATGTTAAACTAATCTCTTCTGCTTGCACGTAATAAATATCTCTCCGTTCTAAGAGAAGATGCAAAGATATTCATCAAGGATCCTGCAATCTCCTTTCTTGCCTCTTTCGATAACCTGGGAGAGATCCCATCGGGCCCTGGGGATTCATCCACCTTAATGCTCTTCAAGAGTCCCAAGACCACCTCCTTAATCTCAAACTGCCCTTGCATATTAGTATTCTCCACACTGATTTCACAGTCCTCCATGTCCTTCTCCTTGGTGAAAACTGATGCAAAGTACTCGTTTAGTACCTTGCCCTGACTCCAAGCACAAATTCCCTCCTTTAACCTTGAGCGGCCCAACCTTCTTCCTGGTTACCCTCTTGTTTTTAATGTATTAAAAACCTTGGGATTTTCTCCTTTCCGACTCACCAAAGCCATTTTGTGGCCCTTTTTGCCACATGAGTACTTTCCTCCATTATATTCCTATAAGTTCCTGTCTGATTCCATCCTCCTAAATCTTGCATGCATTTCCTTTTTCTTTTTGACCAAATTTACAACCTCTTTGATCATCCAACATTCCCTTACTTTGCCATCCTTAGCCCTTCTCCTTACTGGAACATACTAGTCCTGAACTTTGATCTAATGGCCTTTAAACAACTCCTTTATGCCAAATATGGCCAGATAAAAACTATTTTACCCTCCCGATGTCCTGCCTAATAATGTAATTTGCCTTACTCCAATTTAGTACCTTCCAGTCTTCTCCCTGTTCAAAACAATTGTAAAATGTCCCCAACATTCCCTTCCACTATAACACCAGTTGGACTCATTTACGCACACAAGGTCTAATATCTTTCCCTCTCTGGTTGACTATCCACATACTGTTTCAAGGAAACGTCTTGGATGCACCTAACAAATTCTGCACTGACTCAGCCTAAGTCCCAGTTAAAATTGGGGAAGTTAGGTCAGCCTAGTTGCTTTGGCATCATTCGGTAATCTTATCTACATGCCTATTCCTTTATGTCCCGCTTGCTATTGGGGGGCCTATAGTAAATCCCATAAGAGTGCTTGCACCATTCATATTTTTAAGCTTTAATCATGTCACTTCAGTGGCTGAACCCTCCAATATGTCCTCTCTGAGTGCTGCTGTGACAGTCTCCCTGAGATTTAACTCTTGCCAATCCACGGACTGTGAATTTTCTCCCAAGGAAGGCAGGAATTGCGGGATGATCAAGCTAGGAGACGCAACTCATCCACATCTTTTCCTTCCCTCTCAATCACATCTGAAACATTGAAATTCCAGAACTTTGAGCTGCCAGTTGTGTCCCTATCGCAACCACATTTCAGCAACGGCCACAACATCATAGTTCCAAGCACCAATCCAGGCTCTAAGTTCTTATGTTTTTTTCCACGATACCCTTTGTATTAAAATAAACACACTTCAGCCCATCAGCTTCACCATATTCCTTCACCTCTCCCTGTCTGTCCTTCCTTTAAGACTTACTGGTCCTGACCTGTATCTTCCCATAGCTCCTTCCAATTTCCAAGCTACTACTCTGGTTCCAACCTCCCCGCCTCTCTAGTTTAAACCCTCAAGTTCATATGCAACCTGTCCTTGTACAGGTCACCTCTGGCCCAGAGGAGATCCCCGTGGTTCTAAAAATATTAATTCCTTCTCCCTGTACCAACTCTTGAGATAAGCATTCATCCATCCTACCTTCCTATTCCTATTCTCACTAGCACGTGACACGTGGAGTAATCCAGAGATTACTGCCATTGATGTCCTGCTTTTTTACTCTTGTCTGCCTTTTTCGCCTCACTCTGCAGGACCTCTTCCTTTTGCTCATCCATTTGTGCCAACATGCACAATGACTTCCAGCTGTTCGCCCTCCCCATTGAGAATGTTCTGCAGCCACCTGGAGATGCCCTGGACCCTGGCACCAGAGAGACAACACATCCCGGGCTTCTCATTGAGCCAGAACACCTGCATGTTAAAATATCCCTTATTTCATTTGAGAATAAACATTGTTGACTTGCATACAGTACTTTTCTCAACTTTCAAGGTTCCAATTCTGCCTGGTAAATAAGTATAAAGGATTGTCACTGCTTATCCTCAGCCTGGAGCCATGGAGTAGTGTTCCATTGCCCTGAGCAGGCGGAATGGGAGAGCAGGGATGGAGGTGTGTATTGACCACCTCCTGTTCCAATGAATAATAACCATGTTCACATATATGTAAAAGGTTATGATCAGCATAAAATACTGAATGGACCGGTGTCTTTCTCAGGAGAAGGCTGATAATAGTCTTTTAAAAGGCTTTTAAAAGATAAGCCTAATCTTCCGTTTTGGGGCACAACTAAAATCAGGGCCGACGAGTATAAAAGAGTCTTTAATGAATCAAATAAAGAAACACTTTTACCCAGGGACTGGTTAAGTATGAAACTCAGTGTCTTAGTAATCGAGTGTAGAGCCATTTTAGGGGATGCCGGGTGGAACGTAATGTCACTGTTTTGGCTGAGATGGAGTTGAGGGAGGTTGTGCTTGAACTGGGGCAGAGATGTTTGTCCTGTATTTTTAATGGCTTTCCCTGAGGGTTAAATCTTCCAAAGTCAACATGCTGAAATCAGGTTTCTGTTACAATTATCAGAGCCTGTTTATTTTCCAATCACAGAAAGAGCAGAAGCAGCAACTTCTTTACCGACAAGTCTTGAAGATGCAGCAGGAGCGAGGACTGTGCCTGACATCTTCCAGCCGCCCGCCAGTCAGCAGTGCCGCAGTACCTGTCATCACCAGTGGGGGGAGTGGAGCTGCAGTGCAAGCAAAGACGAACCTTGTGCCTGCAAACGCTGTTCCAATGGAACCCGAAAACGACACCGTCACACCCCGGCCTCAGTCCAGCCTCTTCCTGCCAGTTCTGGCAAGCCAGGTATGATCGATTCCAGCTCACAGCAGCTTTGTTGCATGATTACACAGCGTCCCAAAGCAAGAATCTGTAAGGATTACAATGATACTTCAGCCTTTTAAGCTTGTGATTTTTGTCCTCAGCTTTATTCAATTATTGAAGGTCAATTGACATCCCTGCCAGATGCTCATTGTAGTCCTCCCACAAATCAACACAGCTCGCAACGTAAGATGTGTTTTTAATGCGGCCAACATCCCAAGGTGCTCAGGTGACAATGGTGGCATTGAGTCACAACAAGAGGTGTGAGGCAGATGACCAAAGTCGGAAAACCTAGAGGACGAATGAGAAAGAGAGGAGTTAAGGAAGGATGTTCTAAGATTCAGGATATTGAGATTTGAAGCCTTGATGTCTGGTTTTGGAGTGATTGCATCTGGGGATACTGAAGGACCCCGAGGGGAAGAAGCACAGATTCCCAGAGGATCGGTGAGCTGCAGGAGTTCGGAGATTGGGAAGGCTGACGGCGAGAAGATGAAAAGTCAGCAGGAGAGGTGGTGGGAATCCTGGGGTACTGGGTCTTGCATGGGGAGCAGCAGGACTGTTCCCTGATGGGGTACGGTCAGCAGCGACTGAGGGGAGTCTGATCCTTCTCTTGGTTTAACCTGGCTTTACAGAAGAATAAAAGTGGTTCAGAAGGATGTGGAGAATGGGGGACTGGTGAGGCCGGAAGGCACAGGGAAGACGAACTGGAAGGAAAGTGACTGGAGCATTGGCAATGTCTCGCGGCCAGCACTCTAATGCAAGTATCCAAGAAATAGCCACTGTCTGAAGGCACAGGTAGATTGGACATTGTAGCTATAGGTTTAGTTTAGTTTAAGGTTTAGAGACACAGGTCCTTTGGTCCACCGAGTCCATGCTGAGCATCGATCACCCATTCACAAAAATTCTATGTTATCCCGCTTCCGTATCCACTCCCTGCACACCGCGGGCAATTTACAGAGGCCAATTAACATACAAACCGCACCTCGTTAGTGTAAAGTAGATCAATATTTCTCGACGCAGGCTTTCGAACAGAAATAAAATTGAATGGCCAACGTACAAGCCGTCCATCACCAGGATCCTTTTTCGGTACGGAGGATGGAGCTAATGTTAGCAGCTCCTTCCCCCACAGACAGAGGTAGTGGACGCTTGTACTCGACGTGACACAGCTGCACAGTACCCTCCCGCTCTGCAGGCCACTGGCTTCATCCCCACAAGGCTGAGTCGGAGAACAACTCCAGGGAATACCTCTGTGTCCTGTCGGTTTCCCACTTTTCCAGAACAACAAGGGAAGGGTTTCAGCAGCACAGACGGCGAGGCTGCTTTGACTCTTTCTGGCTGCTCCTCATTCGCAATGGGCAGGATATCAAAACAAGAGGGCATCCGATTATAGTGGGAGGAAGGCGTCTGAGGAAGGAAGTTGAATTTTTTAGTACACTGCCAGAGAGGTGGTGGCATTAGATCCAATCACTATGTTTAATAGACATTTAGACTGGCACAAATAGACAAGGCACAGAATAATGTTCACCGCTGCACGGTGGCGCAGCGGTAGAGTTGCTGCCTTACAGCGAATGCAGCGCCGGAGACTCAGGTTCCATCCTGACTGCAGGCGCCGTCTGTACGGAGTTTGTACGTTCTCCCCTGCGTGGGTTTTTGCCGAGATCTTCGGTTTCCTCCCACACTCCAAAGACGTACAGGTATGTAGGTTAATTGGCTGGGCAAATGTAAAAATTGTCCCTAGTGGGTGTAGGATAGTGTTAAGGTGCGGGGATCGCTGGGCGGCGCGGACCCGGTGGGCCGAAGGGCCTGTTTCCGCGCTGTATCTCTAAATCTAAAATAAATCTAAATCTAAAATAAAGACTGAGTGCAAGTAAATGGTATTAGCTTAGATGGGCATGAGGAGTAGCATGAATATGGTAGGCTAATGAGCCCGTCCCTGTGGAAGGAAGAATCCTTTGACTTGTTGGCTTCAAGAGCAACATGAGACAAGGTTGCAACATTGCTGTGAGCCTGCATCCTTGCACCAATGCATTGGATGCATAGTTCAGCAGGAGTGAAGGCAAGCAGGGCGGGGCAGCCCGCTGGTTCCAGACTGGCCATGTTGCACTTCTGCTGCGTTCCAAGCACAGGAGATGCTACAAAGTGAAACGTGGTCTCTGAAGACCAAATGCATCCCGTACAGAGTGGGCAGCAATGGTAAAACTCTCACCTATCTCGGCTCCGGCCAGCAATAGATGGGGAGCAGTGAGGTGGAAACCATCGGGCGAATCACATTTGTACATGAGTGCCCGGGGCAGACCCACTTGTCATTCCAGCAGTGCCTGTGGGTCCCACCGCACAGCTCTGAGACATGGAAATGACAGAGGAGGGGACTGGGTGCATTCCAGTACTGGTTCATGCAATGGCAACCACTTCCACTTCAGAGGACCTATTCCTATGCTGAGGTCTGCCATCAGCAGTGGCTGGAATTGGAAATCTTTGGGCTCGCCGTGCCCTTTTGTCCAAGTAACCTCTGAGCTCCGCACCACCTCAAAGAACCTGCTGTGCAACTGGACCTCGCCTCTGGGCAGATTGCAGTGGTGTGGCCATCCATAGTGGGGGCTGCCTCCAGGCATCTCAGACCTGACCACATTAGTGTGGAAGATCCTCGAGAGAATGTTCTCTGCCAACTACTGCACTCCAGCCAGACATGCAACTGGCAAGAGACACCAATATTAGTTAAGGAAGCAATTGCAGTTGAGATTTGTTATGCCGTATTTGGACTATTGTGTGCAGAAGCACTGACAAGAGGAGGTGATGGAAGCAGTACAACATCAATGTTTAAGAAGCATTTAGACAGGCATGGATGGGTAAGGAATGGAGGGATATAGACCATGTGCAGGCTGATGGGATTAGTTTAATTGGCATAATGTTCAGCACAGGCATTGTGAGCTGAAGGGGCTGTTACTGTGATGTTCTGCCCTGTTCTGCAAGAATATTCAACCAATGCTAGAATATTCAACCAATGAGGCCATGAAAACTGAACTGAGGAACTGTGCAGAAGTGTATTACAAACTCCAAAAGATCAAAGGCAGATACAAGTGAAAACATATTGCAGAAATAGAGCAAAGTGGCCTTGGTGTTGGGGATTTCAACTTCACAAACAGAAAGTAAAAATAAGGTAGAGAGGATTCTGAATTCTTAAAATGCATCAAAAACAAAAGTTTTCAAATTAGTACATGGTGAGATCAGATGTGGTGGAACAGGTCTGGTGGTCTTAGAGAATGGAGCTAGGCAAGTGGGCATTGCGGAGTATGTGATTAGCATAGCAATGGAAAGGGGAAAAGGTAGAACAAAAGTAGTTCTGTTTGGTAATGGTCAGTTTTACCATGCTGAGGTATGACTGAGCTAAAGACTCCTGGTAACACAAAAAAACTGGAGTAACTCAGCGGGTCAAGCAGCATCTCAGGAGAGAAGGAATGAAGACTCCTGGAGACAATCACTTAGAGAGGAGGCTGAGAGCCATGTACCAATAGAAACAAAGGACAATGAGGGCAGTTGCAGCTTCCAACTGTTCAACCCTACAGAAAACACGGGTAAAATTAGAAAGAAAATGGCAAAATACAGAATACAGAGAATACAGAGCTTTATTTGTCATTCGGTACCGAGGCACCGAACGAAATTACATTTCCAACAGTCACACACACAAAAAAAAAACAACAAAAAAAAAACCCACAAGACACATAACCTCAACACAAAGCAGGTACTTTACAAAAAAGACAGGTAAAGTCAAGGAAATTCTTAAAAGGGTTTCGTAAAGAAATGAAGGGAAAGAGAAATAAGGAAAGGAAAGGGTAAAGCTTATTGGGGACCAAAATAGAAAGCTGGGTGTGAAGATGGAAGGGATGGACACTTTAAATGATGAACCCCTTGTCTCTATCTTCATCGAAGATGAGGGCACTGCATGGAAGTAAGTTTGGAAAAGTGTGATTCAATCAAGGTTTGTGAAGTGAAGGTTGTGTCTGCCTGTCCTGACAGAGTTCCTTGGAGAAAGCATGGAAAGCTGGTGAAGGTTATGATGAGTTGCAGGACAGATGATCAAAAAGATGGAAGCTCCTGGAACGCAAAGGGGAAGTAGCAAATTTCATTCAAAGTCAGCGTAGTGGCAAAGGGTAATGGTCGCAGGAGTTTTACAAGCTGGAGCCTGGGTATATGTTGCTACTGTAAGGGAGCGAGTAACAACTTAGTTTTGCAAATGTCTGAAGTTGGTGTCATGTCCTGAGAATCCTAGTGCTGGAAAGATTTGTGCTGCAAAGGTACCTTTCCCTTTCCCCATGTCCCTATGTCATGAATGAAATTAACCAGCAATTGCTTTGATTAACATTTGTGCAATGAAGAAGGGCACAAAGTGCTGGAGTAACGCAGCAGTCCGGACAGCACCTCTGGAGAACATGGAGAGGTGATGTTCTGATCGAGACCCACCGCTGGATGGTGCCACATACCCGACAGCCACAAGGCCAAGACCCGCAGCAGTGCCAGGGGATGCGGCCCAACGCTCACTGCTCCCAGTCTCTCTGAGGCCGGGACCACCCAAAGCTGCCACCAACCCACTCCCAGAACAGTCCTACCAACCTTCACCACCAGGCCGGGCTGCCCACACCATCCCCGGCTCACACTGCCTCCCTGGCTGCTTCCAGAACAAATCTTCCAACCCTCAACACCAGGCCAGAATGCTGACACCACTCCCGGCCCACACAACCTCTCCAGCCACTTCCAGGCCACACCTTGCCACCACCACTGCTGACCCTCACCTGCACACTGGCTGCCAACGGCCCACAACCGATGACTCCACACATCCTCGCCTCTCCCCGGGGCCATCAACCCACCTGGATTCCAGGCCCAGTTCCAGATCGACTGTCTGAAGAAGGGTCTCGCAACGAAGCGTCACCTATCCATGTTCTCTGGAGTTGCTGCCTGACCTGCCGAGTTACTCCAGCACTTCGTATTCTTTTCCAAACCTCGGCAATCCCTTACTTGGTTATCGCGGACAATCGGCATTCCCGCCCCCCTCGGTCATGGCTGACCATGGCTGACCATCCTAGTTGTTGGCTGCTTGCTCCAAACCTCGGCTAGAGCAGCGTTGCTTGTGGCTGAAGAGACCGATGTGGGAGTGACAGTCTCTGTCGCAAAGGTCACATTTGTGTGTGGTCTCTGGTCTGTTGAAGTTGCTGTGCTCCTTTCTGCGTGCCCGCTTGGCTGCTGCTGCGTTCATCAGTTTCTCTTCCAGCGTTTTGAGATGTTGGTTCAGGGTACCTCTCCTCCTCGTACGGGCAGCTGCAAGGCTCTCCCAGGACTCCACATCGATGTTGAGCACCTTCATATCTCTCTTGCAGACATCCTTGTGACGTAGCTGGGGGCGGCCGATGGTTCTCCACCGTAGAGGATGTATTTTAGAATATGGCCATCCTCCATGCGGTGGACATGGCCCAGCCATGAATAGAGTGTACATACCTGCCTGAGTAGAGTGTACATACTGGGAAGGCCAGCGCGAGACAGAGTCTCGGCGTTAGACACTGTCTTGCCAGGATGAACCCAGGATACGGCGGATGCTTCTAAGGTGGATGGTGTTGAGTCTTCTCTCCAGTCTGGCATATGTAGTACATGCCTCACTGCCTTATAGCAACGTACTGTTGACACAGGCGTTGTAGACTGCTATCTTTGTCTTCACTGTCAGCTTTGGATTGGTCCACACTCGAGTTGTAAGGCGAGCGAGAGTTGTAGCTGCCTTCCCGATCCTCTTGTCAATCTCTGTGTCCAAGGAGAGGTTGTCGGTGATGGTGGAGCCGAGGTACGTGAACTGATGGACGGCATCGAGTTCATAGTCGTCGATGGTGATGACAGGCGGTGCCTCGGTATCCTGTTCCAGGACGTTCGTCTTCTTGAGGCTGATGGTCAGCCCGAAGTCCTTGCAAGCCCGATAGAAGCGGTCCATCAGTAACTGTAGTTCCTGCTGGGTGTGGGACACAACTGCTGCGTCATTGGCGAACAACATGTCTCTGATGAGAGCTTCACGTACTTTTGTCTTGGCTCTGAGGCGGTTGAGGTTGAAGAGCCTGCCATCTGATCTAGTACGCAGGTAGATCCCCTCTGTTGTGGTGCCAAAGGCATGTTTCAGGAGCAGAGCGAAGAAAATCCCAAAAAGTGTGGGAGCGAGGACGCTGCCTTGTTTGACGCCACTGCGGATCGAAGGGCTCCGAGAAGCAGCCATTGAACTGCACTGTCCCCTTTGTGTTGATGTGGAAGGATTCTATCATACTCTGCAGTTTTGGTTGGCAGACAATTTTTGGGAGAGCCTTGAATAGGCCATCTCTTTTGACGAAGTTGAATGCCTTGGTGAGGTCAATGAAAGCAATATACAGGGGGATCCGCTGTTCTCTGCACTTCTCCTGGAGCTGGCGAAGGGAGAAGACCATGTCTACAGTTGACCTTCCAGCTCGGAAACCGCACTGTGACTCTGGGTAGACACGTTCTGCCAGCTTCTGCAGGCGGATCAAGATGACCCAAGCAAAGACCTTGCCGACGATGTTGAGGAGGGAGATGCCTCTCAACTCCCTTGAAGCGTCTCGCAATGAAGCGTCACCTATCCAAGTTCTCTGGAGATGCTGCCTGACCTGCTGAGTTACTCCAGCACTTTGTATCCTTTTGTGTATTAACCAGCATCTGGAGTTCTTTGTTTCTACTACTTGTGCAATGATGCTGTATTACTTGGCAATCACTTACTTGGTTATAGTGGACAATCGACAATCCCTCCCCCTCCCCCCCCCCCCCCCCCCCCCCCCCCACACCACCTTAATGAAGGTGTGTACTGTAATGTATTTTTCTGGAAGAAATTGCCAATATTCTGTCTCGCGCTAGCCGTCCCAGTATGTACACTCTACTCAGGCAGCGCAGACTGCAGTGGCTGGGCCATGTCCACCGCATGGAGGATGGCCGTATTCCAAAAGACACCCTCTATGGAGAGCTAACATCTGGGAGGAGAACCATCGGCCGCCCCCAGCTACGTTACAAGGATGTCCGCAAGAGAGATTTAAAGGCGCTCGACATCGATGTGGAGTCCTGGGAGAGCCTTGCAGCTGACCACACGAGGTGGAGAGGTACCCTGAACCAACATCTCAAAACGGGGGAAGAGAAACTGATGAACGCAGCGGCAGACAAGCGGGCACGCAGAAAGGAGCGCAACAACTTCAACAGACCAGAGACCACACACAAACGTGACCTTTGCGACAGAGACTGTCACTCCCGCATTGGTCTCTTCAGCCACAAGCGACGCTGCTCTAGCTGAGGTGTGGAGCAACCAGCCAACAACTAGGATGCACCACCCATGGTCAGCCATGACCGAGAGGGCCTAAGAAGAAGAACACTTTGGAATAAACCAGACCATTTTAACTATCTCACTAAGGAGCCTGTTCCATACAGACTGCTCACTCCCTAAAATATTGTTTCCATAAATTACTGTATCATTTTTCTTGTTCTAGCCTTCAAAGGTTCAACGGTCCGTTTAGTGCCACGTGTAACAATTAAGGTACAGTGAAACTCGAATGACCATAGTCATACTAAAAAAAAGCAACAAGACACACAACTACATAAAAGTTAACATAAACATCCACCACAGCGGATTCCCTACATTGCTCACTGTGATGGAAGGCAATAAAGTCTACCCTTCCTCTTTATTCTCCTGTGGTTGGGGCAGCCGAACCATCCACAGTTGGGACGATCGGAGCTCCCGCAGCTGGCGATAGAAGACCCCACGTCGGGGCGATCGAAGCCCCCGCGTCGGGGTGATCGAAGCTCCTGCGGCTTGGAGCTCCCGAAGTCAGTCTCTAACCAGGGACCGCGAGCTCCGCGATGTTAAAGTCCGCAGAGGCTGCCAACTCCACGATGTTAGGCCGCAGTGCAGATGGAGAATCCAAACGGGGAAAAAATCGCATCTCCGTCGAGGTAAGAGATTTTAAAAAGGTTTCCCCCAACCCCCCCCCATATAAAACAAGCTAAAGAGCACTAAAACATACATTCACCACATATTATAAAACTTATAAAATAACAAAGAAGAAAGGGACGAGACACACTGTTGGCGAGGCAGCCTTTGCGGGCGCCACCCGGTGGCCTTGCATCTCAGAACAAAAATGCAGTCACTAAGGATGTTTGTGAAAAGGAAATTGTGTTCACTAATTAAATGGCATTCTGTGAGCAGTAAAGTTTGATGGATAAAGGGGAGCTGGTGAAGTTCCACATCAAAGCTTATTGTGGAAAAAGTGGGTGGTAACATAAGGGTATAATTGAGTAACAGGAAACGAGAGGTATAATTGGTTGCAAATATGTAACAAGTGGTGTGCCACAGGAATCATTGTGGAGGTCACAACTTTTTACCATGTACATAAACAACAGATGAAGGCACCGAGGTATGGTTTCTAAATTTGCTGATAATGCAAAGGTAAATTATGAAGAGGAATAAACATTACAAAGGGATACAGCAGATTATTTAGACGAATGCTGGGTTACCCAATTTGGTTTTAAAAACTGAAAGATAGAGGGGTCGGCAGAGTGGTGCAACAGTAGAGTTGCTGCATTACAGCGCCAGAGACCCAGGTTCGAGCTTGATTATGGGTGGTTGTCTATACAGAGTTTGTATGTTCTCCCTGTAACCGCGTGGTTTTTCTCCGAATGCACCGGACACCGTTAACCCCCCCCCCCACTATGGTCTGTAATAATGAGGGTTTACTGTAATCCTAAAATGTATACTTGTAACTTACTAGCAGTAGTCAAACAAACCCCATTGTCTAAATATCACAATGCCAGTCGCTCAATGGGTTGTTTTGGAAACTGTCAAGGCAGCCTCTTCCAATTTAGGTAGGTTTCATGTTTCAATAACACCATTTCAATTAGCTGACCAAGAATTTGCATTTTTCTCAAATTTTCTGCTTTCTACCTTTTCCCATGGACCATATCAAGGGAGTGGAACGTATATATCAGAATAAAATACAATGTGACATATTAAATTTAAACCTTTTAGGTGATTCCCTGGTGGGTGATTACTGTGTGGGTGGGCTGCTGTGTGAGGCATTCCTCAGCCAGAGGAGCAGATGCTTTGTTTTAATATAATGAGATACATCAACGTGCAGATTGAAATATAAACTTCTCATTCTCTTGGCTGAACTTTCCTCCAAGTTATGAAAAAAGATCATTGCAAGTTTCCAGTTTTAGAATTCACATGCCGAAAGATGGCACACCCTTAGGGTCATTACTATGGAGAGGAATAAAACTGTTGGAACACTTCCTATTGGATCAGTAGATGGATAGGAAAGGGTCAGGGGAATATGGATCAAACACCTATGGACATCTGTGTCGGGATGGACGAGTTGGGGTGCTGGACCTGTTTCCGTGCTGTATTAATTACTCTATCTATATAACAAGGGGTATGGAGGAGGGGAGGGCGGGTCACATTACAAAAAATCTCAACTCGGTTGATTTTATAGAAAAGCAATCCTTGCGTAACGGAGAAGTCACCAGAATATACTGTGGTACACCTGGGAGTGGTAGGTTTAATTTAATTGAATTGCATCACATCTGAATACTGATCATAGCCAACATATAAAAGCAATATTCTAATCCAGCTTTCTAAAGCCCCACTATTTTCTACTTTATCTGCTGCCTTTCAGAATTCAGATACATTATATGATATTTCTGGCATATTTGAGGCATGGTTATTGTTACCAAGTTGATGTGCAACTTTCATAAACCACTGTGGTTCCTACAATGCAGCCCCGGTGGGACTTTTCCAAACTGGATGCATTAAGTGACAGTGAAGTAACTCCAAGTTGGGTTTGTGACTTGGTATCACCCCTGAACCTGCTCTCCATGAGACAATGGATGCATTGGGGATTCAGAGGGAGAAACCTCTCAGATGGCATTTGTATCTTCAAGGAGACCAATAGCAGAATCCTGGTTTAAGTTCTTCTCTCTCTCTCTCAAAAATATGTTTGCTTCCTTGCCACACGGACTGTGGTATCGTTGTTTGTGGTTTTTATGTATGTGTTTTGATGAAGTGTTTCAAAGGTTTGGTGAGTGCATATGTTTAAGCACTCTTAATTAAATATCGTTAGTTACCCCCAATTGGAATAATATTCAGGGTTGGGCATCGCACTGTTAGTGGGTCTTGGAGCAGGATGGAGAATTGTAGCAAGGTTCAGAACAGACAATGCATTGACATGGGCTTGACCTTCATGGATGAAGAGAGGTTGAGGAAGATTGGCATGGGTGCAAATAAATCAGACTTCAGTTCATGGTGTTCAGGTCCCATAGAGGATCCAGGTTCTTGTTGAGGTAAGAATTGATATGTGCCATAACCAACCTCTCAAAGCGCCACATCAGCGCGGATGTCAGTGCCACTGGTCGGTAGTCATTGAGGCACATCACCTTACTCTTCTTGGGCACTGGTATTATTGATGCACTTATAAACCAGGTGGGAACCCCAGTCCAGAGGAAACAGATTAATGAATATAAAATGGAAAGAGGGAAGAAGGGGAGAAATAGGTGTATGTTCATGTGGGGCACAGAGAGAAGGCTGGATGAATTTTAGGTAGTTACCTAAAATTGGGAATTTCAATGTTCATACCATTAGGTTGTAAGCTACCCAAGCAGAGTATAAGGTGCTGTTTATCCAGTTTACACGAGGCCTCACTCTGGCAATGGAGGAGGCCAAGATAGGCCAGTATGGGAATGGGAAGGGGAGTAAAAATGGTTAGCAATCGGATCATCCAGCCGACCTTGGAGGACTGAGTGCAAGTGTTCAGTGAAACAGTTGGCAAGTCTATGCTTAGACTTGCCAATTTACAGGAGGCCACATCGGGACCTCCTAATGCAGTAGATGTGGTTAGAGGAGGTGCAAGTGTACCACTGTCTCACCTGGAAGGACTGCTGGGATCCCTGGATGTGATGTCAAAGGGTGGTGAATCTGTGGAATTCATTGCAGCAGAAGGCTGTGGAGTCCAAGTTAATTGATATTTTTAAGGCATTGATGATTCTTGATTAGTATGGGTGGCAGGGGTTATGGGGAGAAGGCAGGAGAATGGAGCTAGGAGTGAGAGATAGATCAGCCAATGGCAGAGTAGACTTGATGGGCGAAATGACCTAATTCTGCTCTTATCCCATGAATATGATGGAGGAGGTGTAGGGACATCTCTTGTGCTGGGGAAGCACCTGGGGAGGGGCTGGTTTGGGAGGGAAGTGATGTGAACCAAGGAGTTGTGGAGGGAGTGGCTTCTGTGGAAGGCAGAAAGAGGTGGGGTAAAAAGATGTGATGTGGTGGGATCATGTTGAAGGTGTCGGAAATGTCGGAGAATGATGAGTTGGATGCCAAGGCTGGTGGGGTGAAAAGTGAGGACCAGGGGACCTCTATTTTTGTTCTGTCTGGGGGGTGGGGCAGCAAGAACAGAACTAAGGGACACAGAGGAGACGTGGGTGACGGATCCATCTATGATAACAGGAACGAAACCACGTTTACTAAAGAATGAGAACATCTCGGAAGTACTAGAATGGAAAGCTTCATCTTGGAAGCAGAAGCGGTGGAGTGGGAGATATTGAGAGTAGGGGATAGATTCTTTGCTGGAGGCAGGAAGGAAGGAAGTCCGGATAACTGAGGGAGTTAGTGGGCTTGTCATTGATGTCAGTCAATAATCTGTCCCCTGTGATGGAGACAGAGAGATCAAGAAAGGGAAGAGTGGTGTCAAAGTTAGTCCAAGTGAATTTAAGGGCTCGGTGTGAGTTAGTGATAAAGTTTATGAAATCAATTAGTTGTGCACGGATGCAGGAGGAAACCCTGATGTAGTCTTCAATGTAACGGAGAAAGAATTGGGGGATACTGCCAGTGTACATTTGGAACAAGGACTGTTTGATGCAACCAACGAAAAGGCATAAAAGGCAGCCCACGAGAGTGCCCATGGATATACCTTTAACCTGAAGAAGGTGAGAGGTGTTAAAAGAGAAATTTTTGGGGGAGAGGACAAATTCTTTCAGGTAGAGAAGAGTGTTAGTAGAGGGAAATTGATTGGGTCTCTGTTGAAGGAAGAACTGGAGAGCCTTGAGACCTTCCTGGTGGGGGATAGAGGTGTAAAGGGACTGGACATCCCTAGTACGGATGAGGCAGAAGGGGCCTGGCAAGTGAAAGTCATTGAAGAGTTGAAGGGCATGTTAGGTGTCTACCTGAGGAGTCTTGGATGTAGGTCGGTAGGGAATGGACAAGGGGGGATGGGATAGAATCAAGGTATTTGAAAGATGGACACAAAGTGCTGGAGTAACTCAGCGGGTCAGGTAGCATCTCTGGAGAAAAAGAATAGGTAATTTTTCAGGTCGGGACCTTCAACCTGTCTCCAACATTTCTCCTCCTCTTGGACTCCCCTCTCTGGAACTTTCTATCTCTGTGAGACATCAACTGTTTTGACTTTTCTCCTCCCCTTACCTTCTCTAATCTGAAAGAAAGAAAGAACGGTCCTGACCAGAAATGTCAGCTATCCTTTTTCTCCAGAGAATCTGCCTGACCCGCTGAGTTACTCCAGCACTTTGTGTCCATCTTTGGTATAAACCAGCATCTGCAGTTCTTTGTTTCTACATCAAGATATTTGAGATGTGTTCTGTCGGGCAGGTCAGGCAGAAACAATGCGTCTGCCAGGGCAGTCTTGGTGGGCTTTATTCTGGGAAGGAAATAGAAGCGGGCAGTGTGAGGTTGGGAACTACAAGGTTGGACGCAGTGGAGGGAGATGTGATCGCCAGAGGTGATGAGATTGATAACAGTCTGCAAGATGATAGGCTGGCGTTCATCTGTGGGGTCAAGGGGTCAGTATGAGGAGGTGTCCAAGAGCTGGTGCCTGACCTCAGCACGGTGGAGGTCAGCCTGCAGACTACAACAGCACCTCCCTTGTCGGTGGGCTTAATAACAATGTTGGGATTGCTGCTAAGTGAGTGGAGAGCTAGGCTTTCAGAGGGGGTGGGATTGGGGTGGGTAAGGAGGGTGGAGAGGTCAAGAAAGCTGATGATGTGCTGACAGTTGGAAATAAAAAGGTCCAAGGAGGGAGAAAGCTGGCAGGGAAAGTACATGAGGAGGAGGAATGGTGGAGACGGAGAAGGGGTCATATTCTTGAGACAGGTTTAGTGAATCAATTCAGAATAGTTGTGGATCCAACCAGGAAATTCTAGACCTGATCATGTGTAGTGAGATGAGATCCATCAGTAATCTCCCACTAAAGTGTTTCTTGGAGAAGAGTAATAATCATGTCATAAAATTTCATGTTCAGCTTGAAACTAGTATCTAGAGGTTCAAAGCTAATACTTGAAACTCAGGAGGTTGGTTGGATGAATGTACAGTGGAAGGGAGGACGTTAGACTCGTGGATGACTGGAACCACTTCTGGGGAAGATGCGGCCAGTACAAGCTGGAAAGGTTGCAGCTGAACTGGAATAAGTCCAGCATTGTTGTTGCTGCTGTTGGGGAGGGTTTAAACAAATCTGACAGAAGAGTAGGACAGAGTAGATATGCAGATGGAGGAAGGTATAGTCAAATGTAGAAGAAAAGCTGTCAATCCAGTCGGTAGAGCAGATGTGGGAACGATAAGGTTCTTGGAAAAGATAAGAGGTTAAATTGCATATTCTATTACACGGAGTCGGACTTGTAAGACAGGTGAACAGTGTTGATCAGCACATGGGAAGGTGATATTGTTGTGTCACAAAAACATATTTGAAAGAGGGGAAGGACTGGCAACTCAACATTCCAGTGTAAATGCTTCAGGTATAATAAGGCAATATAAAAGAGGAGGCAGCATTGCAAATATTGATTAAGGAATCCATGACTGTATTAATGAGGGGGGATATCCTGGAAGGCTCTAATAGACAATAGGTGCTGGAGGAGGCCATTCGGCCCTTCGAACCAGCACCGCCATTCAACGTGATCATGGCTGATCATTCTCAATCAGTACCCCGTTCCTGCCTTCTCCCCATAACCCCTGACTCCGCTGTCCTTAAGAGCTCTATCTAGCTCTCTCTTGAATGCATTCAGAGAATTGGCCTTCACTGCCTTCCGAGGCAGAGAATTCCACAGATTCACAACTCTCTGACTGAAAAAGTTTTTCCTCATCTCAGTTCTAAATGGCCTACCCCCTATTCTTAAACTGTGGCCCCTTGTTCTGGACTCCCCCAACATTGGGAACATGTTTCCTGCCTCTAACGTGTCCAACCCCTTAACAATCTTATACGTTTCGATAAGATCCCCTCTCATCCTTCTAAATTCCAGTGTATACAAGCCTAGTCGCTCCAGTCTTTCAACATATGACAGTCCCGCTATTCCGGGAATTAATCTAGTAAACCTACGCTGCACGCTCTTCATATGAGGCCATTTGGGTAGACATTTGAAACAAGAAAGGGGCAATCATTTTGGTGGGGTTACACCACGCACCAACTAACACTCCAGGAATATTAGGAGGTCTATGGTATAGATAGATCATATCAGAGCAGAGCTGAAAATTTGAAGGATCACAATCAAAAGTGTTTAATTATCATCTGCACTGGATCTGAACCAGAACAATGACTTACTTGTGTAAGAAGGAACTGCAGATGCTGGTTTAAACCGAAGATAGACACAAGAAGCTGGAGTAACTCAGCGGGACAGGCAGCATCTCTGGAGAGAAGGAATGAGTGACGTTTCGGGTCGAGACCCTTCTTCAGACATACTTATTTGCTGCAACTTTACAGGCCCTTAAGACGTAAAAATCAACAACAAAAATACAGTAAATTGTCAGTTACTCTAAGTAAACTAGACCATGACGAAATTGTGGGTGGAGAATTCAGGGAAGAGGGCGGTGAAATTCTAGAAGATGAGAGATCATACAGAATATGTCTTAGTGAGCTTTAACATGAATAAATCCCCAGGGCCTGATGAGATATATCACAGGGTGCTCTGGGAGGTAAGAGCCCTATTGTTAGGGCTCCAATAGATATTTCTGGCCACAAGTAAAATACCAGATAACAGCAAATGTGGTACATTTATTCAAGTAAGGTAACTGGGATAAGCCAGGTAATTATTAGGCCAACATCAGCGATACAGAAATTATGAGCAAAAAATTCTAAGGAACAGGATTTAGTCTTCACTTGGAAAGGCAGGGATTGTTAAAAAATAGTCAGTACGACTTTGTTAGGGAGAGATCCTGTCAGACCGGTTTGATCCAATTATTCTAAGAGATAACAAAGTGTATATAAGAGGGCAAGGAATTGATATTGTCTATATGGATTTCAGTAAGAGTAGGGGACTGGTTCATAAGATTAGGGCTGACGAGATCCATGGAAAGTTGGAAAATTGGATTGGTAATAAGCAAAAGGTAATGGTTGTGGGTTGCTTTTGTGCTTAGAAAACCCTAACGCTTAGCATAAACATCAGTAGTTTGGCTGTGAATATAAGATGGGCAGAACAATGGAAAAAATAATTTAATTATTGAAAGTGTGGGTTGGGAGGACCCATGAGGGTAGTACATCCACAATGAATGATTAGGCCCTCAGGAGTATTGAGGAACGGAGGGACCTTGGTATGCAAGTCCAATGATCTCTGAAGGTGGCAGCATAGATAGATATGGTAATGAAGGCACACAGAATTTGTACCTTAATGAGCTGGGCAGAGAATGCAATTCCAGGGAAGTCTTGGTGCAACTTTGTAAAACATTGATTAGGCCACAATTGGAGTACTGTGTACAGTTCTGGTGGCCACATCATAGGAAGCTCATTATTACTCTGGAGAGGGTAAGGAATAGATTCACCAGGATTTTGCTGGAGATAGAGTTTTGAGGAGTGACTAGATAAATTGCATTTGTTTCCCTTGGAGTAGTGGTGGCTGAGAGGGGACTGGAAAATCAATGTGCGTGAAACCCAAAGTTACTCTGCAAGTAAATATAGAAGATAAGTGGAATGTTGGCCTTTATTATAGGAGGAATGGAATACAAAGGTCGGGAAGTCTTGCTGCAACTTTTCAGGGTTTTAGCCAGACCGTTCCTGGAATACTGCATACAGCTTTGGTCTCCTTACTTAGGGAAATATAGGGTTACCTTGGAGGCAGTGAAGAGGGGGTTCACCAGATGGATTCCAGATGTGAGAAGTTATCTTATGAGGAAAGATTAAGCAGATTGGGCCTTGATTCTCTGAAGTTTAACGAGAGTCGATCGCTTTGGAGCATGTAAGATCCAGAGGTAGCCTGGATGCCGAGATGTTCTCTCAGTTAAGTGAATTTAGGACTCAGGACCCTTGGGATAACGGTTCAACATTTAAGTCTGAGATAAGGAGGAATTTCTTCTCCTGAAGGACTGTGAATCTCCAGAGTACTTTACCTGAGAGAGCTGTGGAAGCTGAGTCACTGAAGGCTGTGTTGGGTAAATTGTGCACCTGTGTGGGGCTGAGACAGGAAAGTAGGAGCAGAGATCATGACTCCAGCAACATGAGGATATGTAGTCAGAGGACACCGGGATAAGCTTGTTGTAAACGTACCTGATGGGAGAAGAGAATACGTTGATCTCGAATGCACAGCCAGAATGGGTGCTGGATAGTAACGTTTGGGAAGAAATTGGACAAATTAACTAAAAGGTAGAAAAACTTGTAGACCCATGGGAAAAGAGTAGGGAGGAATGGGATAATTGGGCTATGCAAAGAGCCAGCGCAGACAAGGTTGGCAAGAGTTGTAATGAGTTGGAGACGTTTGCACCAGTGGAACTGGTCGGGTATCGTTCTCCTCCCTCCTCACCATCTAACGTTTTGTAGATGTTCCCTCATACATCTCCCGCTTGGAGTGCTCTGCCTTTCATCTCCCAGCTGAGAATCAGTGCTGCACAACCTAATGAGAGGCTGGCAGTTCCTTTGTAAAACCTGTCTAGCAGTCACATTACCTGAATCAGTTGCAGGGTTGTTGACGGGCAGGACATAAGGGATGTGTTTACACAGGAACTATGACCCCCCCCCCGATATGCAGAATTAACCATAATTCATGGAGATAAGCTTGACGTCCATAACTGGAATACTCTGACCAAAGGATCATTGACACTGGTTACATCGCCAAAGGCACTCGTCGTCATTGGGAAAGGAAACGGTTTCCACCCATTGGTCTTTCGTTCCACTTTAAGTACAGTGCAAACGGACAATTGGTTTTAATTCTGTCTTCCACCAGACCCGGTTGCTGTGGGTGGCTGAGTGTGTTGTTATGCGTGCGCTCTGCAAGGACAGCGTCTCCACAATGGCAAGGGGCATTTCAGACCATTCACATAAAACCACTGTCCAGCCGTAGCTGCAAGTCTACGCTACAGGTAAGGAATCGACTGGAAAGTACCTTCACCTCAAGGTATCTTCACCCTTAGCTCACCTTTCCCAATACTCCCTTGCAGAAAACCAAACCACATTTACATCAATTCACGTCCGTTGCGTATTTATCTCCATTGCAAGCGCACAAGGACGTGTTGTGTCCTGTTTGATGAATGGAGTTAAAAACACATAAAAGGTGAGCCATTTCAGGTGACCAGCCAGAAGCACATTTCAACACAAAGGAGATAGTCACAGGGTCACACAGCATGGAAACAGGCCATTTAGCTCAACAGATCCATGCTGAACAAGATTGCCCATCTAAGCTGGTCCCGTTTGGTCCATATCCTTCTAAATAACTCCGATCCATGATCCTATCCAAATGTCTTTTAAATTTTGTTTCTGTACCTGCTTCAACAACATCCTCTGGCATCTCAATCCACATAACCAATCCTTTCCTATAGTTCATCCCATCAAGTCCTAGCAACTTCCTTGCAATTCTTCTCTGCAATCTTTACAGTTTAATGGCAACCTTCCATTTGTGGGATGACCAAAACTGAACCAAATACTCCCACATGCAGCCTCACCAGCAACTTCTTCAACGGTAACGTAACATCCCAGCTTCTATACTCAATTCCCTGACTGAAGGCCAGCATGCAAAAGCCTTCTTCACCACCTATCTACCTACTACACCACTTTCAGGGAACTATGTACCTGGGACCTATGAAACTGGGAATCTGAAATAAAAACAGAAAATGCTGGAACACTCAGCAGGTCAAGCAGCATCTGTGGAGAGAGCAGCAGAGCGAACGGTTTCTGTCGGACTCTTCATCAGAACTGGAGAAATAAAAGCGGTTTTAAATTCCGAGGAGTTTTTATATTAAAAAAACTGGAATGCGCTGCTAGGGAAATTGGTGGAAGTGGATACAATAGCAACATTTAAAAGGCATTTAGATGGACACATGAAAACCAGGGTATGGAGACATGGTTGACACAGACATCATGTGCTGAAGGGCCTGCTCCTGTGCTGTACTGTTCAATGTTAAAATAAATGTGTTAAGACTCTATCTTTGGGGACAAACAATTATAAATTTAAATTGTTGCTAAGAAATTCAGATTGGGTTTTTTAATCATTTTGTTATATAGGATTATTAGGAAAAAGAATGTCATAGGAATAGAGCCTATTGTTTTCCAAAGGAAGTTGAATAAATTTGAAGGAGAAGGCGACACAGCCAGACAGAGACATGCTTTGTTTTGAATTGTTCCAGCAAAGGGCCATATTAGTCACTGCAATGCTCATGACCTCTGCTGCAAAAAAAAATGCAGTTTAGGAGCATTAACGGAGTGAATTAGCTTGAGGCCTCTGAATTTGAAAAGACCTATTGAGTTTTAAATACATTTAATACATTGTTCTACTTTTCAAAAACAATTATCCTATAATATATGCTGCAGCAGATTTTTTTCCAAGTATCTGAGCTTGGTAAGATTCATTTTTTTGCTCTGTGACCAACGAGGTTGAGTGGGGGAGGTGGGGAAGGGTAAGATGGGTTGTTGTGTAAATGAACTGGGACTAATCTGCCCTTTCTACTGGAGTGTAGGTGGGTGCTGCATTGGTGGTTCCCTGCCGACAGGACTCGTCGGGGCCAGAGGAATTCATCAAGATGAGTCTTCAATACTTTTTGGCTTTTTCCATTGTGTTCCCAGAGGAGCAAGTAACTTTGGTGACCAATGTAATCTTGAACCTTCCATAACTCAAGCTTGACCTTTGACCTCAGGACCCCCAGTACCATTTATCCCTCAGGACTGAAACTGTTTGACTCTGCCAACTCCATGTACACAAAAATCAAGGTTTCTGGGTTTCTTTTTTAGCTTTGGTTAATCCTGAAACTCAAACCATCTGAATTGTAAATTATTTGTTTCAAATTTTCCTCTCAGGAGTTGAAGTGAAAATGGAAACATATCTTGACTGTGCCACTTTCCATTGTAAATGCTGTCAGGTGGCTCCCTCTGTCAGTAGCAGCAAATATAACCATTTACTCTTACCAAGGACAAAGTCAGTGTTAAGGTCATGGGAAAGTCCCTGTTTACCCTTTGCTCACTTTCCTCATTCTCTGTATCCAAGGAATCTGGAGTTATATTTGGAAAACGATTGTTCCTGCTCCTGGAAGAGTCCAAAGGCATAGCTGTGAAGTTAAAGTCAGTTTATCCTGAATGAGATCAGGAAGAATTGGGAAGGATACTGGAGGGAGGAACTCTCTCCCAGAAATCTGTGCAGGCTGATGATCAGTTGGATAGTGCAATGTGGAAAATTATGTTATTTACTTAGGGTAGCCTAAATTAAACTAATAGGGAGTTGTGGAAGAGATCAACTTGATCCATCTGAACATTGATTGGTCTTTTGTGGATCCAATGATCCCATGTATCCAGAAAAGAGAAGAAACTGCAGATCTGGTCTTGATCATCATTTTGTTGAAAGAAAGCTCCTCATTGGTGATCAATTATTGAACTGTGAACCTCAATAGTTCAAACGTTCAATAGTGCTTTATGCCACATATGCAACTGCACAGTGAAACTCATTTTGCATAAATTACATGTGGGCGCTGCCATTTTTGGCACCATGATTCAAAATTCAAAGTCCGGTCAGCCTGCGTGCTCAATGTACTGGAGCAGTCCCACGAACCAATGTCCCTCTCCTCGCTCATCCATCTTTGTGTCCCGGGACGTTTCCTGCAGCCTACTTGAAGGCGCTGGAAGCATTACCACCGGTCCTTGCTGCTCACGTCCGACTTCTCCAGATCCCTCCCGATCCCACCGACTGATGAGCCTTCGGGCGGGTTCCCCATCCCGTCGTTCGGCAAGCCTTTGGGCAAGGTCCCGCCTACCGCAAGGCTCCGGGCTGGTTCTTGGTCCCGTCGTCCGATAAGCCTGAACAATCCATTGGACACACCATCTCCCGTTTGCTTTGTGGGTCGCGCCTGGTATGATTACTGACCTCACGGGCTTGAATCTAAGTAAAGGGCTAATCCAATCCATTTCCAATTGGGAACGGGATTCTCCATATTACATCAGCAGGAAATGCGGAGTCAGCATTAGTCAATGCATTGTCATTTGATAAACTCATTTGGGAACTTAATCTGTTCTTTACATTATATTCAATGCAATTCAATGATACTTATTATTAATTTTGTTGTTAATTATTATATGATAACTATATTAATATGTTATATTACCATTAACTTTTGTAAAGACTTGTGTAAAATCATTAACTTTTTTAAAGACGTATGCAAGACCATTAACTTTTGTGAAGAACAAAAAAGGATACAAAGAAGAAGGGTCTCGACCTGAAACATCAATCCATGTTATCCAGAGATGCTGCCTGACCTGCTGAGTTACTCCAGTACTTTGTGTCCTTTTGTGTGTCAACCATCACCTGCAGTTCTTTGTTTCTAACTTTTGTGAAGATGTGTGCAAAATCCAGGCAGCTTGTTTTGGGGGAAAAAGAAGCATTTTTATTAAATCTCATGTTATTTTTTTGTATCTGGCAGTTTGAAGAACCAGCGGGGAGTTTGAAGCAATCAGTGGAAACTATTCAAAACAGGGACAACTTGTAAGTATACTGACTGTCTCCAAATCTGCACTGCATCTGATGTTCCAGGCATTATAAATATTTTTCTCTGATATTCTCTCTTTTATTCTCGGAGACGGCAGTTGAATTATTCTGTAGTTAGGCCTTCCAGCCCAGCACAAGAAGTCTTAGAATAGCACAGAGTTGTCTGGTTTGCTCCTAGAAACTGTCCTCCTTCATGTATATCAGAATCGTGGTTCAGAGAGGAGGTAGTGGCACACACTGTGGAGTCTGCCGACGCAAACTGCCCCTTACGAAATGGGCCCTAGATCCTTGGTTGGTTGGTTGGTCCTGTGGGCCTTACCAAATGGGCTTCCAGTGCCTAACCACTGGAAAATGTGTCCGTGCCTTCTGAAGAGGGCGCTTTATTGAGGGCGTGCAGCGTAGGTTTACTAGGTTAATTCCCGGAATGGCGGGACTGTCATATGTTGAAAGACTGGAGCGACTAGGCTTGTATACACTGGAATTTAGAAGGATGAGAGGAGATCTTATCGAAACGTATAAGATTATTAAGGGGTTGGATACGTTAAAGGCAGGAAACATGTTCCCAATGTTGGGGGAGTCCAGAACAAGGGGCCACAGTTTAAGAATAAGGGGTAGGCCATTTAGAACTGAGATGAGGATAAACTTTTTCAGTCAGAGAGTTGTGAATTTGTGGAATTTTCTGCCTCAGAAGGCAGTGGAGGCCAATTCTCTGAATGCATTCAAGAGAGAGCTAGATAGAGCTCTTAAGGATAGCGGAGTCAGGGGGTACGGGGAGAAGGCAGGAACGGGGTACTGATTGATAATGATCAGCCATGATCACATTGAATGACGGTGCTGGCTCGAAGGGCCGATTGGCCTCCTCCTGCACCTATTGTCTATAAGAGGAAGCAGCTCTACGTTTCTATGTTAATTTCTGTGCCACGCCGGGAAGTGGAGGGGTGGGAATGAATGGAACTGCCACAATGGGACAAACGTGATCATTTTTATCTCAACTTCCTCTACCCTGGCCCACACCCTGAAAGGGATGAGGTAATGATTTCTGCTCTGGACATATGTGACTTTGGCTTCCGCTTCTTGTTGGCGCGCGGAAAAATGTTACATAGGATCTGGTTAGACAAAGTGTTCAGCCCTTGTCAAGAGAACAAGGAAAATTCCGCTATTCTGTAAAACTAAGTTTTCTTTGACAAATATAATGCTTTTTTTTACAATTGTTGATCATTACAAGAGTCATTTTTGGATTAGTTAGTTGCACATAAAAATAACCTGGTGCCCCTATTTATTAAGACAGGACTGACTAGATCTTTTGAACCAGAAAAGCCTTAAACATATTTAGCACAATGTTCTTATACAAAGTACAGGTAGTTCTGCTATAATGCGTGTTTTCACAACATGAATTGAATAAATTAGGGAACACTGCTTGTATTACGTAGGCCAATTTGGCTATTTTGATCAACATCTAGAGAACCGTTTGAGGAGCATCCTCCTCTCCAACACCACCTCCAATGGATCCAACTCCACCCCCAGGATGGAGCCAGCCTTCCTGATGAGCTCGTTAATCCTGTTGGCATCCGCGGCCTTTGCCCTGCTACCCCAGCACACGATAGCGAAGAAGATGGCACCGGCTACCACCGATTGATAGGTGATTTGCAGCATCTTACTGCAGACATTGAAAGAGCAGAGCCTCCTCAGGAAGTGCAGACAGCTCTGTCTCTTCTTATACAGTGCCTCAGCGTTCCTAGACCAGTCCAGTGTACTGTCCAGGTAAACTCCAACATACTTGTACTCCCTGGTAAACTGCACATCCACACCCTTGATGGAGACAGGGGACAGGAGTGTTCCTCTCCTCCTAAAGTCCACCACAAATTCCTTAAAGGAATAAGGAATTCTTGGGAATATTTCCACTTTTCATCATTGGCAAGACCCCATTTATATACTTGGTGTCTTGGAGAGTTGAGGAAATCGCTCGAATTATGGAGTGATGAGTTAATAGAACTAAGGGATTTGTTCGCGTTACACAAGTTAATGTGGAACTAGAACCACAAAGACTAGCACGGATAAGGTAGCCGAGATCATATCTCGGGGGCTGACCATCTGATAAACTTGAGAACCTGTTTTCAGACTTCAGAATGTAAAATGATGCAGATTCTGGAAGTGTGAAATAAAGAGAGAATGCTGGAGGTTCTCATTGGGTTCAACAGCATCGACCTGGACTGTTAGCTCTTTCTCTCCCTGCGGGCGCTGCCTGACCTGCTGACTATTTGTGGGAATTCATGCAAGGAGAAAGTCTAAGTCTAACTTTAAAGTCTAAAGAGAGTGTTTGAATGGGGGAAGAATTTGGTTTGTAAGATGTAGCATTTAGTTAGCAACAAACAATCTGCTGGAGGAACTCAGCAGATCAGGTAGAATCTGTAGAGGGAAATGGACAGACAGCATTTTAGTTAAGTTGTTTCAGAAGCAAAGTGATCAACTCTGTCAGAACAGTGTTATTTGGGTAATTCAATGGCTAGACATTGGTATTCATCTTGAGTCTTTCTGTCAATACGGCGAAGAAATTGATCATGCTGCCTTATCTGTTTATTGTAAACCAAATTATTGGATACTGACATCTCTTACAACACTGTTTAACAAATTGCTCAATGACATTTTATGAGAAGTAAAGAACTTGTTTTGATATGGCAACTTTTCACTGAAGGAATATTTTGAGGAGTGGTCATCATCCATATTAAAAACACGGTAGCCAGTTAACACAGCAAGATCTCGGGTATCGGGACTGGAGGGTTTGAGTTACGAGTTACTGGAAAAGATGGGGCATTTTCCTCTGGAGTGTCAGTGGCGGAGGGGTGAAGAGGTATGCAGCATCATGAGGGACATAGGTAGAGTGAATGGTTACAGTCTTTTGCCCAAGGAAGTGGAGCCTAAAACTCGAGGCCATACATTGAACGTGAGACGCGAAAGATTTAAAGGGGGCCTGGGGGTCATTTTTTTCACACAGTGAGTGAGTGGCTGTGGAATGAGCTGCCAAAAGAAGTGGTAGAGGTGGGTACAACTACAATGTTTAAAAGGCATTTGGACAAGTTCATGGATAGGAAAGGTTTAGAGGGATATGGGCCAAACACAAATGAGACCAGCTCAGGTGGTCACTTTGGTTAAGTTGGGACAAGGGCCCTGTTTCTATGCTGTATGATTCTATGACTAAGCAGCAGTGGGAAAGTGACCAGATTTTGTGTTATTCTGTGGAAGTAATTCTTTTCTAATTATGACACATGCAGGTTACTTGAAAGATTCTGCAAGGACCAGACCTCAGTTATGCAGCCCGATTGTAACGCTCCGTTTCATTCCTTTGAGGACACTGTTTTGAGTCTTTTGCCCTATCACGTATGCGAGGGGACAATGCCATCCAGTGTGGATTTTAACAAAGGTATTCTTGAAATTGAATTAAGGGATCTTGCTGCAGAGGGGATGGAGCAAAATGCCAACATAATTAGCTGGGTGGTTGGCCTTAATGATATGAACAAATGAATTATATTCGCTGTTTACGTTAAACACAGTTGGCGACCAACTCATATGGGGGGGGGGGGGGGGCAGTGGGGCTCTCTGAGGAGAGATTAAGCAGACGGGCCCAAGCTCTTAAATGTAGAAGAATGAGGGGTGGTCACGTTCCTAAGAGGCTTGACAAGATCGATGCAAAGATGGTGGGTCCTCTGGCTGAGGCATCTTGAATGAGGGTCACAATCTCAAAATAAGGGGTCAGCCATTCAAGATAGAATTGAGAAAAAGGTTAGCTATGGAGTTCTTGATCCAAGAGAGCTGTGGGACCTCAGTCACTGAGTGCATTCCAGACAGGAATTAATAGATTATTGCATATCAAGAAACTGTACCACAAGGGACTGCAGATGCAGTAATCTTGAACAAAACACAAAGTGCTGGAGGAACTCATCAGGTCAGGTAATATCTGGAGAGAGAATGGACAGGTGACGTTTTGGGTCAATACCCTTCTTCAGACTGATCAGGGAGATGGGTTAGTTCAGGAAAGTGACACTAAAATAAAACCACAGTCATGATGTTATTAAATAGTAAGGCAGACACAAGACTCTATTCTTGCTTCTATCTCTTAACTGCTTATATTGTATGGAAAATGGTGGTGTCATCAAGGTTGTGATCGTTTCACTGCTGAGCGAGGTGATGTGTTAAGGATCAATGTGTAGAATTAGGAAATAAAAAGCTTCTAAAAATTGAGTGGGAATTATATGAACATTCCACAGCTGTGGGGTGACAACAATCAGAAGAACCCAAAATAGAAATCTGTGTGATTTTAATACCAGGAGAGTTTATCTTTCGTTTTAATAGAGATATACAGTGTAATTACAGTATAATTGAGACATAACACATCAGATGCTGGAATCTGGAACAAGAAACAAACTGCGGGAGAAACCCAGCAGGTCAGGCAGCATCTGTGGAAGCAGAAGGTCCATCCACTTTTCAGGAGGAGACCCTGTACCAGGATTGATTTGAATATGATGGTATGATTAAGTTCAGTTGCATGTATGCAAAGGAGAATTACAAATCAAATTACTGAGATTCTTCGCCTTACGAATGGATCAATGCAGGCATTGAGACAGCATTGCCCAGGGTAACTGAACAACATAAAACATAATCAGAACACCTAGCACAGGTCCCGAGAACAAGGAGAGGCAGAAAGGGCATAAATGTAAGGAACCTCCCAGCAGTTCTGTGCTGAGATAGAAAGGACAGTAGAAAGAGACACAACAGATTAGGCAGAGGTACAAAAAGGTAGCATGCAGAGCCTAGCAGAATGAGCATCTCCATGAGAACAAGATGGTCAGCAGCTCCTACATCTCTGTTCCCCTCTCTCCTGTTGTGTGCAGATAGTCTGTGCTACATCTCCCCCACAGTGATGACATTCTTTCTGTTCCTAACCTTTATCTATATGGCCTCATTTGAGGATCCTTCAGGGATCCCCTCCCTCAATGTGAAGTAATACACTCCTTAATGAACAATGCAGCACCATCGTCTCTTTTACTGCACCCCTGCATCAGGTGAAAGTTCTGTACCCCAGGATGCCGAGATGCCAGTCCTGCTTGTCTTTCAACCATGCCTCAGTAATGGCAACAATATTGTAGTCCCCATCGATAATACTAAATTGACTCCCTGCATTATACTAGATGCAATTTTGCTTTGTACTTTTCTCAGGTACATTTATCCTTCTGCTCAGCCTACTGGACCTAATTGCCTTTTCTCCTCAAGGTAATTGCACCACCCTATCTAAACTGATTCTGAGCCCGATTCCTCTCCCAACTCAGTTTAAACCTCCCCCAACACCAGCAGCAAACCTCCCTGCTAGGATGTTGGTTCAACATTTCCTTTTTATACAGGTCCCACCTTCCCCAGCAATGGTCCAAATAATGCAGGATCCTAAAGCCCACACTCCCTGTATCTCATTTAGCCATGCATTTAACTGACCTATCCTACTTCTCCACTACTAGAGCTTGAGGTTAGGTTTGGACTGACACTGGGTCCAGCTTGATCAGTTACAGATTGACTTTGGTAAAGTTGTGCCATGTCAGAAGTAGGAACAAGGAACTGCAGATGCTGTTATAGACACAAATATGCTGGGCATCTGCAGTTCCTTGTTCCTACTTCTGACATGGCACAACTTCACCGAAGTAACTCAGCAGGTTAGGCAGCATCTCTGGAGAACATGGATAGGTGAAATTGCAGATCTGGATTGAAGAAAGGTCCCCACTTATCCATGTTCTCCAGGGGTTCTTCCTGACCTGCTGAGTTACTCCAGCCCTTTGTGTCTTTTTTCGTGCCATGTCAGAGTGGCAGTGTTGGGCAGTGTTGGGCTGGGGATCCAAGCAGCTCGGTCTGGATTGGTTTGCGTAGGTTTAGGCTAGGATTTGAATTGTTTGTGTTGGATTCAGATGTGCCCTGGTTGGATCAAATTTGGGATTGGATGTGGTTGAGTCAAATTTAGACAGTCAGGACTTTGACCTGAATCGTTAGCTCTGTTTCTCTTGTCACAGAGGCAGCCTGACTACCTGAGTATTTCCACATTTTCTGTTTTTAGGTTTGAATTGGCTATGATTGGGTTGGGTTTAGATTGGGCCTGGTCACATCAGATCAAATTTGGATTGGCCCTGGTTAGATCTGGCTCATATTAACCCTGGTTGGATTGGGGTAGGTTCGGATTGACCATAGCCAGGTCTGGTTGTGATTGTATATAATTTCATACCCAAATGGAACAATATTATTTTCTCCTTCAAATATTTTTGCAGCTTTCCTTGAAGGAGATCTTTATAATTCAACTACTCACTTCTTGTGAATATAAGTTCCATATTGTAACCATTGTCTGAGCAAAAAAACATTCCCCTGAACTCCTTCATGGGCTAAAGACCATCTGATAGATATGGGGTTTCCTTCTGGAATTTCCTCAGCACTAGTCCTTTTGTGTGTTCCGATCTGAGTCCACTCTCTGTGAAAAGAAAAAGTGTACACATTTTGTACACATTACACAAAACGTGTACAACGGGAAACCTGGCCTTGATGGTGCTCCTTGTACAACCCTGCAGATGAAAGCTTCTGATTGAATGAAGTAACCTCCAGTATTTTGTAATTGAATGTTAGGTTACAAGATGTAAACTTCACGTTATCGTACACTTCGTAGTATTCTTACAGTTCTTCTGGATCTATCTGCCCGCAGTGGATGAAGAGTTTCAGGTTGCGTCGACAAATCTCCTCAAGCAAACCCAGGCCATGCAGAACAAATATCATATGCTGCTCCTCGAAGAGTCCAGGGTAAGGTCTTCAAGATATTTTAAATGATCTTCAGAGATCAAAAATCAAATCCCTCTAATGTAGCTCAACAATAGGGGTTCTTTGCTTGGAACAGAGGTCAATGGATCCCATACCCTTACTCAGTATTAATAGTCTCCAGCTGTGGTTGATGGAGAAGAAGGTTGGCCATTTCTCTTTGCCCTCCTTAGCCCAGGAACACTAGTAACAGCACTTATCTTCTGAGTGGCACCAAATAATATCAGTGCTTAAAAGGTACAAAGCAGAATTGAGCTATCCTGGCGTAGAACATCAATGACTAGGATCAGGTGTAGGCCATAGATCCTTTTTGTGCCCCTTTGCCATTTCCTAAGATCCCAACTAGTTTTTAACCTCACCTTCACCACAACACTCAGAGTGCCCAATATCTGCCCATCCCAGTTCTGTATCGAGTCAGCGACTGTGCATCCACTGTCCTCCTGGGCGCTGCGAAGCTCCAACCCTCTTAGTGAAGACAACTCTTCTTGTCTCTCTGCTGAATTGTCAGTCCTGCACAAAGATGCCCAGATCATGACCCATGATGGGTGAGAAGAGTCTCTCAACATCCACTCTGTCAAACCGGAGCAATTCTACACGTTTCCAATGAGATCACCTTTCATTCTGAACGGACCTCTTTTCCCTTTTCATTGTATACCTGCACTTTTTTTCTCCTTTATATTTATTCAATGTTTATTGCTGATGTAAATTTAGAATCTTTTTGATTCCTCTACTCAGGGTAAAAGGTCTCTGTGAATTAACCCAATCTATTCCCCCCATGATCTTATACACCTCTGTAAGATCACCCTTCATCATTGTGCACTCCCAGGAATAAAGTCCTAGTTTGCCCAACCTCCCCCTACTCCTTAGGCCCTCAAGTTCTGGAAGCATCCTCGTAAATCTTCTCTGCATTTTTTCCAGCTTAAGAACACAAGAACAACCTTCCTATAGCAGGGTGATTAAAACTAAAGACAATACTTTGAATATAGCCTCACAATATCTTGTACAACTGTAACATAACATTCCAACTTCTATATTCAATGCCTTGACTGATGAAGGCCAATGTACTGAAAGCCTTCTTGACCATCCTGTCTACCTGTGATGCCTCTTTCAGGGAACTACTGTATGTACCTACACTCCTAGAAACAAGAAACTGAAGATGCTGGTTTTCACATAAAAAGACACAAAGTGCTGGAGTAACTCTGGGTCAGGCAGCATTCCTGAAGAACATGGATAGGTGCTGTTTCAGGTTTGGACCCTTCCTCAGACTGAATCAGTTCACTTAACCAACTGATCAAGACCCTGCTATAATATTTGATAACCATTTTCACTATCTATGATAACACCCAGCTTAGTGCCTGTCATCTGCAAACTTACTAATCATGCCTTCTACATTCTCATCCAAATCGTTGATATAAACCACAGATAGCAATGGGCTCAGCACCGACCCCTGAGGCACATCACTGGTCATTGACTTTCAGTCTGAAAAACAACCTTCCACCATCACCCTCTGCTTCCTTCCATGAGGCCAATTCACTATCCAATTGGCTAGCTCGCCCTGGATCCCATGTGATCTAAACTTCAAAAGCAACCATCATGCGGAACCTTGTCAAATGCCTTGCTGATGTTCATACAGACAACATCTCCAGACTCCAGAGATGAACACCAGGCTCCCTACCACAGCGTCTAACCTTAATGTTCCCCAGCCCCACACTGCCCATTTCTATCTCCATCCCAAAATCCACAAACAAGACTGCTCTGCCAGACCCATTGTTTCTGTCTGCTCCTACCCCCCCCCCCCCCCCCGAATGTACAGTTCTAAATAC
Source organism: Rhinoraja longicauda (assembly GCF_053455715.1). Taxonomy (NCBI): domain Eukaryota; kingdom Metazoa; phylum Chordata; class Chondrichthyes; order Rajiformes; family Arhynchobatidae; genus Rhinoraja; species Rhinoraja longicauda. Next base: position 10,490,415 of record NC_135962.1, read on the forward strand.
CTTGATTCTTTCTTATCTGCCCTTTGTCCAACCTACATCCAAGACACACACTCTTCAAAACTTCAATAACATTCAATTCCTCGGTCCCGATCGACTCATCTTTCCATGAATGTCCACCACCTTTACCCCTCCATTTTCCACTAGGAAGATCTCAAGGCCCTCCAGTACTTTCTTGATTAGACACCCAATTGGTTCCCCTTCTACTAACACTCTCCTCTGCCTGGCAGTGTCCTCAACCTCAACAATTTCTATTTTGATTCCTCTCACTTTCTTCAAGTTAAAGATGAAGCCATTGGCCCCAGCTGTGCCTGACTTATTGACTTTTTGTATGTTACATCGAACAGTCCTTGTTCTGAACGTACACTGGCACCATCCTCCAACTCTTTCTCCACTCTATCGCTGACTGCACTGGAGCTGCCTCCTGCTACCGTGCAGAACTCGTGAATTTCATAAATGTTACCACTAATGTACACGCTGCCCTCAAATTAATTTGGACTATCTCTGATGCCGCTCTCCCCTTTCTTGATCAGTTATCACCATCACAGGAGACAAACTATCTACTGATGTCTACTATAAACACACTGACTCCTACAGTTACCTGGACTCCACCTCCTCTCACCATGCCTCTTCCAAAGTCACCATCCCCTCCTCTCAATTTCTCCATCAGGTCCCAAGATGAGGCTTTCCACTCTAGGACATCGGAGATGTTCTCTTTCATTAGGAAACGTGGTTTCCTGCCTGCTATTGTAGATGGATCCTTCACCTGTGTCCACAGTTCTTCCCTCACTCCCCCTTCCACAAAGACAGAACAAGGATAGAATTGCCCTCGTCCTTTCCTTTCAACCCTCCAGACTCCGCATCCAACACATCATTCTTCAACATTTCTACCACCTTCAACGAGGGTGGCCTAGCGAGCAGCGGTATAGTTGTTGCCTTTAATCGCCAGAGACCTGGGTTCGATTCTGACTACGGGTGCTCTCTGTATGGAGTTTATACATTCTCCCTTTGAACATGTGGATTTTCTCCGTGTGCTTCTGTTTTGCCTAATACTCCAAAGATGTACAAGTTTATCGGTTAATTGACTTCTGTAAAATAGAAGATTGTCCCTCGTGTGTAGGATAATGCTAGTGTACGAGGTGATCACTCGGGCCTGTTTACCCTTGGTATCTCTAAAGTCTAAAGTGATCCTACCACCAGCCACGTCTTCCCATCCCCACCCCTTTCTGCCTTCTTCAGAGACCACTCCCTCTGCACGCCTTGGTTCACTCATCTCTTCTCACCCAAACCACCCGCTCTCCAGGTACTTACCCCTGCAACCACGAGACCAAGCGTAGACTAGGCGACTTATGCTTGATCCGCCAAGACCTGCTGCATCTCCCGATTGCTAACCATTTTAACCCCATCCCATTCCCATTTCTGTCCTGGGCCGTGTCCATCATCAGAGTGAGGCCAAACACAAGCTGAAGGAACAGCATCTCATATTCCGCTTGGCAACGCGATGATCACTGAATTCTCCAATTTTTGGTAACTAACCAATAACTCCATCCCCTTTTTTTTCCACTCCTTCTCCTTCCTGTGTCCCACTTTCATTTGCACCCATTTCTCCTACTATCCCACTCCTTTCCCCTTATGTTGGTTAGTAAAGTATATTAAAAGGTAAGCCAGTAAGCCAGCTGCGATTAACTTTTAGAGAATGGATACATAGTTTATGTGAGGAAAAAAACAGGATGAATGGTCTGGCTGTACCTATCAATAAATGTGTTAGCAAAGTTAAAGCTTGTAAAGTGGCCTAAAAACAGGAACAGGTTTGAGTGAATTATCCATTCCATCCACAGATGCTGCCTAACCCATTGAGTTATTCCAGCACTTTGTGTTTTGCTTAAATTTCTAGTATTTGCAGTTCTTGAGTCTGCAATGAACTTGATATATTTTGAAAGTCCCTGGTATTTTCAACCAAAGGCAAGGTGCAGACAACATGTGATCAGATTGAATGGTAGAACACACTGGAGGGGATGAATGGCCTTCTCATGCTCCAATCTTGGTAAACTATTGGTCCTGGTGCTCACTGCTTAATTTTCTCTGTTCTTCAGAGGACAAAATCCTCCGCTGAGATGGTGATGATCAATCGGATGTTCATTCAGGAAGAAAAGGTGGCTTTCCTGGAAGCAAGACAACTGGCCAGGGACAGTCCTGGTGAGATACCTCTCAATACTTTAACATCAGCAAACTTCGGAGGTGGGGACGTTCAAATGCAAACACGGCGGGGCAGATTGTAATTCAAGTCAAATGTTTTTACATTTTTATGACCAACTCAACCTATAACCTTTAATCAAAGCAATCTACTGCTATATTTTTGGATATTTGTTACAGTTATGTGGTAGTATTAAAAATCGTAGGCATTGCCTCTAAGAAACACTTTTCCCAACCGTTGGACATCCTAGGCCACTTTCCTGTCCAGTTGATGTCAGGTGTTGTAGCACAGCAGAGATTCTCGCCAATTTTACATAGTAGAGCCCCATAAATGGCAATAACATATTGTAGTGATACTGGTTGAAGGACAAATGTTGTCCAGACACAAAGTGACCTCCAGCCTCTGCATTCGTTACCTCTGTGCCAGTGAGGTGAGCAGTTGGATCTTGGGTTAGCTACATTCCAGGTGACTCCAGCTCCTACAATGCAGCACTCCCTCTGGAGAACCAGCGAGATCTCCACAGGGGCACTTGAGCACACTAAAAAAATCAATTGACTCAAGTGATACCTACTGAGCCAAAGCTGGCACTCTTCTCCAGACTTCCTTCACTTCCTTTTAAGGCAAATAGAAAGTTGTAACACAGTTTCCAGTGTACTACTTGTAGATTGGCAGACTCAAACAGTGGTGCAGTACAGGGTGGGAGAGCTCAGTGCGATGAGGAACCGTGCAGACACTTGGGCCATTCAGCTCTGAAGGTGAGCGCCTGTGGGTTGGGACCCTACCCTGGTAATTAGTTGCAAGCAAGTTAGAAGTGGGAGATTGGGATGTTTTTACACAACTAACATAATCAAGGTCGAGTCGCACCCTGGCCACTCCCTCTTCTCCCCTCTCCCATCAGGCAAAAGGTATAGAAGTGTGAAAACGCACACCAGCAGATTCGGGGACAGTTTCTTCCAAGCTGTTATCAGGCAACTGAATCATCCTACCACAACCAGAGAGCAGTGCTGAACTACTATTTACCTCATGGGTGACCCTTGGACTGTCCTTGATCGGACTTTCCTGGTTTAACCTTGCACTAAATGTTATTCCCTTGTCATGTATCTATACACTGCGAATGGTTTGATTGTAATCATGTCTTGTCTTTCTGAAGCTTTTCACTGTACCTCGGTACAGGTGAAAATAAACTACACTGAAACTTAGCAGACAAACCTAAGACTGAAATGAGGACGGTTCTCACGCAATTAATTCCCCTCTTGGAGTATTTCTCTGCCAGAGCAGAGAGAGCTCAAGGCCAAACCCTGCCAGCATCATTATTGTGACACAGATCGTTCACTCCACCCATTGTGCCCATGCTGGCCGCCAGCAGAGCAGTCCCATCGGTCTCAATCCCCCTCTCCCGAAAACCTTGGTCATTATCCTCCCTCACAGGCCCACCCACTCCTCCCTTTGCTGGTTATTGAAGTAGGAAGAGCCAAACCCCTTCCCGTCAGTCATTAGAATCGAAGAATGATTTAGCATTTGTCCTCTCGTTCTAAGGGTACCATGCATCTCTTTCAGTCTCAGTCCTCTTCAGGGATTTTGTTCTGAGGTTTTAGACTGAGTTGAGGAGAAACTGATGCAGAGAATCGTAAATCTGGGGGTTTCTCAGGCCAGAGAACCTTAGATTCCCAATCATCCAAGGCTGAGATTGGAAAAGTTGTTAATATGATTGAGAGCAAGGAGTGATAGAATGCAGAGTAGATGAGGTCAAGGATGAATATTGGAGCTGAGTCTAAAGGTTTGATGACTCATTGCTGCTCCTAATTGTATATCAGTGTTGTGAATGTTTGTTTCATTTATTTTTAGATGCGTATATTTCGTCGGTTTTCCAACCAGACATTGATAACTCTCCACCGTCCTCTGCTCGCCTTCTTGTTGCTCCCAATACACTCCCAAGTACGAAGCAGCTGGCGGCTCCTGAGCTGGTTATCAGGCAGGCCAGGAGCTGGTCCTTGGACACTGGTGCGAGGGCCTTGCCGGCTGGAGAAGATCCAGTTGTCTCCAGCCCCCCCAGCCCTCCGAAGATCTACACTGTCAGAAGCAAAAGTGGACTCAAGCTGAAGATAAAGCAGGAGGCGGGTTACAACCAGGTTGTCCATAACACGGAATTTGACCATCCACCTGTAGGTCCAGTCAAGCAGCTCTCGGGTACCAGAGGCTGTACCCCAAGTCCTTTCAATCACAGCAACAGAGTTTGCAACTGCACCACCCCGTCCCTGGCTGAGAGACGGCTGCTGGAACGTTTGGGCACCAGGGACCTGTCGAAACAAAGGCTCCACCTTGCGAAAGGCAAACTGAATCACCCTTGCTGTTGCAGCCCCGTTCTGGTACCTGATCCAACCAGAACATACCTGCCACTGGACAGTGCTGCAAATAGACTGGGAGACGACCAGAAGGTCAGTCATAGCTGCTGCCCACTGGGCACTGGAGCTCGGCAGTTGACTTCCGACAGCAGGAATGCAAGCAGCAGCTTGCCGTTCAGAACCAGGGGCCGGCCAGGAGGGAGGTGGGGCAACCACACAAGCAACGAGGTAGAGGATACCATCGCGCGGGGTCTGATGGAGGTGGACTCCATCTGCCATCTGCCCTGGGAGTTGTCTCTCCCTCGGCCCAAGCGGCGCAGGTCTGAGTCGGAGGAGAACGGCAGCTTCTCCAGCGACAGCCCCCAGGACAATGCGTTGAATCAGCACCTGCAGAGCGCCATCAACAGCATCCTGGACCTGCAGAGGCTGCAGACATCAGAGGAAGAGCCTCCTGAGTTAGCCGAGCTGAGCACCCCTCCCTGCTCCCCCAGCCCTTCCTCGGGGGACTTCATGCAACAAGAACACGAAAGCGGTGTCCTTGGAGCTGAGACGTCCACTCTGGGAGAGGTAGTAAACAGCATCTGATGCGACTAGGGAGATGCTGGAACGTACGAGGAATAGATTGGAAATTATGTTTTATTTTACAAAAGTTGCACCTGTCTTTTGGTTTGAGTGCTGAAAACTAGAGTTGAACAGTCCCCTGGACAGTGCCTACACAGATTATTATATAATACCAGTTGTGCAGGAGAAGATCAAGCTGTAGATAAAGCAGCTGACACCTACACAAGCAGTTTTGTACAATAGCATTATTTATTAACACTAAAGACCAAATCAAATGTTTCAATCCTTGATAAACCTCCAAGTGTACCTCAAAGTGTGGAATGGTCAGGTGGAGGATTTTATTGATCACTGGTTTACTCATCTCACAGCACTGAGCCCTGGTTTTTGCAGCCCTGTGTTTCTGACTGCCTTTAACATACATGTTCCCTCATGGCCAACATTTTCAGTCATGTTGGGTTAGTACTATGGTCCATGGTTGTATTAGTTCCTCCTTCCTCTGGAGACAAGTTGACACCAGTTCCCTGGGGGTTTCTTTCACACACGCCAGCAGGTCATAGTTCAATCATGAAGTTCGGGTCCTGACCCGAAACGTCACCTATCCGTATTGTCCAGAGATGCTGCCTGACCCGCTGAGTTACTCTAGCAGAATGTGTCTTTTTTTGTAAACCAGCATCTGTAATTCCTTCTGTGTAGGAAGGAACTGCAGATGCTGGTTTCAACGGAAGATAGATACAAAATGATGGAGTAACTCAGAGGGACAGGCAGCATCTCTGGAGAGAAGGAATGGCTGAAGTTTCAACGCAAAGAAGGGTCTCGACCCGAAATATCACCCATTCCTTGTCTCCAGATAATGCTGCCTGTTCCGCTGAGTTAGTCCAGCATTTTGTGTATCTGTTGGATTTTTAAACTTAAGTTGTTGAATTATTTTGAAATGTGTGTTCAGAATTCGCATGAACAGATGAACTTTATCGATGAAGATTCTGTCTATAGGAATTATGAATCAGTGCTTATAAAGACAAATTCTTCTTAATCTGGAATTGTTGCAAAAATTGCAACTTTTAGAATATATTTATTTGTAAGAAATGTATTCCACTGATCTATATTTAATTTCAAAAAGTATGATTTAAATCAAGATTGTCTTGCACTTTTTCGGGGATCATGTCACCTTGATATAAACCAGAAATGTTTGTTTTATTTACAATTTTATATCTTTGACATTGGGTTTTGCAGCTTTAGTCCATAATCAGCCATTTGCAGAAGCATCTTCATATCATATATATACAGCCGGAAACAGGCCTTTTCGGCCCTCCAAGTCCGTGCCGCGCAACGATCCCCGTACATAGAATTTTGTGGTTCAATGAACGTCAGAGTTGGCACTTTTACCAAGCTTGGTTTGAGAAGGATAGCACTTTCACCTTTTTCGAGTCAGATTTATAATGCTGTTTTTATAATTACCACAGGATATTTAAATCTGAATAAAATCCCCAAAGTTGAAGCCGCATTCAGTAACAAAACTGGTTTCTAACTCTTACGGATGTATTAATGAGGGTTTACTAAAGTTTCGAGAGCTACAACAGGTCAAAGAATGCATGCAGATCTGAGTTAAAAGTGGCTTCCTGATCCCCTGTTATCGTGGTCGGCAACGTTGATTGATCCTCATCTGTTGTTAAAGGTCAGAGAGAATACCTGAGTGACCTCCGTACTCCTCCTGTCGATTGACGTGGAGCGTCCTCAGGCTGAGGTCAGTGCATTCCCATCTGTGCAGCTTGGAGGGCGTCAGTCAGTAAACCTGTTGGAATGTGGGAATCGGGATCCAAAGATGTCCGTGGGAATTGTGCTGCCATTGTGGTTTGGAACAGGATGGAGGTTGTGGAGTGCTTGTTATATCATCCCACAGGCGAGGAGAGGGAGGGGTCCAACTAAGGAAGGTGCCGGGTTCGAGGAGCAGGAGTGATCCACTGAATTACCCTGCACACTGGCCCCTTGACGTGAGTATGGAGAGCTCTCACTGGGAGCACTGGCAGAGTGAGATGAGGCAGAAGCTTTCTCATCACGCAGGTGTGGATGTGTGCTGGGCTATCACTTCAGTCAATGTCTTCACTTTATTCATTGTCACCGTATTTCATTCTGTTCAAAGCAAATTTTCATTGTCCTGGTACTTGGTGCTGACTGAAATGGAGGTAAACTAATTTTAAATGTTTTTAATCCTACTAAAAAAAAGAGATCTGGTTTTCCTATGGCGGAAAAGACAAAAAAAATGCACACATATTCTGTCTGCACATTCTGGCACATTTTGGACCTTACAAATAGAACATTCATGAAGTATTCATTGGGTCAGGCAACATCAGTGAGGCATCAGTCTCAGACCTATGTATAGACAGTTGGGACATTAGGAGGGAGGGTGTTTCCATCAATATCAGGGAGCCCCAGTGAGTGTTAGTGACCACAAAGGCCAACTTCTACCTCTGCCTTTTTAGAGATTCCGACAGCCTTCATTGATGTGTTTCTGTACATACCAACAGAAGCACAATGCGCTTTGTGAAGAACATGCACATGATTGTTGGCCAACATGAGATATCCAGATGTGTCCCACTGAAAGTTGAACAGTCCCATCCCTCAGTATCTCAGAACATCCCAAACACCTTCAAATAGTTTAAGATATGATCACTGTGGTTGGGCAACTTACTCCAGCACAGCAAGGGTGGCACAGTGGCGCAGCTGATAGAGCTGCATCACCCTACACTCACAGTGCAAGAAATCCAGGTTCATATCTGACCTTAGGTGCTCTCTACGAGGAGTTTGCATGTTCTCACTCGGACCTCTTGGGTTTCCTCCAGTTTTCTCCCACATCCCAAAAAACATGCCCCTAGTGGATGCGGAAGTCCCTCAGTCCTGCAGGAGGACTCAGCCTGGGTTTTGAGCAAGATTCGAACCCTGCATCGTGCCAGTGAGGACCGCTCGGTCACTGCTGAATCTCCGCAGATGCATCCCGACCAGCTAAATCTTCATTTCCACTCTGGAAAACCCAGCTTCTTCCAATGAAAGAGATGTTTAAATAAGCAGGAAAAACTCTAGAGTGAACCGTCTGCCCCAGGATAAAGTCGTCTGCTGCATTTTCCAGCAGACAAAAAAACACCTTTTCAGAGGTTCTGAGCTTGGCTAGGATAATTTAAGGTGTGTTAGAGTCATAGAGGTGCACAGCATGAGACAGACCATTCTGCCCAACTTGTCCATGCCAACCAAGATGGCGTTCCAAACTGGTCCCATTTGCCTGCTAAGCCCTTTCTATCCACCTATCTGTCTGTTCTTGTGACAGTATTTTGTTTCCGGGCAGAGACTGCACAGGTTTGTGTTGAGTGAGTATTAATGTACATGCTGAAGGTATTTATTCACAAAATGCTGGAGTAACTCAGCAGGTCAGGCAGCATCTCGGGAGAGAAGGAATGGGTGACATTTCGGGTCGAGACCCTTCTTGAAACGTCACCCATTCTTTCTCTCCCGAGATGCTGCCTGACCTGCTGAGTTACTCCAGCATTTTGTGAATAAATACCTTCGATTTGGACCAGCATCTGCAGTTATTTTCTTAATGTACATGCTGTGTCAGGGGAAGGGCCAGACCTGATCTGGGTGTTAAGGGCAGCAGTGAACTGCCTCCCGGACCCCCTCCCGTCTAAACATCGGACTGAAATGCAGTCTGCGGATGGCTCGGCACCAATGTCTCCGTTCCCCTTGCATAGTAGGTGTAAACCATTCAACCCAATGAGTCTGTGTCAGCTTGAGCAATCCTGTCAACCGGTGAAAAAGGTGGGTGCAAATTCATCACATTTGGACCGATAGATGGATAGGAAAGGTTTATATGAATATGAGGCAAATGCTAGATGGACTAGCTCAGGTCAGCACTGTGGTCGGTTGGACTTTGTTGGGCAAAGGATCTGTTTTGCTGTATAATTCTGTGACTCTATCAATGAGTCCCATTTCCTCAATTTTCTTCCTGTTACCTATTTCTTCTCCCACTAGCCCACGTTAGGCCACTCCAACTGATATAGGAGACTTACAGTGCCTTTACCAGCAATTTTTGCAAAATTAACTAAAATAAATATCCAAAAATCCCTGCATTCTGTAGCGTCTCAACCCAAAACATCACCTACCCATGTTCTCCAGAGATGCAGCCTGACCCACTGAGTTACTCCAGCACTCTGACATCTTTAATAAACCAGCATCTGTAGTTCCTGTATCTCCAAAAATCACTCTCGGTTCTTTACCCATTTTTTCCCCTACAGGCTCAAGTTCAATAAAGTTGATGTTGATTTTCTGAACATTGAACTTTCAGATAATGGAATCCAAATTATAAACATTGGTGTTTTTTCAGATAAAGTCTCTTCAAAATCTCCTTTCGTGCTCTTTCCCCAAGTGTGGGCTGTTTACTTAATTGATATTGTGGCTTGGACATTGCATATAATGCACATCCAGGGCATGTGCTTCACAGTGGTTCAAAATGCTGCAACCTTACGTGATATGTGTGTATATTTGTATTTTAATATTAGTAACTGTTGCAGGTAAACAAGGTTCCTCCATAGTTATGCACTTGTAAAGCTATATCATATAATTGGCACCTTACTTATGTTTACTGTCTCTTTTGAGGGTTGCCCAGCAGTGTCAGTCATTGTTTACATTTAAAAGTGGGAATGTTTCCTGGGATACTCTGTTAATATTTTCAACTGTATGATTGCCTTACATTTAAATATAAACAATGGCTAACAGTGACTCGCCACTGAGCTATCCTCAAAAGAGGGACTAAACATAAGGTACCAATTGTATTATATAGTTTTATATGTGCATAACTATAGAGGAACTTTGTCTACCTGTTACTCATATTAAAATACAAATACATGCACACATACAATATTCTGTCACAGCTTGAGTTAGGCATCACAACCATGCAAATTGCTTAATCTTTAAGTAATGAGTTTATGTGTTTGTAGTAAATACCTCGGCAGCATATTGAGCCATAAAACCTTGGCTACTGTGTGTATATACGATGAGTCAATGTTATTACTTTGTACAGCGCGTTTCGTCTTTCCAGTCAATTCAGGGACTTACTTGAATTCCATGGCATTGTCAACATTATCAGTAATGTGTGAACTGAATGGTATGGTTCGTTGCAACTCACCTGTTCAGGCAGCATCTCTGGAGAAAAGGAATAGGTGAATTTTAGGGTCGAGACCCTTCTTTAGGTCTAATTCCTTTTCACCTATTCCTTTTCTCCAGAGATGCTGCCTTATACGCCGAGTTATTCCAGCCTATTGTGTCTGTCTTCGGTTTAAACCAGCATCTGCAGTTCCTCCCTCGATGGTATGGTTGGTTGGCTGGAACAGTATTAAATCTCTTGCCCTAAAAAAAAAGAACTTTTTGTACACATTTTTATTGAGCTATTTATTAAAGAACCATTTCCTAATAAATAAGGAAAATGCAAAAGATAAATTATTTGCTGTGTTATTTGCTGTGTTTCTGTTGCAGTTTCTTCAAGTGCTGGCACTTTCATCTGAAAATTGAAACCTGCCACTGACAAGGTGGCATACAGGACCATGAAATGGGGTGTGTGCTTGATTCACAAGTCAGGTTGAATTGGGGTTTATTGTTGGATGTGCAGGTAAGGTGAGGTACAGCTACAATGAAAATCTTGCTTGCAGCAACATCACAGACACAGACAGCACACAAAACATAAATTGTACGTAACGTATAGATGGCTAATACCTAAGGAGCATATCCCAGTGGAGGAGAGTGTTAGTAGAGGGAAACTGATTGGATCTCTGTTCAAGGAAGAACCAGTGGGTTCTGAATCCTTCCTGGAGGAAGATGCATGTTTAAAGGGACTGGGACCCCATGGTAAAGATGAGGCAATAGGGGCCGGGAAACTTATAGTGGGTGAATAGACCGGACAAGGGGGAAATAGGATGGAATCAAGGTGATGAAACGCTTCCACTAGTGGAAACAGGTTGAGATTTATCTGCTGAAAGGGTCTCAATCCAGCAGGCAGGGAGTGTCATAGAGTCATAGAGTGATACAGTGTGGAAACAGGCCTTTCGGTCCAACTCGCCCACACCAGCCAACAATATCCCAGCTACATTAGTCCTACTTGCCTGCGCTTGGTCCATATCCCTCCAAACCTGTCCTGTCCATGTACCTGTCTAACTGTCTCTTAAACAATGGGATCGTCCCAGCCTCAAGTACCTCCACTGGCAGCTTGTTCCATACACCCACCACCCTTTATGTGAAAAAGTTACCCCTTGGATTCCTATTAAATCTTTTCCCTTTCACCTTGAACCTATGTCCTCTGGTCCTTGATTCCCCTACTCTGGGCAAGAGACTCTGTGCTCTCTACCTGATCTATTCCTCTCATGATTTTGTATACCTCTATAAGATCACCCCTCATCTGCGCTCCATGGAATAGCGATCCAGCCTACTCAACCTCTCCTTATAGCTCACACCCTCTAGTCCTGGCGTTTAAACTGAAGTGTGTGAAGTCTCTTCTCTCAGACAGGGTGAATCTCCAGAATTTTCTGCCCTGGAGAGTTGAAGAGGCCGAATGATTAGAAGTACTGTATTTAAAAAGAAGATAGATACATTTTTTAAAAACTGGGGTATTGATGCCTCCGTGGGACTGACATAGAGGAGGCATGAAGCTTGGGGAGATTAGCTGTGATCATTTTTTAATTTCAAAATATACTTTATTTGAGAAATAAATATAAACAAAACACGTTCCTGATGAAACTCCATCTGACATTCTTGGAGGCTATACATACATTCAATACATACATTCAATACACCAATTACACAAAATCACCCCCTCCCCCCCATCATTGCCACTCATGGAGCCTGGAGTCCTTCCGCTGCTGGACATGGGGGGCAGGGTGTGGTGGAGGCATTCCTCAAAATCATATTGAATGGTGGGGCAGGCTTGAGGGGCCAGGTGTCCTAATCCTGCTTCTATTTTATTGTGTTCTTACATTCCTTCCGTCTACAGGTAGGACAGACTGATCAGCTCCAAACATTTCACACCCTCTCCCCACTGGCACCAACACCACCTTGTCATTCAGATTCCTCTTTACCTGCCCTTTCACAGACATCCACCTCCATTTCTCCGTAACTGATTTCTAACTTTTCTCTATTCTGATGAAAATCTCCTCGCAGATACTATCAGACCCTTTGAGCGTTGTTGGTGTTTTCTGATAATATTTTAGATTCCCTTCAATTGTAGTTTTTCATCCAAAAAATAAGAACGAAATGTTGCCAATTAAGTCGAGCATCTAGAGCAGTCGTTATCTGAATGATAGATGCTGCCAGAAATGTCAACAAGCCACAGTAAACTTCTGGTAACCCATTCTCCCATTGTTTAGAAATATCAATGGTTCGGCTTCTAGTCACCCGGGACACATTCCCCACACCCTCGTAAACTCACTGTTCCCCTCTCTCCCTGTAAACTCCCTGGGCCTCTGTTCCCCATGCTCTCTATAACCTGCAGTTAACTGGGCCTTTAAAAAAAAAAAGAAATGATCATGGACGAATGAAAACAGTTAATTTAATCATAACCTCAGTTTTAACATTCTTTGTGTGGGTTGAAAATTATTTTCAAGTTCCCACTAGATGGCAGAATGTAGCCGTTACCAAAGATTTCTCAGTTTCTGAATTAGAAAAGTTCCAATTTGGACAATGTGTAGTTTTATTATCAACACAGAAAATGCTGGGTCTACAGTTGCTCATCTGTGGGAGAGATAGGTTAATGTTTCAGGCCACGCAGTTCACTGAGTTCTGAAATATTGACTGTTCCCGCCACAGCTGCCGGATGGCTGGTGTTGTTAATCCGCACTTCATTGAATCATGGTTCTGCGTTCAACCGTGACCAAACTCACTGCTTTCTCTGCTTCTCATGTTCTCCAACATCCCAGTTTTTAACGCTGCCATATCAGAAAGTTTTCAACCAGACATTTTGTCCACTTTCAATTTATGCGTCTTTTCTAAGTGACGGAAATGGCATAAAAAGATGTGTAATATATTTAGTAGCTAATAGTAGCAGTGTTGCTTGCTTAAAATCCTGGAACTCCACCCCAACACCATTGTGCGTAAACCACACCTCAGGGGTTAAGAAGGCAACTCACCGCCACCTTCTCCAGGGCAACTAGAGATGGGCCAAGAGATGTTGACTCAGCCTGTGAAGCCTATGTCCCATAAATGAATAACAAATTTACTATCATTTATTTCAGATTTTTAAAACCATACACTTAATACAAGTAAATCAATCACAGTGGAGGCACAGTGACGCAGCGGTAGATTTGCTGCTTTACATCACCAGAGACCCAGGTTCTATCCTAACTGCGGATGCTGTCTGTATGCAGTTGTTATGTTCTCTCTGTGACCGCACAGGTTTTCCAGTTTCCTCCCATATTCCAAAGATGTACAGGTTTGTCGGTTAATTGGCTTCAGTAAAATGATAAATTGTCCTTAGTGTGTGGGATAGTGTTAGTGTATGGGGTGATCACTGGTCGGTGCGGACTCGGTGGGCCGAAGGGCCTTTTGCTGCGCTGTATCTCAAGTCTAAAAGTCACAGCATAGATCAAATTTTTTTTCTGATGAGACAATGCAAATTAAAGCCTTCCATTTCTATTACGCCTTTTGCAACCAAACCCTTTATGCAGTATTGAAAGTGTTCCAAGTGCATCATTGGTGTAACGCAGGGAATGCAAATTGTGCACGCACAGCCCATAGATTGGCTGCTCAGCTGCCTCTCTGAGGTTGTTGAGGAATAGATAACCAACAGGGCACCACTTTGAAATGCAACAATGAATCTTTTGATTTTACCTCTGACATTAGAAGGGCCTGTATTTCATAATTCACCGAAAGAAGGCACCTACAGCAGAGCAGCATTTTCGTTCATTTGCCACCTTCACCAATCCTTAGACTTGGATGGGGTGAGACAAAAGGATTGAAGTGTTGCGAATTGTGAAGCTTGAGGGAGGAATGTATGTGGAAGGGCAGTGAGAGGGGATAAATTGGTGTGAATCCAGGTGGGGCACAGGGGAAAGAGAGGGGAGAGGGTGAAAAAGAAGTGGGGGGTTGTGGGGGAAGAAGGAAGGAGGGTTGTAGTTAGCTAACATTGGAGAATTCAATGTTCTTATCATTGGGTTGTAAGCTACCCAAGCAGAGTATGAGATGCTGTTCCTCCAGTTTGCGTGTGGTCTCACCCTGGCAATGGAGGAGGCCCAGGAGAGTAAGATCAGTGTGGGAATTGGAAGAAGAATTAAAATGGTTCGCAAACGAGGGCTGCACTAGGCCATGGCGTACCGAGTGCAAGTTTTCGGCGAAATGATCTCCGCTTGGTCTCGCCGACGTACAGGAAGCGACATCGGGAACATCAAATGCAGTAGATGAGGTTAGAGGAGGTGCATATGAACATCTGTCTCATCTGGAAGGACTGCTGGGGTCCCTAGATGGAAGTGAGGGAGGATTTATAGGGGCAGGTGTTATTTGGGTGGGAAGGGATTAGAGAACCAAGGAGCTGTGGCAGGAGCGGTCTTTGCAAGGCAGGAAGGGGTTGAGGTGGGAAGACTTAACTGTGGAGGGATCACGTTGAAGGTGACGGAAATGTCAGAGTGTGATGTATTGGATGCGGAGGCTGGTGGGGGTTAAAGATGAGAACCTGGGGAGCCCAATCCTTATTCCGTCTGGGAGGAGGGGGTATAGGAGCAGAACTACAGGTCGCAGGGGAGACGTGGGTGAGGTATCCATCTATGACAGCCGGGAGAAATCACGTTTACTAAAGAACAAGGACATCCCGAATATCCTTGAATGGAAAATCTCATCTTGGATGCGGCGGAGACGGAGAAATTAAGAGAAGGGGAATGCATCTTTGTCAGAGGCAGGGCAGGAGGATGTGTGCTCTGAATAACTGGGCATCAGTAGGTTTGTAGCAGACATCAAACGATAGTCGTTCCCTGTGATAGAGACAGAGATCAAGAAAAAGTAGAGAGGTGTCAGAAATTGTCCAAGTGAATTTAAGGGCAGGTTGGAAGTTAGTGGTAAAGTTAATGAAACCAATGAGGCAGCACCGATACAGTCGTCGATGTAATAAAGAAAGAGTTGGGGGGATGGTGTCAATGTACATTTGGAACAAGGACTATTTGATGAAAATGATTTTTTTTAAACGCAGGCCTATGAGTGCCCATGGCTGCAGCTTTTATTTGGAGAAAGTGAGAGGAGTCAAAGTAGAAGCTCTGAGTGCAATATGCACCCGGTGGAGGGAAATTGACTGGGTCTCTGTTCAAGGAAGAACCGGAGGGCATTGAGACATTGGAGGGGAATGGAGGTGTAAAGGGACAGGACTTCTATGGCAAAGATGAGGCAATAGGGGCTTAGAAATTTAAAGCTATTGAAGAGTTCAAAGGCATGTGTGGTGTCTTGGATGTAGGTTGGAAGGGACTGGACAAGGGGGTCTATGATGCAATCAAGGTATTTTGAGATGAGCTCTGTGGGACAGGAGCAGTTTGTGAATTTTGGGAAGGAGATAATAGTGGGCTGTGCAGGGCTGGGGAATGATACGGTTGGAGATTCTGGAGGGGAGATGGCCAGAGGTGATGAAGTGCGTTATGGTCTGGGAGATGATAGCCTATTTACCTGTGAGGTCATGGTCAAGGGGTAGGAGGTGCCTGGCCTCAGCACAGTAGGGGTCAGCCTGCCAGGCTACAACAGCACCTCCCTGTTGGTGGGTTGAAGAAGGGCCTCGACCCGAAACGTCACCCATACCCTTCTCTCCAGAGATGCTGCCTGTCCCGCTGACTTACTCCAGCATTTTGTGACAATCTTTAATAACAATGTTGGGATAATTGCTGAGTGAGCAGAACGCAGTGTGTTCTGGGGGGGGGGGGGGGGGGAGGTGAGATTGGAGTGGGTGGTGGGGGTGGAGGTCAAGAAGGGGCAGTTATTAAGAATAAGATCCTAAGAAAGTGTAGAGGCCGGCAGGGGGAGACCATGAGGAGGAGGAGGAATGTTGCAGATGGGAGAAAGGGGTCGTCACTGGGCAGCAAGGACTCCTTGTCAGAGGAAGGTTTCTTGAGTCTGGAGAAGAGTCTCGACCCATCCCTTCTCTGCAGAGATGCTGCCTGTCCCGCTGAGTTACTCCAGCACCCTGTCCTTCCCTGGTGTGAGCCAGCATGTGCAGATGTCAGGCGTTGGACTGTCGATGATTGACAGCCCAGCCATCGGCCCCGCCCCCGCCCCCCTCGGCCAATCACAGCCCCCCTCGTCGTTCGGTCCCGCCCCTCGCCGTGACGGACAGCTGGCTCCGCGATGCGGACCGAGTAGAGGGGAGGTGGGGAGCGGCCGGCGGCGGTGGGCGGGCGATGCGGACCGAGTAGAGTAGAGGGGAGGTGGGCTGAGGGATGGCGTCCGCCGCCTGACACGGAAAATGACAGCAACACCTGTGGAGTAAACGAAGTCTTCATCCATGGCGAATGTGAAAGTGGCTGTGAGGGTCCGTCCACTGAGCAAGAGGTGAGTGAGAGGGGTGGAGGAGGGAGCTGAGGGAGGAGGGTGGAGGGAGGACAGAGCCTGGAGGGGACTGAGGTTGGGAAGGGGAGAAGGAAGGGAGAAAAGGAAAAGAGGGGGAGGGAGGAATGTCAGGGGGGTGGAGGGGGAGGGGAGGGGAGGGGAGGGGAGGGGGGTAAGATAGGTTGGGGGAAAGGAGGGATGGAAGAGAAGGGTGATGGAGGAGAGATGAGGGAGAGGGGGGGGAAATGGGAGAGGCGAATGGATGAGGGAGAGGGGAATGGATGAGGGAGAGGGGAATGGATGAGGGAGAGGGGGGAATGGATGAGGGAGGGGAATGGATGAGGGAGAGGGGGGAATGGATGAGGGAGGGGAATGGATGAGGGGGGGAATGGGAGAGGGAGAGGGGAATGGATGAGGGGGGGAATGGGAGAGGGAGAGGGGAATGGATGAGGGAGAGGGGAATGGATGAGGGGGGGGAATGGGAGAGGGAGAGGGGAATGGATGAGGGAGAGGGGGAATGGATGAGGGAGAGGGGAATGGATGAGGGAGGGGGATGGATGAGGGAGGGGGATGGATGAGGGAGGGGGATGGATGAGGGGGGGGGAATGGATGAGGGGGGAATGGATGAGGGAGAGGGGAATGGATGAGGGAGAGGGGAATGGATGAGGGAGGGGAATGGATGAGGGAGGGGGATGGATGAGGGAGAGGGGAATGGATGAGGGAGAGGGAATGGATGAGGGAGAGGGGGGAATGGATGAGGGAGAGGGGAATGGATGAGGGGGGGGGATGGATGAGGGAGAGGGGAATGGATGAGGGAGAGGGGGGAATGGATGAGGGAGGGGGGATGGATGAGGGAGAGGGGGGAATGGATGAGGGGGGGGAAATGGATGAGGGGGGGGGAAATGGATGAGGGGGGGAATGGATGAGGGAGAGGGGGATGGATGAGGGGGGGAATGGATGAGGGAGAGGGGAATGGATGAGGGGGGGGGAAATGGATGAGGGAGAGGGGGGAATGGATGAGGGAGAGGGGAATGGGAGAGGGGAATGGATGAGGGAGAGGGGGGAATGGATGAGGGGGGGGGAATGGATGAGGGAGAGGGGAATGGATGAGGGAGAGGGGAATGGATGAGGGGGGGGGGAATGGATGAGGGAGAGGGGAATGGATGAGGGAGAGGGGAATGGATGAGGGAGAGGGGAATGGATGAGGGAGAGGGGAATGGATGAGGGGGGGGGAATGGATGAGGGAGAGGGGAATGGATGAGGGAGAGGGGAATGGATGAGGGAGAGGGGGGAATTGATGAGGGAGAGGGGAATGGATGAGGGAGAGGGGAATGGATGAGGGGGGGGGAATGGGAGAGGCGAATGGATGAGGGAGAGGGGGGATGGATGAGGGAGAGGGGAATGGATGAGGGAGAGGGGAAGATGAATGGGGAAGCAGTGAAGAGTGGAGTGGTGAGCGAAGGGAGTGGTAAGATATGGGGAGGGTGAGAAGGGAGGGGTAATTGAGTGGAGGAGCGATGGGTTTAGGAGAAGGTGGGGAGTCGGTGAGGGAGAGGAGTGTGAGGGAAGGAAGGGGCAGAAGGGAGGGAAGGTGGTGAAAGGCAGGGGTAGCTGAGGGAGGCATAGAGGGGAGTGAGTAGGGGAGAGGGAAAGGGGAGGAATGAGGGCTGTGGAGGAGGGGAAAGGAGGGTAGGGGAGGGGAAGCAATGATAGGGTAGAGGTGTTGGAAGGGGGAGGAGTGAGATGGGTGGAAAGGAGGGGGTATTGGGAGGGGATGAGGAGGAGAGAGTAGGGATGAGGAGGAGAGGGGTGAGGTGGAGGGGGTAGGTGAGAGAATGATGAAAATGCAGGAGAGAAGGGAAGAGGGTTCAAGTAGGGTGGATAAGGAGCAGAATAAAGGACTTTTGGGTGGAGAGATGATGAATTGGGAAAGAAGGCTAGAGGGGAGAAGTGAAGGTCGGGTGCGGGACAGGAGAGGGTCAGAGGGATGGGGAACAGTTGAAGGGATTTGGTGTGGGAGGAGAGGCAGGGTTCAGGTGGATGGGGGGTCAGAGGAGAGTGGGGGTTGGAGGATGCGAGGGGAGACGGTTGGAGGGATGGGGAAGGGGTATAGCGGGAGGGGAGAGGGTATCAGTGGGAGGGGAGATGGAGGGGAGGGTGGGGCAAGAGGGAAGTAGGGGATTGGAGGCACATGATGAGTGGGGATGGCAAGGGGGTTAAAGGGACAGGATGTGAGAGAGTGTTACTGCGGGACGGTATGGGAACAGGAGAGGAGAGGGGTGGCGGGACGTGATGAGGCAAGAGTGGGGGATGTAGGTTGTGAGGGAGTGTGAGAATGGGTGGTGGGACGGTGAGTTGGGGACAGGAGAATGCGGTAGGGGTCTTAAAGGGAGACGGGAAGAGGAAATGAGGGCAGTAGGGTGAAAAGGATGTGTTATTGATATGGGGCTGGTGGTGAATTTGTAGTGCAGTTAACAACCATCAGAATTAAATGAGGCCATAAGTGTGTTTGGTGATGGGGAATGAGTGGTATCTGTGATAGTGCTACTGGGGTAACAACTGTAGGAGTATGGCCATGGCCTGGGAAATGTTCCAAAAGGTTGCACACAGGGGATGGTGGTGACTGATTGCAGCAATTGACTTCTTTTCTGACTGGTATAGAATTCACCCCATGTCTTGCTTGCAATCAGCCTTGTCTTTCCGCATATCTCACTAATTTAATCATTTTGTTTTATCTGCTACACATCAAAACAAAACATCTTGGGACTTTAGTAATACCCGGATTTGTTCAGGTTCATCTTGGAAGCTACCCCTTCAGTGTGCAGCTCTGTTGCATGGTAATGCAATGGAAGTCAGAACATTGGAGACAGTTTGCAATTGCTGACATTTTGCTGAAAGTGTATATGCAAAGTTGTTAGTACATATCTGCTCTGTATTATTGCAGCAGTTAGCTCATGGGAGTTGGCCACTGTTATAATGGAGTGCATAAAACATAATTCCAAGTGTACGTAATTGGAGACAGCCATTTCATGTTAACTGCAGCATTTGTTGCTTTTCCAATGCTCGTTTATTACACATAAACAAATTATATCAATGTTGTGCTTTTAAATCATTCTACATCTGCACTGGTTATTATCTTGTAATGTGCTTAACAGAGCAGAGATGTAATTTAACAGTTTTCCACGTTAAAAAAAATAAGCAGGGCAATGTTTAGGGCTGATTTGAATCTTAAAACTATCTGTCCAATCCACAGAGAAAAAATGAATTACTTCTGGGGCTGATTTAAACCATAATTTGGCTGTTGGTTAAACATTGGCCAGTTTTTCACTTTGCATCGCATTGAATATCCCTGGAGGAAATATTTCTGATGTCAGCAAGCATTTTACACACTTATCCTCAGGCTTTGGTCAATCTCAGACAAGGAAATGATTGTTAAGAATTTTGTAATTATGGTTTAAATCTGCTTAAATGAAAACATTGTTAAATTATGTTCCTTTGTTGATAATATGGTATTGTTGCAATAATGCGAGTTTTGTTAAGATATGTTTCAACGTCATTCTGCAGCTTGCTGTATTTATGATATGTGTTCTGATTTCTATGGTGTAAAATTCTAGTCTGTCCCTATTCAGTTCAAGGATTGAACAGTACGTCTGTGGAAATTACAGTTGAGATTCACTGCAGATAGGTGGATATGTATTCTTACCCGAGAATCTGTATTTTAAAGGTGGCATTTTAAATGCTCTAATTGTGCAGAGTGCAGGATTCACATTTTTTAAATTAAACTGAATATAAAACAAATTATTCTGCATCTTTGGTGTTGTAGAGTCATTCATCATGGGAGCAAATCCATCAGCCAAACGTGTCCATACTGTGTCCCTCCATCCTACCATTCTAGGATGCTTTTTTATAGCTGAGTTGGGCTAATGCCTCGTTCGTTTTTCAGTGAACAGTGAGCATCATGAGAGCCACTTTGGGATGTTCTATGATATTGGTGCTATATGGATGCTGTATAATCATATCATATCATATATATACAGCCGGAAACAGGCCTTTTCGGCCCTCCAAGTCCGTGCCGCCCAGTGATCCCAGTACATTAACACTATCCTACACCCACTAGGGACAATTTTTACATTTACCCAGCCAATTAACCTACATACCTGTACGTCTTTGGAGTGTGGGAGGAAACCGAAGATCTCGGAGAAAACCTACGCAGGTCACGGGGAGAACGTACAAACTCCTTACAGTGCAGCACCCGTAGTCAGGATCGAACCTGAGTCTCCGGCGCTGCATTCGCTGTAAAGCAGCAACTCTACCGCTGCGCTACCGTGCAGGAGAATGATAAATGCAAGTTGTGTTAACATTTTTGCTTTGACCCAATTTTGTGAAAACATCTTGCCCACCACAATGTCCACCAGCAACCTACTCCCAACCTCCCACCTTTGTCTCAGTTTAGTTTTTTAGGTTTTTGTTTAGTTTAGAGATACAGCATGGAAACAGGCCCTTCGGCCCACCAGATCCGCACCGACCCGTACATTAACACTATCCTACACACACTAGGGACAATTTTTACATTTACCAAGCCAATTAACCTACGTCTTGGAGTGTGGGAGGAAGCCGAAAATCTCGGAGAAAACCCACGCAGGTTACGGTGAGAATGTACAAACTCCGGACAGGCAGCACCCGTGGTCGGGATCAAACCCGGGTCTCCAGCGCTGCAAGTCTACCACTGCGCCACTGTGACCGCTTTTGTAATGTTGTGTTTATGAGTTTGTGATTCTTGCCTGGGTACTGTTTAAGAATGCATTAAATCCCTCATTATATTGGTGAGTAGGCGCGACTAAATGTGAATGATCACATCACCTTTCGCTGTGCTTTAAGTGATTAGTTTCTTGTTGTACTCTTCTTGTGTTTGTTTTCTGTAATGTACCATCTGTTGGAGAATTACTGAAATCTAGTTG
Organism: Rhinoraja longicauda; assembly: GCF_053455715.1. Taxonomy (NCBI): domain Eukaryota; kingdom Metazoa; phylum Chordata; class Chondrichthyes; order Rajiformes; family Arhynchobatidae; genus Rhinoraja; species Rhinoraja longicauda. The sequence continues at coordinate 10,512,008 of NC_135962.1, forward strand.
AGAATTTGTGTGTGTGTATACGGCAAGGAAATAAACTCATCAGTCACCCATTTACACTAACCCTACCCCACATCCCATCAACTCGCCCTGGATTCTACCACTTTCCATGAGGGGAAATTTACAGCAATTAATTAACCTACCAACGCATACGTATTTGGGCCAGGGAGAAATGGGAGCACCTGGGGGAAACCCACAAAGTCAAGAAGAACGTGCAAACTCCAAAAAGACAGCACCCAAGATCAAATTGAACCTAGGTCTCTGGCGCCATGAGGCAGTGGCCCCACTACCAGTGTCTGCTAATTCGAGGGGACGATAATTTTCTGAAGTGATTAAATTTATATCTTAATTAAAATGAAATTCACCTCTCACACTAATCTTCTGCAACTCTGAACCCTCAGATAGTTGTAAAAAACAGAGTCCATGCTCTCGTCGGCTTTGGACATGAATGTTTGAAAACCCTCCTTGTCAGCCTGGATCTCGAGTTCATGCAAAGCTTGTGCAGTCCATTTGCAGATCAGCCCAGTGCTCAGTAACCACATTTGCACTTGGCCCTCCAGTGTCTTCATTTCAAATGTGTTGTTTCCAAATAGTTTTTCTACTCGAGTCCTATATCTGTCTGAAAAATCAGTGTTCCTCGTATATATTCTTTACTGTTTGGCCACCCTTGACAGCTGTGCCTTCAGCTGTCCTGGACTAAGTTCAGTAAGTCCCATAAACCTCTCTGCTTCCCTAACCTTCCCTTATAGGATTTATGCAGTTTTTAGTCACCTGTCCAACAAGCTTTTCCTTTTGGCTTGATATCAATATTTCTAAAGTCCCTTGGGCATTTTACTATGTTAAATGTATGATTAGAATTCACAGTTGTTAATGTGGTAACATTAAAAAAGTGTCATAATTGCCTCGGTTGACTCTTTGTATTGAATTTTATGTGTGCCACAGGGAACCCCTTTGTCCTCTTAGCAATTTAACCAAAATTAGGTTTGCAGTGAGTCTTCTGTCTTTTAGCAAGTGAAGTAGTTTTTGGCTTGTTTCTCAGGTCATGCCTTGGGCAGGTGCAAAATGATTGTAAATGCAAAGCTGTATCAACATTGCTTGGTTTGCTGAGGATCCTGCCCTGTGTATAAACAAGCTGGTTTCCAGAGCACCCGGGATCTAGAGCTGTATTGGTATTGTTACAATTCTTTGGTAATGTCTGGAGTGTTTACCTTTAGCATGGGTCATAGAAAACAAATGATAAACTTTGATCTGTATAACTTTCAGTATGAATGCCTGCCAGTGTTTCTCTTCACTGACAGAATGTGGCTGGAGGTGCATGATGCCAAAGGCAGATTCATTGAATGTCTCTTACTGCCTTCCCACCTACAATTTCTTGAAGCAAACATCAGTATCTGCTGGGTGTGAGAGTTTATACAGTTCATTATTGTCTCTGGTGATTGAATTGGTAAAACACTGATTTCTGAGACAGAAGATGATGGGTGGGTTTCCATTCCGTGGGAGGACTTGTGCGTGTCTGACTGTGTATCTGTTGTAAATTTGCATGGTGGATCCTGGTCTTTAATTGTCTTGGATCTCCTTGCCTTTGACCATAGCCTTGCTTTGTCAAGACTGGGTGGTAGTGGGTGTGTGATTGTACCCCATATTAAAGGAAATTACTTGGCAACACTCGTTCCTTACAATGAACTGAGGAACATGGAAATTTGGGACCCTCGTGGGCAGCCCCAACTGCAACAGACCTAAACATTGCTTTTGTATCCTGGGGTCTTGGATGGTTTAGCCTGCCACATGATGGATAGGAGATGGCCAACTCCAGGAGCAAGCATTGCAGGGCAAGTGGAGTCCATTTTGGGAAGCAGATGGGAAGAGGAATGCAGCATTCGTGGGAGGGTCGGCTTTATGAGCGAGCTGGTTTTGACTTCAACGTAAGTGCAAGATACAAGGCATTAGTACAAAACACAATTAGAAAAAAAAGTCCATGGTAATGCAAGAGATAGTCTACAGTGTTCCATTGCCAAGGTAGGTTTAGGATTTTGCTGGTCAGTTCAAGAATCTGATGGTTGTAGGAAAGTAGCTGTTCTTTAACCTGGTAGTGGGAGACTTCAAGCTTCTCAGCCTCTTGCACAATGATGGCAACAAGAAGTGGGTATTGTCTGGATGGCAGGGATCCTTGGTGATGGATGCTGTCATCCTGAAGTAATGCCTCGTAGATGCTTCCATTGCTGGGTTGGGCTGTGACCACGATGGACCGGGCTGAGTCTAATACTCTTTGTATTATAAGTCTCATATTTCTGTGCCTTCGAATTGCCGTAGCAGACCATGGTGCAACTAGTTGGGGTGCTTTCTACAGTGCATCTGGAAGAGTTTGTTGGAGTATTCTGTGACATCCCGAACCTACTCCCTGGATGGTTGATGGCTTTGCTTGGTGCTGTGAAAGTGTTGAATTTCATCACTGGTGTCTACCTTCACTGAGAGCTGGTTGCTGCAGTAGAGAAAGTAGTCTGCATCTTCCACAGTATAGTCATGGGGTTGGCGTTGTACAGTGAGGGTTGATTAGCAGAGGATCTTTGTTTTTTGGCTATCAAATGTAAGCATGTATACTTAAGTGAATGAGTTGACTATAATTTGAGCTTGGCCTCCATTTATGTGCATTTACAAGTATCGTCTGAGTATAGCTGCTCGATGGCTGGATTTGGGGTGACTGATTAGCTGATATGAGTAACATTGTGGAAAGACTGAGTAAAGTGTCGTGGTGATATTGCAGCCTTGCTTGACACTGGGCTTTATTGACATTTGGCCAAGCGCATGATTTCCATGCTGCCATGTCGCTGACAATAGATGCAAGCACAATTTTTGACAGCAACCAAATTTGAGAATGATATTCTACCGTAGTACCTTTCAACTAATCGAGATGAATATGAAGTCACACATCGTGATTGCTGCTGCTCTCTAGATTGACGGATTGATGCACAGTGATGACTCCGTCCATTGTGTCTCACGATGGACATAACCCACATTGAGGTTCTGGGGCAGCTCTTCAGCATTGGGACCATGTTAGTTGAGGAGGGCCTCTGGGTTGACACTCCTTGTTGAGCCAGCAGGGAATCCCCCTTTGCAGGTACCGGACCTATTCTGAACACATTCTAACCTAAATGTACAGCCCTTCAAGAACCAAGTTTTGGACTTTGCAATTTTATTTAGCCATGGATGAACTTACAGCTATTACTTTGATTTTGTCAAAATTTGTTTGGAAAGAAAGTTCCTTTCTCGTGAGTCCATCCTAAGTTGTAGATTTTCTCCAAAGCATCTGATCCAGTAAAATGTATAGGATAGTTTTTGATTGATTTGAAGGTACTTCAAATCCCCACATTCCAAATTATTGTGTATCTTCCTTCAACTTTGTGTGGATCAAAGTTGGAATTAGTATATTTGACATTTTTCGTTCCTCTCTTTTTCAGTCTCTCTTTGTCCTTAAAATCTTGCTCCATATAACTTTTCTCTGAACTTGCTCTCAACAGGTTTGTTCTATTTTAGTTTATTTGTCCCTGGAGGTGTCTTTTTTTTCCTCCTCCAAATCATAAAAAAAGTTCAGAAGGGGCCCACTTGACCCACTGTGCCTGAACCCATTTTTTGTAAGAGCCTCTTCTCTCGTTCCACTCCCATTGCCCTACAATTTATTTGTTTCCAGAGAAAATCAGAAGTTCTGTTTTCCTCCCGCACTCCAAAGAGTTGCCATATTAATTGGACTCTTGCACACGTGCCTTCATCGGTCAGCACAGTGGTTGGGTCGTTATCTTATAGCTGTGAAAGACATCAGTAGGGGCCATTAGCCCTGGTATAGGAAGGATGTCATTAAACTGGAAATGATGGGTAAAAAGATTTATGAGATCTCGCGTGTTTGAATGTTAAGGATGGGCTGGATAGACTGAGTCTTTTTCCCCTGGAGCGAAGGAGTCTGAGGGAGTGTAGAGAATAATAAAACCAAGAGGGACATAGATAAGGTGAGTAGCTACTATCTTTTCCTTAGGGATGGGAGGTCAAAAACTAGAGGGCATTGTTTTAATGTGAGGGGCAAAGATTTAAACGGATCTAAGGGCTAACATTTTCCACACAGAGTGGCGCGTACATGGAACGAGCTGCCAGACGAAATGGCAAAGGCGGGTACAATTATGACACTTAAAAGACACTTGGACAGCGACATTAATAGGAAAGGTTTGGAAGGATAGAGGCCAGGCACAGACAGGTAGGCCTAGCTCGGTTGTGTAACAGTGGCGCAGTGATAGAGCTATTGCCTCAGCCCCAGAAACCTAGGTTCAGTCCTCTCCTGTCTATGTACAGCATGCACATTCTCCCTGTGACTTTATGGATTTCTTCCAGGTGTTCTGGTTTCCTCCCAATCCCAAAGACATGCAGGTTTGGAGGTTAATTGGTGTCTGCAAAATTGCCCCCAATTTGTAGGAAGTGGATGAGAAAGTAGGATAACCTAGAACTACTGTCAACATGTGATCGATGGTCGGCATAGACTTGGTGGGCCGATGGACCTATTTCCATCTTGTATTTCTAAACTAAACTTGATGAGTTGGGGTTGAAGGGCCTGTTTCCATGCTGTACAACTCTAACTCTATGATGTGCAGGTGAGGGGCAGAATCAGGAGAGAGTTGATCAGGGTATGGGGAGAATAAAAATAGCATTTGTGCAAGTAGTGCTTGATGGTCAGTACGCCGAATGGCTTGTTTCCGTGCTGTACATCTGACTCTAAAGTTTTCTTCCAGTTGCTGTCAGATCTACTTGCGACACTATTTGGGCTGTGAAATCCAGTTCACAGCAATTGTGGTTTACAGAAGGATGCTTGTTCTTTCTACCTTAATTCTTTTGCATGTTTTTGTATACCTGTGTCCTCTGCTGTCTCACCTGCCAGCCAAACCTGTTTCTCCCTATTTACTCTCATTTTCTGCCCTATCCAAAGACATGCATATATAAGTTTTAGGTTTTGGTCTTTTTATCGTTGTGGAGTTCTATTCTCTTTTGCTTCACATTTTATCCACTTGGTTACTAAGAAAGTGCCATTCCAGAGGACTTGCTTTGCTCTTTAATCTGGATTACACAAGTCAAATTTTGGTTTCAATTTTTTTCCTTTATGCCTCTGCACTTACTATCTGATCTAACAAAAGTCAGACAAAGATTGCACTATCCCATTTTTTGAATAGCTATGTCATTTTAATGACTGAATGATCAGATTTTTTTTCATTTCAATTTTGTATATATCCTATTGAATATATTTTAAAAAGGCAGGGACGATAACTACTCCTTGAAGGAAGTGAACACAGCCACTTCTGTTTAATAGCACAGCATCTGCACTTAAAATAGTGTTGTAACATGAAAATCACTTTTGAGGTGCTTCACTGAGGTGTAGTCGGGCAGAAGTAGATGTTGGCCAATGCAATAGACCTTGGGAGGGTGACTAAAATCGTGGCTTTAAGGAATACCTGGCAGGAACAGAGGTTTAGAGCACCGTTTCTATGGCTTTGGCTAAGTTTGAAGGTTTTGCTGCCAAATCCATAGCAAAGGGAATAGTGATGTAAGTGTGTTGGTGGTTTGAAGACCAGAATTACACAAAAGGAGAATTTTGGCCTCCCAAATAGAGCTGGTGATTACATTTGGAGGAAAGAAGCCATGAAAATATTCTGACACAACCATGAGAACTTCAGATTGGAGGTCTCAGGAGGCCAAGAGCAAATGCAGGTTTACATAGTCAAGGGTACAATAGTTTCGTAGAAAGGTGTGCAAAGTCAGATTTAGGCCAGCAAACATTTGAAAGACAAATTATGTTAGTCTCATTTTTATTCTCCTCACGTGCTCACCTCAATTTATTTGCATCAGTTTTCACCACAGAGAACATTGCAATATTCCTGGTGGATTAATATTGGTACTGGTTTATTTTTGTCATGTACTGAGATATAGTAAAAATAGTTGTTTGCGTGCTAGCCAGTCAAATCATTATTTACAGTACAATAGGTAGAGCAAAGGGAAAAATACCAGAATGCCAAAAATGACAAGGTGCTGGAGTAACTCAGAGGGTCAAGCAGCATTACTGGAGAACCAGGATAGGTGATATTACAGGTGGGACCCTTTTTCAGGCTTCAGGGAGGGAGGAGGGGGGTGGGGGGGAGGGAGAGAGAAGATAGCTGGAAGAAAGGAGACATGGGATAAAGCCCGGCAAATAATAGGTTGATAGACACAAAACGCTGAAGTAACTCAGCGGACAGGCAGCATCTCTGGGGAGAAGGAATGGGTGATGTTTCGGGTCGAGACCCTTCTTCAGACTGGTTAGGGATAAGGGAAAAGAGAGATATAGTCAAGTCAAGTCAAGTCAATTTATTTGTATAGCACATTTAAAAACAACCCACGTTGACCAAAGTGCTGCACATCTGACCAGGAAAAAAAAAAAGAAACATACAGTGGCAGGCAGCCAGACATTGAGTGCAAGCTATCCTAGCAGAATCTGAGGTGCTGTTCCTCCAGTTTGCGTGTGGCTTCACTCTGGCAATGAAAGAGGCCCAGGACAGAGAGGTCAGTATGGGACTAGGAAGAGGAGTTAAAATGATTAACAACTAGTCGGCCTTGACTGACTGAGCTCCGTGTTCCACGAAATGGCCACCAAATCTACACTTTGTCTTGCCAATGTACAGGAAGCCACATCGGGAATACTGGATGCAGGAGTCGAGGTTAGAGAAGGTGCATGTGAACCTCTGACAAACTTGGAAGGACTGTTGGGGTCCTTGGGTAGACACATGGCGGGGCGTATAGGGACAGGTGTTGCATCTCCTGCGGTTACAAGGGAAAGTACTGGGGAGGGGGTGGTTTGGGTGGGAAGGGATCAGTGATCCAAGGAGTTGTGGACGGAACAGTCTGGAATGCGGAAAGGGGCGGGAATGGGAATATGTGATTGGTAGTGGGATCATGTGGGAGCTTCACAATTCACAACCTTTCAATGCATTTGTCTCACACCTTCTGTCTTTTCATTTCCAGCCTTTGTCCAACCATCTGCCTAAAAAATTCCCTCACCAGAATCTACCTATTACTTGCCAGGCTTTGTCTTGCCCTTCCTCTCTTTCAGCTTGCTCCCCCCCCTCCAACCACCACCAGTCTGAAGAAGGGTCCCGACCTGTAACGTCACCTATGCCCGTTCTCTAGAAATATTGTCTGACCCGCTGAGTTACTCCAGTGTTTGTCTTTTTTGTTACCAGCACCTGCAGTTCCTTGTGTCTCTAGAATGCAGAAGATAGTGTTGTGGCATTATGTTACAGACAGAGTGCAGACTTGTAAAAAGGTGCATGGTCCACAATGAGGTAGATTGGGAAATAAAACAAAAGTCTATAATAGGATTGGAGCCAATACATTCATCAGACTAATACTTGGGATGAAAGGATTGATCTAACAAGAGAAGCTGGATTCTTCCTTGAAGTTTAGAAGAATAAGGGATGACCTTATTCAAACATACAATATGTTAAGGGGGATTGGCCGTTGATATTGGGATGTTTGCATTAATGAGGGGATATAGCTAGAGATCCTGCCTGACCCCTGAGTTACTTCAGCACTTTACCTTGTTTGGAAAAAGTTGAAATGGTTTCCCATGCAGTCATTTTATCCCTTTGTGATTAGTCAGTAGCACAATGCTGTTTCTTATGTTCCTATGATTTTGCATTGCTGAATATGATTCTGAATCAGTGTGGCCAAGCTAAGGCAGTCCTGAGGCTTGACATTTCACCAAAGTTGAATATTGCAGTGATTTGAGCTGATTGAAATCAGCGGGTGCAAATTGTGCATGTTAAGCTAAAAAAAATAAATCTTTTTTTCCAGTAGACTATGGATTGAAACCATGTGTGCATGCATATTTTGAAAATGATTTATTCTTGGGTATATCTAAAGCGAAGTGTTTATTATTTACAATGCAATAACATCCAAACTGTTTGATAATTATACCAACTATGTTTCTTATATGACTGGCATATGGAAAGAGTATATTTGCCTGAATATGCGATTTGCTTGTTGTGAACTTCACAGTTGAGAATAGTTTTTAATCATGTCCATGTCTCCTTCCAGAGAATGTGCAGAAGGCTCGAGTATAATTGTGAAGGTGGATGACAAAGTTGCCAGCATCAGAAATGTCAGGGTAAGTGGGCTTATGTTGTGTATATTTCAATTCAGATAATATCTAACATTACATCTAAACAATTTTGAAAACATAGAAAATGCTGGAAAACCCAGCAGGTCAGGCAGCAACTGTGGAAAGAGAAGCAGTGAATGCCTCGGGTTCCTGACCCTTTAACAAACCTACTAAGTCTTTCCAGCATGTTCAACCTGATTTTTAAGTTACAGCATATTTATTTCAGAGTTCCAGCATTTGCAGTTTTTATTTGATTTATTGTCATGTCAAGTCAAGTCAAGTCAATTTTATTTGTATAGCACATTTAAAAACAACCCACGTCGACCAAAGTGCTGTACATCAGTTCGGGTACTAAGAACGAACATACAATGGCACACAAACATAACAGCACATACATAAACAGTTCACAGCGCCCCCTCAGAGGGCCCCAAACGCTAGGGAGTAGAAATAGGTTTTGAGCCTGGACTTAAAGGAGTCAATGGAGGGGGCAGTTCTGATGGGAAGAGGGATGCTGTTCCACAGTCTAGGAGCTGCAACCGCAAAAGTGCGGTCACCCCTGAGCTTAAGCCTAGACTGCGGGATAGTCAGTAGCCCCAAGTCGGCCGACCTGAGGGACCTGGAGATAGAGTGGTGGGTTAGAAGATTTTTGATATATGGGGGGGCAAGCCCGTTTAGGGCTTTGTATGTGAATAGGAGGAGCTTGAAGTTGATTCTGTACCGTACTGGGAGCCAGTGGAGAGAGGCCAGAATCGGGGTGATGTGGTCCCTTTTACGGGTACCCGTCAGGAGTCTCGCTGCGGCGTTTTGGACCAATTGCAGGCGGGACAGGGATGATTGGCTGATGCCAGTGTATAGGGAGTTGCAGTAGTCTAGGCGGGAGGAAATGAATGCGTGGATGATTTTTATCAATGTCGTCAAATTGGAGGAATGGTTTGATTTTAGTTATGGTACGAAGCTGGAAGAAGCTGGCTTTTACCACAGCATTGACTTGCTTGTCAAATTTTAATGCAGAGTCAAATATCACGCCAAGGTTTTTGACATGCGGTTTGACTAGGGAGGATAGTGATACAGAGAAAAACGTTTTTTTATACTTTCCAGGCAAATCGTACCATAGTAAACAGGTAGTGCAAAAGAGAAAATGAACAGATTGCAGTACATGGTGTTACAATGTCCACGGTTAAAAAAAACGGTAGGGAATTGTTCTCCATGTCTAATTCTGACATCGCAAACTATCCCGTTTTCTTTCAAAGTTTTTTTGTGAGCAGATGAGAGGTTTTGTAAACAGGAAATGTTTCAAGCAACTAAGCCACTGAATGCTGACAGTTAACATTTTTAAGTCTATACTAAAACGTATAATGCTAAAATCTGACCTTTTACATAAATTATCATCTTTGCATTTTTAGTCTATTTAGTGTAGCAATTGTTAGAATTGGATAACATGAGGAACAGTTGTTGATTTCTTAATTCCTTTTAAAATTTACAAAGAGAAATTGGCACAAGCCTGTTTTACCAATTACCTAAAGTTTTTTCTTTATGGGTGTTCTTGGGAATGGAGATAAAGAATAATTCTTGTATTAAGGGAAGGTGTCTTTTAGTTTAGTCCCAAGGGATGTTGCAACAATGAAGGTGGCCAAAGCTGGGGAGGTTAATTAAGGTTAATTGGAAATCTAGGGTCACTGTTGTCAACTCCAGTGCAGAGAACTCTACATCTTGAGCAGAAAATTCAATTTATTTAATTGGAGGATCTACTTATGGATCTAATTATGCTTCACCAGGAAGAGCTATTTGACAGGAAAATAAACTATCAAAGAGCAGGTGTTATATCTCGTGTAGTTGTGTGGGAAGATGCTATGGGATGGAAAATTGAATCTGGAGTGACAGTGGTAAGAGGAGAAGGGGAGTGGAGGGGACGGGAAGATACATATGGTTGTGGTGTCATGTTGGAAGTGTCAGAAGTTATTGTCGAGGATCTGATGAATTCAGAGGTTGGTGGAGTGGAAGGATGTGACAGAGATGGGAAAACTGGGAGAATGGAAATGGAGTTCTGCAAGAAGCTGGGTTGGGGAAGGTGTGGTTCAGCTAGCTGTGGGAGCTGATGGACTTGCAGCTAACCCATCCTCAGAGGTGCAGATGGAGATAATGAGAAATTACGGGAAGAGTCAAATTTAGAGCAGTGACTGAGTGTAGGGCGGAATTTGGCAGAAAAAGTTAATATTGCATTATATGCAAATTCAAGCAATATTGATCGTCATCAATGTACCAGAAAAGAGGCTTGGGATAGATTACCCCGAGCTAAAGTAAAAGAAGGAATGTTCAATGTATCCCATCAGGAGACAGATAGCTTGAACTGTGCAGGGATTTTCTCAGTTCCAGGTTTGATTTTTTTTTTAAGGAAGTGAATTGGTTTATTTATGAGAACGAGTTCAGCCATAGAGCTAAACAGCACGGAAACAGGCCCTTGCTGATCAAGATATCTAACCTAGGCGCATATTCCTCCAAACCTACATATAACATGTAACATAAGATGTTATAATGTGGATTAGTGTAAATGGATGGTTAATTCTTGGAGCAGACTTGGTTGGCTGAAGGGACTGTTTTGGTACTGCAAGAATCTGAGAGAACCAGAGTGGAATTGAGTCATTCTCAACCCCGAGGGTCTTCTTGTATTTCTGACAGGGGATGTATTTTGGGATCTTGGGGAGAAGTCTGTGGGTGGGTGGGGCACTGTAAAAGATCTCCAGAGAAGTTGTACTTGGTGACTGGAACTATTGGCTTGATGCTCTGGTGGAACCACCATTTTATTTTATTTCTTGCTTTGCATGTGGTTTTTCTGAACATTTTGTCCTGACCTTCAGCAGTCCCATTGTACAACCAGTTACCAGCAGTTGCTCAACAGTAGCCCGAGATAACCAAACCTCTATTTTTCTTTGTTCTTCTGAACAAGAATTCTTTTCTCATGCTTACATATTTATCGGCTTAGCCACAGGAAATGTCTCATTCAAATCTAATATGTTTGATCTCATGATGTGCATCACTCATATGTGGAGCAACTGAATATATTTATTCTCGGTTTTATTCTAAGCTTATTGTACTGCATTTATGTAGCACCTTTCATGACCATGAAGCATTCCAAAGCACATGGCCAAGGTGTACCTTTAGAGCTACATTACTGTAGTGAATTCACAAAAGGAGCTCTAATTCTGCATTTATGAAGATTTTACAGGGATACCTTTCTAGTGTAATGTTATAAAATATTTTGAATTAAAAGGAAAATGATATTAATAAAATTGCTAAATAATTAAGTATGGCACGCCATTATAAGTGATCAACATGTAAGCCATCGCATTGAATGGCAATGGTATTATTGTCCTCCCTGATTGAAGTGCCTTGATCCTTTGTGTCTATTACCTGGCTCTGATCATTTACTGCTAGTTGGCTGCTTCAACTCATATTGTCACCTTTCTCAGACTCAAAAAGTATAATGGACCATAAACTAATATGAAAAAATAGTTAATAGAATTGACAAACTGTACAGTGTGTGGTGCAAGGAATCTAGAATATCTATTTAGTAAATGAAATTTGTTTTGAATTCTGTTCCAGCTCGACCCACGGGTTGATAGCCCTGGCGATTCAAGGCAGCGTAATATAGAGTTTAGCTTTGATTACTGTTACTGGTCAGTGGATTCTGACTCTGCTAATTTTGCACCTCAGGAACTGGTGAGTAATATGGGCTGTTATTCAATTTTCTTAGATATTAATAATATATACCCATTTTTTTAGAAATCACTGTTTATGCCTTGTTATGCTTTAAATATTCTAAACCAGATCTGTAGACTTGCAATAAATATGTTTTGGAGTCTAAATACTTTTAAAATTACAGTTTTCACTTGCTTGTAATCTGTTTTCTAAATGATAAATTGATATCACATTGTACCAACTGAACAGAATACCAACTCAGACCTGTCAACCCTTCCACTGGCCCGGCCTGGCCGCTAGCCTTGCCTCACCTCGCCGCTCGCCCGGCCACACCCGGCCTCGCCTTGCCGCTGGCCCGGTCTCACCTCATCCCTTGCCGCTGGCCTCGCCTCTCACCCGGCCTTGCCGCTCGCCTCGCCACTGGCCTAGCTTTGCTGCGGAGCGTGAGGCCTGTTGATGTTGAGGGGTTGGGGTGTGCGGGAGGGGGGCAGTGGAGTTGGAGGAGGGAGTGAGGGTCGGGGGGGGGGGGGGGTGGGGGAGGAGAGCTGGGGGAGTGGATTTAGGGGGATGGGGGGGGGAGTAGGGTTGGATCGTTGTGATTTGCTGTTGAAGACCACTGGAGCAAGTATGTATTCAATTAAATTAGGTATGTGCAGTTTTTTTTATGAGACTATATTCTTCATAACTTAGTCATACATTTTATGACAATTGTTCTTTTATTCAATTCCAAGAGAATTGGGATGTGTAAGGAAAAAGCAAAATAGAAAAAACAAAACAAAACAATTTTTTCTTTGTTGTAAAAAGTATTTCTGTTCAATAACCTTTCTATAATAGTAGAATATACTCATGATAGGCCTGACATTGTACATGTAGTACAAGAACTACAGACTGTTGGAAATAATAGTCGTTTTTCACACGTGAATGTAGCACAGCACGTACGCCCATTTTCTGAAAAGTTGCATTACGCGCCATATTATGAATTTTGATGTAAAATTCTGAATTTTGGACATCAAAATTCTGAATTTGTAAAATCAAATGTTGGTAGGTCTGCCAACTGGACTGAAATTAAATTAAAATAGTAAGTTGCAAAGCTATTTACGATGAACTGACAAGTCAGTTGAAAGTCATTCCTTCTCTCCTGAGATGCTGCCTGACCCGCTGAGTTACTCCAGCATTTTGTGAATAAATACCGTTGATTTGTACCAGCATCTGCAGTTATTTTCTTACACAAGTCAGTTGAAAATAGTCATGCAGGATGTAAATCACAGCTGCTAATTTGCTGGGAGTGTCTGTTTCATGTTGCAGCTGCTGACTCTTTTCATCCCTTTAAATTGTATAATAACTGGATAATTACCACTAATCAGTTTGTAATCCAATCAGCTTTGTGGGGGAACACAGGTGATAATGTAAACCACAACACAAAAAAAAACTAGGTTGGTTATGTTTGTCACCTGGATGCAAGTACTATTATCAAATTCAGCATGAGATGCATTTCTTCCAACAACTTGTGTTGATTTCAAATTCCCCTATGACTTTTATTTTTCTGTGTTTGTGGTGGTGTGCTGAAATATTGCTGCATGTGATATGAAAAAGGATGCACTTAATTATATGATCCCAGACCTCCAATGTACTTGGGTCCAGTTTAGAGATACATCATGGATCATCTATTCCCACCCGTTCTATGGTCTCCCGCTTTCTCATCCACTCACTAGAAATTAGGGATGATTGTACAAAGGCCAATTAACCTACAAATACGCACATCTTTAGGATGTGGGAGGAACCCAGAGGAAACCCACGCAGTCACAGGGAGAATGTGCAAACTTCACACAGACAGCATCTGAGGTCAAGATCGAACTCTGGTCTCTGCTGCTGTAGGGCAGCAGCTGTGTCATTACTATTGTGATTTTGAGAAAGGTTTATTTAATGCAAGTGCAGTTTATAATTGGATAGTATGAATGTTAATTACGAACAAACCAAAAACAAATCAGGAAAAATCTTTCCCTGGGAGTTTGATTGTTGACGACTAATTCATTAATGGCAAGGAATAGTTTTTCTTGTTGCAAAATCAATGATCTTCCACACCAATAGCAAAGCGATGTAGCATGAACTAGGAAATCCTTGAGGAAAATAAAAACTTTTAAAAGATGAGCTTTTTTAGCTTTTGCTATATGTAATGTTTCTTGGGTAGATAAACAAATCAATTTATTTATGTGTAAAAGTAGAAAGCATCTAAAATTTAATTTGTGTTGGTTTGCAGAGTTTGTTATGGGAGAGAGATTTTCTTCTACTGTGAATCTCAATGCCTGCACTTTAATTTGATAACCTGCATTCCTGGTGGGAATAAAAATCTGACTTTTCTTGCTGAAAGTTAATGGTCGCATTAACTTCAGTGATTTTCTCCCCCAATGCTTTTCCTAACCTGAGTACTTTGGCTGACTTCCTCTTCTCTTTATTGCAAACTCTAAACATAGCAGAAATATTCTCTAATATTTGCCTCCTATTTATCCTATATTTTCTCTTCAAAATCTTGTTGGAGCCTTGTACTTCATGTATATATGAACCTTTGCTTAGGTATATTTGTAGGACTGAGTCACATCCTAATATTTAATGTCCTTTCAATAATGTCACAATGTGCTAAGTAACTTAGAAGTTTTTAAATATGAATAATATTGATGGTCTTTATGTGCTAAGTATTAATTAAGTATGAGAACCGTACCTTCATAGATTAATTTGTCTTTCTTAAGAGACTTCAAAGCTTTTCAAATTGGCTTATCAAATGTATTATGTTAGAAGTTGTATTAAGCGTTCTGTGGCTTGCACAAAGGGATGACAAGTCTGAGCATGCCATTTGCTGCCTATGAGGGATGTTTTAAATCCTTCTAAATCCACTATAGATTACTGGGATTGATATTTCTATTGAATGCCAGTAATAAATTAGGGGGTTTGAATTGATCATTTGAAGTATTAATCCTTCAGATGTTTTAATAAGGCTGCTAGCATTTAATGCTGGAAAAATATTGTGGAGGAAGTATATAAATCTGTTACTGGAATCAAAATGTGCAGAGTTTTTATTTAGAGGGTGTTTTAGTGGTTTCTTTGTTTCTTAATGTGTGCTTTGAACAGGTAATAAAAGGTAAATGTGGTAAGGGGATTTGGTTATCAGGTATATTTATTTTGAAACTTAAGAAGATGAGGGGTTCTGTTGCAAGTGACCATAATGTTGTACCGCAGCTAACAAATGCATACATTAGTGTTCCACATGTGTCCTCCATTCCATTGGTGAGACCAAGTGTATATTGGGTGAATATTTTCCCAAACGTTTGTGCTCAGTCCACCAAGACCTGCTGGATCTCTTAGTTGCAAACCATTTTAACACCCTTTCCCATTCCCATGCCGACATAGAAACATAGAAACATAGAAAATATGTGCAGGAGGAGGCCATTTGGCCCTTCGAGCCAGCACCGCCATTCTTTGTGATCATGGCTGATCATCTACAATCAGTAACCTGTGCCTGCCTTCTCCCCATATCCCTTGATTTCCACTAGCCCCTAGAGCTCTATCTAACTCTCTTTTAAATTCATCCAGTGAATTGGCCTCCACTGCCTTCTTTGGCAGAGAATTCCACAAATTCACAACTCTCTGGGTGAAAAAGTTTCTTCTCACAGTTTTAAATGGCCTCCTCTTTATTCTTGGAGTGTGTCCCCTGGTTCTGGACTCCCCCAACATTGGGAACATTTTTCCTGCATCTAGCTTGTCTAGTCCTTTTATAATTTTATACATCCACGGGATTTTCTCCGCCGGCGGGGGCTTCAATGTCGGGAGCCCCGACCGCCCCGACGTGGCAACTCCAACAGCCTGACCGCGGGAGAAGACGGCAGGGGAAGAGAAAAGACATTCTGGCCTTCCATCACAGTGAGGAGGTGACTGGAGGAGACTCACTGTGATGGATGTTTCTTTTGTTTGGTGTTAGTTTATGATTGTATGTGTTATTGCATTTTTATTGATTATTCTTATTGGTCTTATTGTTGAACTGCGGGTAATGTTTCATTTCACGACACATTTATGTGTATGTGACAAATAAACGACTATTGACTATTGACTATTGATCTCTATAAGATCCCCTCTCATCCTTCTAAACTCCAGTGAATACAAGCCTAGTCTTTCCAATCTTTCTTCATATGACAGTCCCTCCATCCCAGGGATTAACCTCGTGAACCTACACTGCACTGCCTCAAGGCGGCACGGTAGCGCAGCGGTAGAGTTGCTGCTTTACAGCGAATGCAGCGCCGGAGACTCAGGTTCGATCCTGACTACGGGTGCTGCACTGTAAGGAGTTTGTACGTTCTCCCCGTGACCTGCGTGGGTTTTCTCCGAGATCTTCGGTTTCCTCCCACACTCCAAAGACGTACAGGTATGTAGGTTAATTGGCTGGGTAAATGTAAAAATTGTCCCTAGTGGGTGTAGGATAGTGTTAATGTACGGGGATCACTGGGCGGCACGGACTTGGAGGGCCGAAAAAGGCCTGTTTCCGGCTGTATATATATGATGATGATAATAGCAAGGACGTCCTTCCTCAAATTAAGGAGACCAAAACTGCACACAATACTCCAGATGTGGCCTCACCAAGGCCCTATACAACTGCAGAAGGACTTCTTTGCTCCTGCACTCAAATCCTCTCGTTATGAAGGCCAACATGCCATTAGCTTTCTTCACTGCCTGCTGTACCTGCATGCTTACTTTCAGTGACTGGTGTACAAGGACACCAAGGTCTCGTTGCACTTCCTCTTTACCTAATCTGACACCATTGAGATAATAATCTGCCTCCTTATTTTTGCCACCAAAGTGGATAACCTCACATTTATCTACATTATACTGCATCTGCCATGCATCTACCCACTCACTCAACCTGTCCAAATCACCCTGCAACCTCCTAACATCCACTTCGTAGCTCACACTGCCACCCAGCTTTGTGTTATCCACAAACTTGCTAGTGTTACTTCTAATTCCATCATCCAAATCATTAATATAGTAAATAGTTGTAGCCCAGCACCGAGCCTTGTGGCACTCCACTTTCCACTGCCTGCCAATCTGAAAATGACCCGTTTATTCATACTCTTTGCTTCCTGTCTGCCAACCAATTCTCTACCATGTCAATACCTTACCCCCAATACCATGTACTCTAATTTTGCTCACCAACCTCCCGTGTGGTACCTTATCAAAGGCTTTCTGAAAGTCTAGATACACTACATCCACTGGCTCTCCTTCATCCATTTTACTAGTCACATCCTCAAAAAATTCCAGAAGATTAGTCAATCAGGATTTCCCCTTCATAAATCCATGCTGACTTGGACCAATCCTTTTACCGCTATCCAAATGCGCCGCTATTACCTCTTTAATAATTGACTCCAGCATCTTCCCCACCACCGATGTCAGGCTAACTGGTCTTTAATTCCCCGTTTTCTCTCTCGCTCCTTTCTTGAAAAGTGGGATAACATTAGCTACCCTCCAATCCACAGGAACTTATCCTGAATCTATTGAACATTGGAAAATGATCACCAATGCGTCCACGATTTCTTGAGCCACCTCCTTGAGTACCCTGGGATGCAGACCATCAGGCCCTGGGGATTTATCAGCCTTCAGTCCCATCAGTCTACCCAATACTATTTCTCGCCTAATGCAAATTTCTTTCAGTTCCTCTGTCTCCCTTGATCCTCTGTCCACTAGTACATCTGGGAGATTGTTTGTGTCTTCCTTAATGAAGACAGATCCGAAGTACCTGTTCAACTCTTCCGCCATTTCCTTGTTACCCATAATAATTTCACCCATTTCTGCCTTCAAGGGACCCACATTTGTCTTTACCATGACCTTTCTGCCAGGGGCTTCCTCCATTGCCTGAGTGGAACAAATTTAATTTGCTCCCTTCCCTCTGCCCCCTTCCACCGATAGTCCTTCCCCTGGCTTCGTGTTTCACGCCTCTTCATATCTCTTTATTTCACATTGTCTTTTCATCTCTGGCCTTTGTTCAACCATCTGCCAATCAGCTCCCTCCCCCCTTCACCTACTGCCATTCTTTGTTCTGCCCCAAAGTTTCTTCTAGTTTTCTCCTCTCTACTACAATCACTCCAAAGAAGGGTTCCCACCTGAAACCTTGACTGCACATGTTCTCCAGAGATGCTGCCTGACCCAGTGAGTCACTCTAGTACTTTGGGGCTTTTTCACATAAATGCGCAGTTCACTTTTGAATGCAGAATCAAGTGACCTTTCTCATCTTATAATTGCAGCAAAATTTGGTTATGTTCTGTGCAAGGATGACAAATGCTTCTTGAAGAGTTTACCTAAACAGCCACAATGCGCAAAATGTTATTTTTGGCCCCTCGGCTGATGGAGACATTCTGATAAAGAAAAATAGAAATGTAATCTGACTGAATTTAATTAATCTAATTGGAATAATGGCTTTTGTATTTTTTATTTTCCTGTTTCAGGATTGGCAAGGAAGTGAAGTTAGCAGGAAACTGCAGGGCTGTAGCAATGGCAACAATAGCTTTACATCAAATGGTTTGGAAATTGCAACAGCAAAACAAGTTGTTTTCTAAATTGATGTATGGTGATGTTTACTTTGCACACAGGCAGTATTCTGAATCCTGTGAGCTCGTCTCAATCCAGACCACAATTCCCTTTTTCTTGAACTACCAATCCAATCAATTCTTTAGTGTTCACATGGTTTCGGCTGGAACCACTGATCAATATTTTGGACAGCTTCAAAACTTTCTGCTAAACAATGTGGCAGCAGCCAGTGCTAACTTTCTCATCTTAAAGGGCCTATCCCACTTAGGCGATTTTTTTTAGGTGACTGCTGGCGACTGTCATAGTCGTAGCAAGTTGCCGAAAAACCGGCCACTGACCCCCCCCCCCCCCCCCCCACGACAGGCTACAACAACTTACCACCTAGTCGACGTCAAGCTAAGGCAAGTTACCGACAACCGGCAACCCAATCGTCGTGACTTAGGGCGTCCACCTATGACCGCACCTACGACAACCTCCGACCACACAGGTGACAACCTACGAAAACTGAAGTCAACCTACGTCTACCCGCGACAAGCTACGACCCTGTCGGCGACAACTGAAGTCAATTCACGTCATTTTGGCCTCCGGTTTTGACGCCGGTACCTGTCGGTGGTTGAAGTAGGTTGTCGCCAATGGAATTCACCGAAGCCATCAAAAGTGACAACCTACGTCACTTGGCGACAACCTGGCGACAACCTATGAAAGCACCTATGTCAGGAGACGTCAAGCTGCACTGTAAGGAGTTTGTACGTTCTCCCCGTGACCTGCGTGGGTTTTCTCCGAGATCTTTGGTTTCCTCCCACACTCCAAAGATGTACAGGTATGTAGGTTAATTGGCTGGGTAAATGTAAAAATTGTCCCTAGTGGGTGTAGGATAGTGTTAATGTACGGGGATCGCTGGGCGGCACGGACTTGGTGGGCCGAAAAGGCCTGTTTCCGGCTGTATATATATGATAAGCTACGATCATTGGCGTCAAACCAACAGTCGCCAAATTTTTTTAAACATCTCAAAATCCAGCGGCTACCAAAAAACGCTACGACTCTTTAGAGAGGACTCACGACTGTACAGGCAACACCCCCGGCGACCGTGTGGCAACAGCCTAGTTGCCTAAAAAATCGCCTAAGTGGGACAGGCCCTTAACTCAGTCCATGTATCCTCAGGGCACAGTTCATTGGTCCATCCAATGTTAAATCTTGCTGTCATCATTCTGTATTTGTTTTTTCTATCTGCACTTTCTCTGTAAGTATAAACGCGGTAACATTGTATTCCGCACTGATATTCCTCGGTGCACGAGGGAGCCAGGGATCTTTGGCCGCAGTGTGTTAAAGGGAGTGTGACAAGCATCACCTGTCCTGCTGTGTTACTCCAGCATTTTGTGTCTATCTTTGGTGTAAACCAACATCTGCAGTTCCTTCCTACAGAGTAGACTATTGACGTTTTACTGGAGTCAAATTTAACCCATTTGTTATAGAATCATAGAATGATACAGTGTGAAAACAGGCCCTTCGGCTCAACTTGTCCACACCAGCCAACATGTCCCCGCTACACTTGTCCCATCTGCCTGCATTTGGTCCATATCCCTCCAAGCCTGTCCTATCCATATACCTGTCTAACTGCTACTTAAACTTTGGGATAGACGCAGCCTCAACTACCTCCGCTGGCAGCTTGTTCCATACACCCACCACACTTTGTGTGAAAAAGCTACCCCTCAGATTCTTATTAAATCTTTCCCCCTTCACCTTAATGTGCCACTTATAATGAATCATGTTTAATTCATGCTGCCATCATTTTGTGCCATCATTCATGCTGCCATCATCCCACTTGCTCCTCAATACTTAAACATTTGGTCCTTGGTTTTGTTTACTGTACTGTTGTACAGTTTGCTAATTTGGACTCCCCACCTTCCATCTTGCTTCAAATTCAATACAAAAAATGGGAAATTCTGGAATGGAGCCACCTGCAACACCACAACTCCTTCAAAATTTTCAGTAACTTGTATTCTCTTTCTCTCAATATCAATTTGACGTGCAAAAGGGGATTGAAGAAATTTAAATTAATATTTTGAACGTGTTTTGGATTAAAATCCAATAATGAATTGATTCAGGAAGCAAGTTATTGCTACGGTAGGTTTCAATATGTTGTTACCAACAATTCGGGAGGTTTCAATATCTTGCTGATCAGCAGGGAATGGTGAGGTGCTGTTCCTCAATCTTGTGTTGGACCCCATTGGAAAAGCAAGGGAGGCCAGAGTGGAATGGAAAATGAAAGTGGCAGGCAATGGGAAGCTTGGGGTCCCCCTGCAGATTGGGTGCAGGTACACCAGGTATATGTCCATAAGTATCTAAAGGTGGCAGCGCATGTAGAAGAGGTTTAAAAATATATACTTTCTGGATCCTGACATTCATCGGCTAGGCATAGAAGACAGAAGAGCATGGAAATCATAGTGCACGTTTACAAAGAGCATTTGTGTTGCAGCTGGGGCACTGTGCAGTTCTGGTTGCCAAGCTATAAGGAGGAGATGACTGCAGTGGAGAGGGTGCAGAGTAGATATACCAGGTTGATACCTGGGTTGGTCTGCTTCATTTACGAGGTGGGACAGGGCGGGCTATGTTTGTTGTTCTTGGCATGGCGGAGGTTGAGGAGAAACCCGGCAGAAGTGTACAAAATAAGGGGCATAAGTAGGGTGGATAATGAAGAACTCTGGGGGTTGCTGGAATCTTGAGCAAAAATAAAGTGGATTGGTCCTGACCTAAAATGTTATCTGTCCATTTTCCCCCACAGATGTTGCCTGACCCACTGAGTTATTTCAGCAGTTTGTGTAATGAGACATCCTTCTCCAAAACCGATATTAAAATTGGAATTCCTAGATTTAAGGTGAAAAGTAAGATGTTTAGAGGGCATCCGAGGGGTTTTCATCTGCTGGGTGTTGGAAGCTGGCCCACATTGCTTAAAAAGGAGATGGAGGCAACACATCATATATACGGACAAGCACTTGAATTACCACAGCATAAAAGGCTACAAGCGCTGGTAAATGGGGTCAGTGTAGACTGGTACTTGATAGTTATTCCAGTCGTGGTGGGTTACAGGGCCTATTTCTGTGCTTTGAGGCTCTATGGAAGCAGACAGTGAAGCACATTAAATGGTGACATGCAGTGTTAAATTTTCTTTAATCCTACATGAATGCTTCAAGTCTATAAATTCATGTCTAGCTGGTGGTTATTATTAGAAAATAACTGCAGATGCTGGTACAAATCGAAGGTATTTATTCACAAAGTGCTGGAGTAACTCAGCAGGTCGACCCGAAATGTCACCCATTCCTTCTCTCCCGAGATGCTGCCCGACCTGCTGAGTTACCCCAGCACTTTGTGAATAAATACCTTCGAATGGTGGTTATTATTGTTGTTTCGCTACATTTTTAATCTTTTTCATTAAAAATGTGCTTTGGTTATGAATGATGGTCTCTTGAAGCAGAGGTCTGAGACAGAGTTGATCGAGCTGAAGAATTCTGGTGGCAGGAAGAATAATGTCCAAAGTTCCTGCTGTTTTTTCTTTGTTATTGCACGCAGGATGTGTTCACGTTTGCTTTCTACATCCCCAACTCCACACCATTCCTCATCATGTAATCCTTTGGGCTTCAAATTGAATAACTTCAAAGAGTCTTCAGGGAATTCATTGGGAATTGTCAGTGTACCGTGCATTTCCCATTGACCCAGTCCACACATTTGTAACAGGGCTAAATATATCTGCTCAGAACATAATGCAGAATCTTGTGAGCTTCAAAACATAAACTATTTTTCGAGTTAGAATTTCTTTCCTCCTCATCTTAATTGTACAAAACTGCATACCCGGCTTCCTGTCTGCATTATGTTTAAAAATAGTTCTGCGTTTCCTTGATTTTGCTCCAGGTTTATAGCGTGTTAGCTGTCGTAATTAGTCTCATTAGTGTTTAATTCAACAACAAGGTGTTTGTATTTGTATATTTGCAATTATAGTAAGGCCTTGAGGATTACAATGTTCTTTAATTTGTTGACTTTCAATTACTGCTGTACATTTAGATAACAATTTTCAAACTTCCCCTGTACCTTGCAAACAGTTAGCTCCAAAACAATTGGCAAACAAGCAGGAGGAGTATTGTGCAAACAGCAAGACTAAAAAAGTATAAGAAAATAACTGCAGATGCTGGTACAAATCGATTTATTCACAAAATGCTGGAGTAACTCAGCAGGTCAGGCAGCATCTCGGGAGAGAAGGAATGGGTGACGTTTCGGGTCGAGACCCTTCTTCAGACCCTTCTCTCCCGAGATGCTGCCTGACCTGCTGAGTTACTCCAGCATTTTAAGACTAAAAAAGTGTTGGGTTACACGTCTCCTGTAGCAATGCTGACTTGAGATAGAAAAAAGGATACGCAGTGCTGGAGTAACTCAGCGGGCCAGGCAGCTTCCCTGGAGAACATGGATAGCTAATGTTTCAGGTCGAGACCCTTCTTCAGACTGATTGTGGAGGGAGGGGGGAAGAAAGCTGGAGGAGAGGAGGGGCAGGCCAAGCAGGACAGGTATTAAGTAAACACAGGCAGATGGTTGGACAAAGACCAAAAATGCAAAAACCAGATGTGGGACAAAAGGATTGAAGAGTTGTGGATTGTGAAGCCAGAGGAAGGAATGGAGGGGAGGGGAGAAATAGATGCGATTCCAGGTGGATCATGGGGAGGGGGTGGGGTTAGGGTTAGGAAAGGGGAGTGTGGGAGAGAAAGGGGAGTGTTGTTAGAGATTACCTAAAATTGGAGAATTCAATTTTCATTCTGTGGGTTGTAAGCTACCGAAGTGGATATGAGGTGCTCTTCCTTCAGTTTGCATGTGGCCTCACTCTGGCAATAGAGGAGGCCCAGGAAAGAATGGTCAGTATGGGAACAGGAAGGGGAGTTAAAATGGTTAGCAACCAGGAGATTTAGTAGGCCTTGCGGATCGAGCATGTGTTCTCCAAAATGGTCGCTGAATCTACCATTGATCTGTGTACAGCAGGCCACATCGGGAACACCGGATGCAGTAGATGTGGTTAGATGAGGTGCACGTGAACCTCTGTCTCACCTGAAAAGGCACCTGGAATCCCTGGGAGGAGGTAGAGGGATAGGTGTTAAATCCTTGGTTGTGGAGTCGGAGTCGGAGTCTCGGAGTTGGAGCCAACTTTGGTGCTGCTGGAGTCAGAGTCGGATACACAAGAAATCAAGGAGTCAATAGACAATAGACAATAAGTGCAGGAGTAAGCCATTCAGCCCTTTGAGCCAGCACCGCCATTCAATGCGATCATGGCTGATCACTCTCAATCAGTACCCCGTTCCTGCCTTCTCCCCATACCCCCTCACTCCGCTATCCTTAAGAGCTCTATCCAGCTCTCTCTTGAAAGCATCCAACGAACTGGCCTCCACTGCCTTCTGAGGCAGAGAATTCCGCACCTTCACCACTCTCTGACTGAAAAAGTTCTTCCTCATCTCCGTTCTAAATGGCCTACCCCTTATTCTTAAACTGTGGCCCCTTGTTCTGGACCCCCCCAACATTGGGAACATGTTTCCTGCCTCTAATGTGTCCAATCCCCTAATTATCTTATATGTTTCAATAAGATCCCCCCTCATCCTTCTAAATTCCAGTGTATACAAGCCTAATTGCTCCAGCCTTTCAACATACGACAGTCCCGCCATTCCGGGAATTAACCTAGTGAACCTACGCTGCACGCCCTCAATAGCAAGAATATCCTTCCTCAAATTTGGAGACCAAAACTGCACACAGTACTCCAGGTGCGGTCTCACCAGGGCCCAGTACAACTGTAGAAGGACCTCTTTGCTCCTATACTCAACTCCTCTTGTTATGAAGGCCAACATTCCATTGGCTTTCTTCACTGCCTGCTGTACCTGCATGCTTCCTTTCAGTGACTGATGCACTAGGACACCCAGATCTCGTTGAACATCCCCTCTTCCTAACTTGACACCATTCAGATAATAATCTGCCTTTCTATTCTTACTTCCAAAGTGAATAACCTCACACTTATCTACATTAAACTGCATCTGCCATGTATCTGCCCACTCACACAACCTGTCCAAGTCACCCTGCAGCCTTTTTGCATCTTCCTCACAATTCACACTACCCCCCAGCTTAGTATCATCTGCAAATTTGCTAATGGTACTTTTAATCCCTTCATCTAAGTCATTAATGTATATCGTAAATAGCTGGGGTCCCAGCACCGAACCTTGCGGTACCCCACTGGTCACTGCCTGCCATTCCGAAAGGGACCCATTTATCCCCACTCTTTGCTTTCTGTCTGTCAACCAATTTTCTATCCATGTCAGTACCCTACCCCCAATATCATGTGCTCTAATTTTGCCCACTAATCTCCTATGTGGGACCTTGTCGAAGGCTTTCTGAAAGTCGAGGTACACCACATCCACTGACTCTCCCCTGTCAATTTTCCTAGTTACATCCTCAAAAAAATCCAGTAGATTTGTCAAGCATGATTTCCCCTTCGTAAATCCATGCTGACTCGGAATGCTGGCTCAGCATGCTGGCTCAGCAATTTTGTCTTTTATAATTGACTCCAGCATCTTCCCCACCACTGATGTCAGACTAACTGGTCTATAATTACTCGTTTTCTCTCTCCCTCCTTTCTTAAAGTCGGAGTCGGGTGTTTTGGGTATCGTCTCCACAGCCCTGGTTAAATCCTCTGTAGTTGGAGGAGAAGCACCTGGGGATGGAGTGGTTTGGGTTGGAAGGGGTGAATGAACCAAGTAATTGTAGAGGAAGTGGTTTCTGCAGAAAGGGGTGGAGATGGGAGAATGTGACTGGTGGTGAGATCACATTGGACGTGACAGAAATGTCAGAGGATGGTTGCGGAGGCTGGGGAGGGAAGATCAGGGGAACGCTGTCTTGTTCCTTTTGGGAGGAGGGGGAGCGAGAGCACGACTTGGGAGAGATGCTGGTGAGGATCCATCTGTGACAGCAGGGGGGAAAGCCACGTTTACGAAAGAAAGAGGACCTCTCAGATGTCCTAGAATGGAAAGCCTTATCTTGGGTTCAGATGCAACGGAGATGGAGAAATTGAGAAATTGAGAAATTAAGCACTTTTGGGGCTTACCCCTATTGTAACTGATTGCAAAGTTGCTTTGCATCTCTAAAACAAAACACCAGGGTGAAAGATGAAATCCTGCACCTACAGAATTGCTGTTAGTCTCGGCTTTTGTTGTTTTGGCAATAAACAGCAACGGTCATTTGTGCGTGGATGTGACATCTGGATAGGTAGATTTTAAATCTGCACCAACTAACGTTGATTGAATACCACCCAAGGTAGATTGTTAAATCAGTACACATAACCCTTCAGGAGGCGACCAAAAGATGATACATTTTATTGATTTTAATTTTATTATTGAAAAATTTCAGTGATTTTGCAGAACAATGATTAAAAACTGGGGAAAAGGACATAGTCTCCAAGTGGAACAAAAAATAAAATCTCTTAATCCTTGGTTTCAAGAGATTGTAGTACAGTGCAAGAATAAATACGCTGCATTTGTAGCAAGGCCATATTTGAAGAACTACATGCACGTCTGGTTTCACTACTAAAGGAAGCATTGCAGCCAGAGTGATGCGATGAAGATGCACTGAATCAACTCTTGGCCCGAGATGGCCATTCTTTAAGAAGAATGTGCCTGCTTTCTGTGGGTTTTTGAAGATGATTTCATTGCAATTATGAATTTTGTAGTTTAAACTAGTAGATAGAGATGTGAATATTTCTATCTTCCTATATTGAAACTGAATGGCAACTCTATTCTTCTGTCTAAGGAAGCTCTGCGAGACCTTCTCTCTGAACCCCTTCTACGATTCCCTACTACCCCACCTCCTCCTCTCGCCTCTCTCTCTACCAGCTATCTTCCCTCTACACCATCGGTCTGAAGAAGAGTCCTGACCTGAAACGCTCATCCATTTCCCTCCCCAGATGCTGCCTGATCTACTGAGTTCCTCCAGCAGTATGTTTTTGGCGCAAGATATGAACATCGTCAGGCACTTATGTCGCCATTTTGCGTCTACTCTACCGTTGACTGAATTTCACGTTTAAGCCTTAACTTGTATTCTTTTTAAATTTCCACTTCACAGTGGGTCCCGAGTCTGTCGACTTCTGAGTCTGTTGAAATCTGAGCAGCTTGTAGCAAGTATTGGAGGGCAGTAAATGGAAGCAGAAACTGGCACTCAAGTGAATTGAAGAAACTCATGGTTCTGAGTAATAAACTTGGCACATATTGGGAAGCTTCTGGTGATGGTGTTCTCCTTCAATTGCACCAGTTGGCGTAATTGTTCTCACTCATTGGTGTGGAAAGCAGTAGGTTTTAATCAGTTTGATTTCCCTGTGTTTGGAACAGCAATTTGTTCAGAATTTTCTTAATTAAACATTTAGACTTAACGAAGCTTGATTTCACTTCTATCTTATTTTTCTGTGGCACACCTTGGTGTGGAAGATTTGCCTCTGTCAGACGTGGGCTATGATATGTCTGGTGGTATTCTAAGACTGCTGTACTGTGAAAGTGGGCGGGTAGTTTGCAGTTGGTGAGTTTTCTGTCGCTTATATTAGGTTTCCGAGCTTGTGATGAAAGGGTTGCCAATGCTATCCCAAAATGGTCGTGCTTTCTTTTGACCAGTCATGGATCAGGCATTCCCAAGACTCCTATTTCGCTTAGGCAACTTACAACCCAGTGGTATGAATATGGATTTCTCTAACTTCAAGTAACCCTTGCATTCCCTCTTTCTCCATCCCTCCCCCACCCAAGTTGTACCAGCTACAAAGTTACCTGGTTGAGTCTCATGGTCTGTACTCGTTCTCACCTAGCATTTTCTTGATCTCACAGTCTCCATCACAAGTAATAGACTGTTGACTAACGTCAATCACAAACCCACTGACTCCCACAACTATCTCGACTAGACTTCTTCCCACCCTGCTTCCTGCAAAGACTCTATCCCCTCTTCCCAATTCCTCCGTCTACGCCGCATCTGCACCCAAGATGAGGTGTTCCATACTAGAACATCTGAGATGTCCTCATTCTTTAGGGAATGGAGGTTCCCCCCTCCCATCATAGATGAGGCCCTCACTCATGATTCCTCGGTACCCCGCAGCTCCGCCCTTGCTCCCCCTCCCCCTAGTCGCAACAGAGGCAGAGTCCTCCTGGTCCTTACCTTCCACCCCATCAGCCGTCGCATACACCATATAATCCTCCAAACTTTCCGCCACCTCCAAGGGGATCCCAACACTAGCCACATTTTCCCATCTCCACCCGTTTCTGCCTTCCGTAGAGACCGTTCCCTCCGTAACTCCCTGGTTAACTCATCCCTTCCCACCCAAACCAGCCCCTCCCCAGGTACCTTCCCCTGCAACCGCAGAAAATGCAACATCTGTTGCACCAGATACCCCCTCCCTCGACTCTGTCCAGGGACCCTGACAGTCCTTTCAGGTTAGGCAGAGGTTCACTTGCACCTCCTCCAACCTCATTTACTGTATCCGTTGTTCAAGATGTGGCCTCTTATACATCGGCGATCGTTTCGCGGAACACCTTCGCTCAGCCTGTGTGAACCAACCTGATCCCCAGGTTGTTGGACACTTTAATTCTCCTTCCCATTCCTATACAGACCTTTCTGTCCTCGGCCTCCTCCATTGTCAGAGTGAGGGTAAACGCAAATTGGAGCAACGGCATCTCACATTTCGCTTGGGCAGCTTACAGCCCAGTGGTATGAATATTGATTTCTCCCACTTCAGGTAGCCCCGGCATTCCCTCTCTCTCTATCCCTCTCCCACCCAATTCGCATTAGCTTCTCATTTTCACCCTGCAAATAGCAAGTTTGCTTTATCATTATTACATTTTTGCATATCTTTCATTCTTTGTTCTTTATCTCTCCACATGACCATATATATCTCTCGTTTCTCTTATCACTAATAATATATTCCTTTATTCGTCCCACACCGGGGAAATTTACAACCAGTCTGAAGAAAGGTCTCGACCCTAAACATCACCCATTCCTTCTCTCCAGAGATGCTGTCTGTCCCGCTGAGTTACTTCAGCTTTTTGTGTGTATCCCCTGTTCCTTTATCATTGTTACTCATTTATCATTGCATATCTTTCATTCCTTTGTTCTAAATCTCTCTACATCACCGTCTATATCTCTCGTTTACCGTTCTCCTCACAGTCTGAAGCAGGGTCTCGACCTGAAACGTCACCTATTCCTTGCTCTAGCTTTTTGTGTCGACCTTCATTCCCAAGATTTCCAAGGAGGCTTTGTAGTGGATTTGGGAATTAAACCCTTGTTTTGGCAATCAGGTGTGGGGCATACAAACATGTCTTTGAAGCCTACTGAGTGTAATTTAAGCATTAGTGCTGGGAGTATTGGTTTGGGAGAAGACTCTGATATTGGTTCACTTATTCTACCAATACATTTAGAGCATTTTCTAGTGTCTGCATTGGTGATGGCTCTCCAATGTGCTGATGTTTGATAGTCCATGACTGGCTCCTATAAGAAGGTGAGGGGTGGAAGGTTGTTGTCAGGTAGACTCTGAGCATTGAGCTCTATTTGTGGTCTTGCCCTTTAAGCCCTTTTTTTCTCAGTTAGCTAAAGGCTGTTTGTTCCCCCTGAAGATAGTCCATTTAATCGTTGATGAGTGCCTTGGAGGGGGAGGGCATGTTGGGACTCCTGAAATACAAGCTTTGTCCATGTTTGCAGTTCTACTGCAGACCTTTATTGCTGATAATGATGTTGTGGAGAAGATTGGGAAGACATCTGTCTTTACATATTTGAAGCAATGATTTTATTCTCTTTATTCACAAAATGCTGGAGTAACTCAGCAGGTCGGGCAGGTCTGAAGAAGGGTCTCGACCCGAAACGTCACCCATTCCTTCTCTCCCGAGATGCTGCCCAACCTGCTGAGTTACTCCAGCATTTTGTGAATAAATCGATTTGTACCAGCATCTGCAGTTATTTTCTTATACGATTTTATTCTCTTGTCTGTTTTCTTCAATGTGTTGACAATAACTTTAATTTGGCCTCGAGATTATGCGTACACAAACATAAGATGCGGTCTGTAACTTGATGAGGAAATTATTGGCATCCTTGAGTATGGAGCAGTGAGAGGTTGAACTGTTTCTCATTTTTCTCTTGATTAACTGCCCTTGTTCTTGTGGCCAGAAGTTTGGGGAGACGATGCAGAGCTGCTTGACGCCAATCAGCACCAAGATTGGGCTCTCAGTTGATAGAAACAAAGGCATTTATGAGGGTAGGAAGAGTTCTCGTAAAACAGTCTTCTGTTCCTGAGAGTGATTGGTAATCCCTAAATGTTTGTAGTCGGAAATGAACTGAGACAGCCGTGACAGCAGAATGAACCAGTGCAGGAAGAGTGGCCGCCTGCTGGGGACACTGACTCGGTAGGTGAGAGAGTGAGCCTGCTCAGCTCAAACCAGTGCTCAATTGTTGTGGGAAGCAGGGAGGGGAGCCATGTGGAAATGCTGCCCGCCTGGCAGAGAGGGACTGCAGCCGAGAAACCCAGGTGGCAAATCCATCCTCATCCATCCCGCTAGTCTCCTAAATGCTCACTCGTGTGTATAAGGTGTCATTGGTTGGGTGTTTGTAATGTGGGGAGGACTTGTAGATGAAATCCACACTGACGATCATGGAGCAACTCGTTGCCACTGTCATAAACATTGGAGCAGGAGGCTGGTGTTAACATCCTGTGCCAGGTTGAGTGCTGTGTAGTTACTGAGGTCCAATTCATTTATTTTGCTGACAATGCTCTGTTATGATTGTTGTAAACTCTCCAGGAATGTCTTGTCTTCTGAGAGTCATAGTGATACAGAGTGCAACAGGCCCTCTGTCCCAACTTGCCCATGCTGCCCAAGATACCCCATCTACGCTGGTCCCACCTACCTGTGTTTGACCCATATTCCTCTAAACCTTTCCTATCCATGTACCTGTCCTGATGTCTTTTAAATGTTACTCTAGTACCTGCCTCAACTACCTTGTATATTCTTTCCTCTGGCTTCACAATACGCACTTCAAGCCTTATCTCTGGCATTTGTCCCATCTTCTGCCGATCAAACCCTCCTCCCTCACCTGTATCCACCGATACAGATTTTGTGTTGCCCCCCGCCCTCCTTTCCAGCCTTTTCCCTCCCCACCACAATCAGTTTGAAGAAGGGTCCCAACCCGGAACATCACAAATCCTTGTTCTCAGGAGATTCTGCCTGACCCACTGCATTATTCCAGTGCTGTCTTTTTCTGTAAATAATCATCTGCATTTCCTTGTTTATCTATTTATTGATTATAATTACGTATGGTATATCTGATCTGTTTGGGTAGCATGCAAATCAAAGCTTTTCACTGTTCCTCTATACTCTTGTCAATAATAAACATAAACCTAATTTGATATACTGTAGAAAGTCAAGGCAACGTGAGACATGACCATTCAGCTTCTCATGGCTGATCTTCCATCAGAGCAGCACTCTTCTGTCCTATCTTTACATCCCTTGAGTCCTCCATTTAATAATTACAATGTAGAAGCTTTAAATATAAGGGAAAAGAGGCTGCTTTTAAAGAGTTTGGTAGAGTGCAGTCTGTGTGGGTGTGGAATGTGAACACAAGGCTTAGCTGGCAAAAATATTTGCAAGTCTGCATTAATTTCTTTACAATCTGGTTCTTTCTCACTGATTGCAATAGAATGTCTGTTTTGTCTGTTAATTGAATATGGGTGTTTAAAAAACTCTGGTTAATATACATGGGGGATTCAGAATATGAATCTACTTGGGGGAGGGGATGATGACATAATTTATTATCCCCCTGTCCCTGTGCCAGCATTGTGGCCTTTTCATTTAAATGGGCCTGTTGCAGTTGGAATTCTCAGACTATCATTTCTGCAATTTATAATAGTGTAGTGGCCTGGCGGAGGAACCCAATAGGACTGTTTATAACTGGAACAGCTGTAGAAAAGTTGAAGACTTGCCCCTGAGACTGTGGAAGAGTTTTTTTTTCCTTTAACAATCTTTGAATTGGCACATTTTGGCAGTAATGGAAAAAGCATGAACATTTTCTGAAAGCAAAATTTTCTCCACAGATGTAGAATGTTAGCACTCTTCTTTTCCATGTGGTTGTATTGTCAATCCTGGTGTGCTGAAGTTTATGATAACTGAATGCTTACGTCTGCTTGCATCGACCATAGAGCAGGCTCTTTGGCCCACAATTTCTGTGCCAAACATGATACCAAGTTAAACTAGTCTCCTCTGCCAGCGTGTGATCCATATCCCTTTATTCCCTGGATATCCATGTGCCTACCTAAAAGCCTCTTAAACGCCACTATCGTATCTGCTTCCACCACCACACCTGGCAGCATTTTCTGGGCACCCATCAGTCTCTATGGAAAATAAACCCTGCACATCTTTAAACTTTTTATATCTGACCTTAAAATTATGCTCTCTAGTCTTTGAAATTTAAACCCGATGGAAAAGGTTCCGACTATCGATCCTATCTATGTCTCTCATATACTTCTATCAGGCCTCTCCTTAACTTCCGAGGCTCCAGAGAAAACAGTCCAAGTTTGTTTAACCTCTCTATATAGCTAATACCCTCCAATGGAGGCAGCATTATCCAAAGCTTCCATATCTTTCCTGTGTTAGGACGACTAAAACTGTACACAATACTCCACATGCAGCCAAGTTTTGATAAAGCTGCAACATTACTCTCTTACTCGATTCCCCCGACCGATGAAGGCAAACATTCCATATGCCTACTTTATCTACTTGTGTTGCCCCTTTCAAGGAACTGTGGACTTGGACCCTTGGATTGGTCAGGCTTGGTAGTAGAAAGTTATCATGTAACCTGTGTTAAAAATCCATACTTGTGTTTGATGAAGCTGCTTTTTATTGTGTTTATTCCATTTGAAGCAAAATAAGTCTCTTTTTACTTAATTCACACAGCTGATGAAGCTCTCATCTGGCTTGGCAGAAGATCATTGAATTATTTTTATTATCATCATACATAAAAAAGCTGTGGGCTTAGGTCATTTGGCCATTCATTACTTGCTCTGCCATTTAATAAGGTCAGAGTTTAACTTTTATCTTTTTCTGCACTCACTCCAGATTCATTGAATCCCTTAAAATCTCATAATTTGTTGATATCTTGCTTGAATAATCCAAATATCCCTAGCCCTCATGGCTCAAAGTTTGTTGATCTTTGGATGGAAATATTTTTTCCCCATCTCGGTCTGAATGTCTGACTTCTTATTGTGAGTCCATGATCCCTGACTTGCTCAGAAGTTTGAGGAGGTTCATCATGTTTCCAAATATCTATTGAACATCTTCAGGTGTACGGCAGAGAGCATGCTGGTTGGTTGTATCACACACTGGCTCAGTAATTTAAACACATTGCCCGGTCCATCACAGGAATTGACCTCCCCACCATCGAAGATATCTTTAGGAAACCCTGCCTCATCAAAGACCCACGCTACCTTCTCATTTCATCAGAAAGAATGTTCTGGAGACTGAGAACCTCCAGCTTCTTCCCAGCAACCGTCAGGCTCTTGAACCACACTGCACAACCCTAACCACTAACATTCCTCAACTACGATCTAAAATGGACTTTGGTTATGTTGTTATAAGTACTTCGGTTTGCACTATTATGATCCGGTTTCCTAGTAGTACTGACAATTTATTATATTATTCATTATTGTATACTTATTTGCTGTCCTGTTGTGCATTTAAAGTTGCCACAAGTTCATTGTTCTTCTCATATGCATATGATGCAAACATTTGATTATGAGAAACACTCTGCATCTGTTCCGTCTAAATGGTAAATTTCAATGAGATAATACTTTCAATGAGATGAGGGCGGCACGGTGGCACAGCGGTAGAGTTGCTGCCTTACAGTAAATGCAGCGCCGGAGAATCAGGTTCGATCCTGATTATGGGCGCCGTCTGTACGGAGTTTGTACGTTCTCCCCGTGACCTGCGTGGGTTTTCTCCGAGATCTTCGGTTTCCTCCCACACTCCAAAGATGTACAGGTTTGTAGGTTAATTGGCTGGGCAAATGTAAAAATTGTCCCTAGTGGGTGTAGGATAGTGTTAGTGTGCGGGGATCGCTGGGCGGCGCGGACCCGGTGGGCCGAAGGGCCTGTTTCTGCGCTGTATCTCTAAATCTAAATCTAAAATCTAAATAATCTCGTGTTCCTCTTAACTCTAGAAGAATGTGGGTCCAGTCTGCTTAATCTTTTGTCACATGCCTCCAATCTGGTTGAATAGTTTGTTATTGAAGAGTTTCTGAAAGTCCAGAGGCAGTATATTAACCGATTCATCCTTATCGGTACAACCTCAAAAATAGAGATTTGTCATTACTGATTTTCTCATTGATTTTTCTACATTGATTGCCCAACACTATTAAATAAGCAAAACCCTGGCAATCCAGCATCCTTGGGACTCCGGTACTGGATTTTTCAGACTATTGTGTGTTATTTATATCCCAACATACTTTTAATTCACTTGCTGTTTGAATATTATAAAGTATCATACTACATTTTCCAGGCACATATTAGTTTGAAGCAAGCGCAGAAACTGGGTAGAGGAGAATGTGGGAAACATCACCTGGTTAGCCAGATGTTAAACCATTGAGATTCTTGAAAATTCAGCGAGCCTTTCATGAGAGTTTTACAGCACCCTATTACCACTTCCTTTTACAGATGTGCTATTCTCTTGACTAAAGTCAAGATAATTGATTGCTATGTCTGTGCTTAGGAGGAGATGGGTGGAGTTGATTTTAATACAGTAAAAATGTGACAGAACAGAAAGATATCTGGCACAAATGTATAACTAGCTTCAGATGTTTCAAATTTGAATTTAATTATACAATTATACTGGAAATTGTATAATTGACTGACTTTTAAAAGTTTTTTAGTTTTAAACATTTGCAATATTAGTTCGGATCTTGTTAAATGGATGAGCAGACGTGGAACCCGGTTGGTGTGGGATTTATGCCGCATTCAAAATTTTAAGCAACTCTGCATTTACTGTAAAATGTGTCCAAAGATAGTTGTATTTATATATCCAGCATATATCCAGTTTGTGAGTATTCTATCATGTGATGGAAACAGTGATCACTTTAATTTTAACTCGAGCATGGACACGCCCCAGCTGCAAATGTGAACAAGGCGACCAAATAGCAGAGAAGTAGCTCTGATTTGATGTTCATAAGGTCTAGGAGCAGAATTAGGCCATTCAGCCCATCAAGTCCACTCCGCCATTCAATCATGGCTGATCTTTCCCTCTCAATCCCGTTCTCCTGCCTTCTCCCCATAACCCCTGACACCCTTACTAATCAAGAATCTATCTACCTCCGCCTTAAAAATATCAATTGACGGCCTCATCTGCCGTATGTAGCAATTAATAATTGCAGGAGTTACTGAGAAGGTGGCAGAGCTGGGGTTGTCTACAGGATCTGAAGGATAGATGGGGGGCAAGTGGATGGCCGTTGAGGTGATTGGCAACTAAAAGGGGTGCTGGAGCACGAGAGAGAAGGTTGGAGGGTAGCAACAGCCCGGGGCATTAGGGGAGTGTGCTACAGGGGTGGTGGGTGAGAGTGGGTGTGGGATGAGCATGGCCCTGTAGATGGGGGTGGGGTAGCTACGTAGGTGACAGGGGAGAAAGGCTGGATGGAGGCATGGTAGATGGGAGAGAGGTGGGTGGCTCCTGAAAGTTTAGGTCCGCTACCTGTGAGATCTGGTCCCTTGTGGTAGAGGCTTCAGGGCGGACATTATGGAGCCTTAATAATACTAATAATTAAGAATAAAATTACAGTGCTGGAAATAGCCACTGTTAAAGCATAGCTTAGTTTTAAGTAAACATTTCATTTTCAAAAGATGTGTGGAAGCACCACCCAAAATAGGAACTGTTTCTATTGACAGTTTTGTAATCTCATCAGTTTAATGTCACAACACAAGCTTCAGCTTTTCTTAAATATACAGCGTAATATTTGTTTCTATCCATTTTCTCTCCACCCCTGTCCATTTTTTTTCTTGGCACCATGAAATATACAGCAAAGAAATAGTGAACAGTGGTTTGATGAGTTTACTTTCCCATTAGGAAGGCAGGCAGGCAAATGCAGGAGAATGGGGTTACAAGAGAAAGATAGATCAGCCATGATTGATTGGGGGAGTAGACTTGATGGACCTAATTCTGCTTCTATCACTTATGAAATGTATGTCAGTTCTCCACCATTATCATTAGGCTATTAGCTGCTAAAGTATGAATCAAGCATTGACCCTAATTTTAGGTGTTGCTCTGCTATTTGTGTAGATGCTAAAACAAGTGCCAATCTGTGTTCTTGAATTAGTAAATCAAATAATCCCAACTGCCACACATCACGTCAAGAGTCAAGATTGTTTTATTGTCATACATCCCAGATAGAACAATGAAATTCTTACTTGCTGCAGCACAACAGAATATGTAAACAAAGTACACTGTAAACAATATGATAAACGAGAGAGAAAAAAAAGTTCAGTGTGTATAAATACACACACTCACAAGCACATACACATACACACGCACGCGCGCGCGCACACACACACACACACACACACACATATATATATACTAAAAAAACAAAACAGTAGTTGTGCAATAATAATAATAGTCTATTGTAGTTCAGAGATTTGAGGTTGTAGTGTTTAATAGCCTGATGGCTGCAGGGAAGAAGCTGTTCCTGAACCTGGACGTTACCGTTTTCGGGCTCCTGTACCTTCTTCCTGATGGCAGTGGTGAAATGAGTGTGTGGCCAGGATGGTGTGGGTCTCTGATAATGATGGCTGCCTTTTTGAGGCAGCGACTCCGATAAATCCCTTCGATGGTGGGGAGGTTAGAGCCGGTGATGGACTAGGCAGCGTTCACCACTTTTTGTAATCTTTTCCGCTCCTGGACATTCAAGTTGCCGAACCAGGCCATGATGCAACCAGTCAACGTGCTCTCTACTGTACACTTGTAGAAGTTCAAGAGAATCCTCTTTGACATACTGAATCTCCGTAACCTTCTCAGGAAGTAGAGGTGTTGATGTGCTTTATTTATAATTTCATCAGTGTGCTGGGTCCAGGCAAGATCTTCGGAAATATGCACACCCAGGAATTTGAAGTTTTTGACTCTCTCCACCATCGTCACGTTGATATAAACAGGATTGTGGGTCCTCATCCTTCCTCTTCCAAAGTCCACAATCAAGTTCATTGGTTTTCCTGATATTGAGAGCCAGGTTGTTGTGCTGGCACCATTTGGTCAATCGGTCGATCTCACTTCTATACTCTGACTCATCACCATCTGTAATTCGTCCAATAACGATGGTGTCGTCGGCGAACTTGAAGATGGAGTTTGCACCATGTCAGGCTCCAGTACTGATGCTCCAGTACTGATTGTTAATGAGGAAGAAGTATTTCTGCCAATTCAGACAGACTGGTCTGTGAATGAGGAAGTCAAGGATCCAATTGCAGAGA
The DNA here is from genome assembly GCF_053455715.1 of Rhinoraja longicauda. Classification (NCBI taxonomy): domain Eukaryota; kingdom Metazoa; phylum Chordata; class Chondrichthyes; order Rajiformes; family Arhynchobatidae; genus Rhinoraja; species Rhinoraja longicauda. The sequence goes on from NC_135962.1 coordinate 10,548,955, forward strand.
GATGTGCAGAGACCCAGTTCCGTGAGCTTGGTAACCAGCTAGGAGTGGATGATGCATGTGAACAGTTACCTTGCTCTACTGACTGGAAATACATTCATTCATCAATATATTGCATCTATAAACTGAGCAGGAGTTTGCAATCATAATAAGTAGCAGAGAGCTGTTCTGGAGCTGACTGGAATACTCATCTATTCATGTGATCAGCAACACAAAATTGTTGCCTTTTCAGGCTATTTAATTCTCCAATTAGCTCCACAAGGAGTTGAAAGGAAACAATCATATCACTAATGGACATTTCAGTGTTGAAATACTACTGAGTGTAACACAACAGGGAAAGAAGTCAAAGAAAGAAAGAACTAAAGAACTGCAGATGCTGGTTTATACCAAAGATAGACACAAAGTATTGGAGTGACTCAGTCGGTCAGGCTGCAACTCTGAAGAAAAAGGATGGGTGATATTTCGGGTTGGGATCTTTCTTCAGACTGAAAGTAGGGGGTGGCCCTGGCTGGTCCCGGTCTTTTCGCACCTCCCAGCTCTTCACAGCCCCCCCCCCCCCTACTTTCAGTCTGAAATAGGGTCCCAGCCCGTTACGTCACCCATCCTTTTTCCCGAGAGATGCTGCCTGACTCGCTGAGTTACTTCAAAGACCCATGTTACAGGATGATTGCTATCTCATTTACTGGCTGAGGAAACCCTCCGACTTCAGTTTACTTTAGTTTTCAGCAATCTATAACCCCTATGTTTAATTAAATATTTATTTACAGTCTAAAGTACTCTCCACCCTTAATTTAGTGCACGGAGTTCAGTCAGAAATTGTGCAACAATATAAACCCTTCATCTTAACCCGTGTACATTCAGTGCTTTTGATGTGGCCTCCTATACATAATCGAGATCAAGCCTAGACTAGGCAACTGTTCTGCCGAACACTTGTGCTTTGTCCTGTATCCCTTAATTGCTAACCATTTTAACTTCCCTCCACATGCCCATACTGATTTTTCTGTCCTTGACCTCCTCCTCGAGTGGGGCCACACTCAAACTGGAATAAGCTTCTTATTCCACTTAGGTAGCCTACGACACACAGGTATGAACATGAAAGTTTTCAATTTCAAGGCATAGCCTACCCTACTCCCATTCACTGCACCCCCAACTCACCCTGGTACGCACACGTTTCTCCCATCACATCCCAGAGAACCTTTCCCTCCACGTTCCTCTACCACCCCTCCCATCTCCAAGTCCCCCATCCCCTGCTTTCTTCTTCCCCATCCCCTTCTACCCATGTCACTCCCTCCCGGCTTTATATTTCACTCCTCCTCTTTCCTTATATGACACCCTCTTGTCTTTTTTTCACCATTAGCTGTGCTCATTTACTCCACCCACCTGCTAACCACCATGCCTCACTTGTATCTACTTATCACTTGCCAGGCCTTGCCCGACTTCTCCAATCCCCCCCAGTCCCCTCACTCCAGTCTGAAGAAGGTTCTTGACCCAAAGCGGAGTCTGCCCGTTCAATCTAGAGGTGTTGTTTAACCTGCTGAGTTCTTCTAGCAGTTTGCTTTTGCTGAAGTAAAAAAAATCCTCCTTAGCAGAACCACTCACTCTTAAGAGTCATATATCAAACATTGTTTGTATTGTTCTCTTTCTTCCTTTTCAATATTGTAGACCATTGTTCTTCAGGATGTTTTCAATATGGTCCCTGAAATGAAGTTCCTCTAAATTCTAAATCCAAAAGTAAAAAGGGGAATTTACTACTCAATGATGCGATGAAATTGTAAAGTTAAATCTGTATACTTTTAGTACATGTATGTATATAATCACAGATTTAACTTATTAATTTAAGTGTGATTGATTGAAGGACATGGTGTGGAAACAGGTCCTTCGGCCCACCGAGACCACACTGACCTTCCAACACCCATTCACATTAGTTCTATGTTATCCCATGAAAGATGCAGTGGACTAAATGCTAACGTTGCAAACACTGAACTAATGTTTCACTCATAACTTTAACACCACCGCAACACTAGCTACTCTGCTTATCTAAACAATTTTGATATTCAAAGTTTTCTGAAGTAATCGACCAATTTAAAAAAGAAGTCATCTTCATCAGTCTCAGTGTTACACCAGGTTTTAGAACTACTCAAATTCAAGTTGCTCAAGTGTGTGGGCTGCAGCTAGCTTGGGGCACTGCCACCCCATCCCCAATAAATGCCAGGACAATGGTTAAACCACTTGTGTGTGCTGCATCTATCTCCTGACAGTTTGTGGTACAGTTGTTTATTACCAGCCCCAGCCCAAAACGCTACCTGTCCATATTCTCCAGGGATGCTGCCTGGCCCACTGAGTTACTCCAGCACTTTGCATCTTTGATTCTTTATTTTTCTGTGTTGAAGTACCAACAATCAATTTAAATATGCTCGTAATTTTTCATGTTAATCAAGCTTATTAAAAAATGTACATGCTTTTAAGAACACTCACGTATTTCAATTTAATCCTGAAATTAACCTTCAACTATTTTTAACTGTTTTGACAACAGTTCTGCCAACTCATTATAACAGCCACCTTACTGTTAACAAGTCAATTCAAATGTTGCCACAACAGAAATGAAAGAAACAAGGAGGGGCAATCACAAATAAAACTAGTTTTAATGCCCTATACCCCATTTGTTCAACATGTTAATGTTTTTAAATGGAGAGGAATGAATTAGCAAAGGGAAATTTAACTTTCCATTGGTTCACATGCACTCTCTAACCCCCAGCTACATTATCGAACCAGAATATAAATTTCAAAGCAGAACTGTTAAGATTTTCACTCTGCCTAAATGGTGAAAATATCTTGTTCTATTCCAAATTACTATATATTATCTTCTTCCTGAATAACTTTACACCTAAACAATTTTAAACCAAGCAGTGACTGATGAGCTAGCGCTCTAATGTTGATTCCACAATTTTAAAGCAGCTAATGTTAAATATTTATACTGTATTTAATGATGATCAAACATGAAATAGGCCTACTCCTGCACCTATTTTCCATGTTTCTGTGTTTCTATGAACATGTGGAAAATATTGTACTTTCAAATATAGCTTTCATTGACTTATTGTTGGATTATTTGATTTTTTTTGGTTAAATTATTTGTAAAATAATAAAATCTCAGAGGCAGAAGTACAATACATTTCATCACACACCAACAAACCACCAAATCCTAAAATAAAGCACTGAAATAAAAAAAGGCTAATTTCCAAATCATCACAGGAGTTCATCCAAGTCCAATCTTCTTCAGTTGGTTCACCAATGACCTTCCTTCCATTTGGTTAGAAGTGAGGGCATTCATTGATTGCACAGTGTTCATTTCCATTCAGCCATTGAAGTAACCCACCTGTATGCAGCAAACGGACAAGGCAAAGTGCTGGTGAACTCGTGGGTCAGATAGCATCCGCGGGCGGGACCACAGATGGGTCAGGTTAGTTTGGGTCAGGACCATTCTTCAGAAGAATGGTGGAGAAAGCTGCAAAAGAGCAGTGGGGATGGGCAAAACCTGGCAAGCGGTAGGTGGACATGTGGGGACAGGGGCAGAGTGGAGATAGTGATAAAAAGCTAGAGATGAAGAGACAAAGGATAAGCAAAGAAGAGTGAAATGTCTAACCAGTGCGAGGAACATGAGTGGGAGGGGATGGGGGACTCAAATGAGACATGGTTGCGAGGAGGGAAAAGGAAATTGGTAACGGGGGAACGGATGCACTGACGGTGTGAGAAGGGCAGGA